>NC_087249.1:38059400-38434400 GCF_037042905.1 Lytechinus pictus
GACTATCGATTATCCGTTATGTAGATACGATCAAATTAAGAATTTTACAAAATGGCGTGTAGATGACGTCATCATGACCAGGTGACCTTGAAAAGCTACGTATGCCGTCTCTAGGATGGACTCTATACATGAAAAAAATTCAGCAAAATTGATCCAGCCGATTCGGAGAAAAGTTGGCGACAAACATAGGTGCGAAAAAAAAAAAAATAAATACATGAAGAAAGAAAGAAAGAAAATTCTGACGAAATTAAGAGGTGATCTGTCATAGACAGACCACCTAATAAAGGAATTTAGAACACCGTATATCCTCTGCTCTTTTGAAAATGAAAACGTCCATGCAGTTCTTGGTCTCGGCACTCCCCAAACAAAAAGAAAGTCATGGCGGACGCTCAAACAAATTCTTTATGAAAAGAGCATGGGGACAAATAGCCAATGCCCTGAATTAAAGGAAGATTAGTATATCCACCTAAAATAAACAAGTTTGTTTGACGTGTCCCGACAAACCCCTCTCAATCTTACACCTACCCCTCCCCCTAAAAATGTTATTAATTTTTTTCGCCAGTTTCTTTCTTCTTTTTTTTGGTCTTTTGTTTTTCTGGCGAACAGCGAAGCAGAAAAGGATCCATATAAACAAAAAAAAAGACAGGTTGACCTTATATTTTTTGGGGGGCGCTTACCCTGGTGAGAATCAACACCCAAATATTTGAAAAAGATGTATAAATAAATTTAATTTAGATTCTACAATTTCAATAGATAAAAATAATTTACTTTCTCTCATGTGACGAACAGTAATCGGTAGCATGGTTATTTTGGAGGGAAAAGGGAGATGGAAAAATGAAACGTAGAACAAGACGAGGAGAGCGTTGGGAGGTATGATTTCAGATCCACTATTTGAGTCACATTTACCCCCTTCGCTCTTTGAAATTGCAACAGGAAAACAAATCGAAGACTGGTATGCAATCTTCAGGAACAAAATTATTTTTTTATTACAAACTATAATTCATGAAAAGAAGAAACCAAAGGCGATTTTTAGTGAAACATTGAGGCTACCGTCTTAAAGCCCAGAAGCCCAAAATCACAAAATAGTTTCGGACTTTCGTTGCGCAGCATCATCATCGTACTTGCAAGGGAATATTCACCCTTTTTTATTCATTCTGGAAAATAAAGGTATTTGGTATGCTGTGATTTCACCCAAAACGGATTATCGTCGTAATTATACACTTTGCAAATGATCTGTATACAAGGGGGTAAAGAGACCATTCATGAGTAGCGTGACAATAGGCAATGAAAAAAAGCACCAGAGCAGACAACAAAGCGGTATCGATCGAACCGGACTTGTCCGCGCGTGCTGATTGCCCTTACGCATTTTTGTACACAGTGCCTATTGACTTGGGAAAAAGCGAAGATTTGACAAAATAACACGACTTTTTCCTCGTAAATTTCTTAACTATTCTGTTGATTTGAGAAGCGAGACCTTTAGTTCTAGAAAGAAAAATGTCTGATCTTTCATCTTTACATTTACTAAAAATCCTGAAAATACTTCAGTTTGGCGCAATTAGCAATAGATTAGGAAAACACCGCCACAGATCCAAATAGCAGCAATGTACAAAAACGGCTCCGCCTCAGGGAGAGGTATCCGGTTTCGCGGGCCCGCACGCAAAGGGTTAACTTAATCACACCCCCAAAACCCATGGAATTTCCACGGGCTCTGCTAGTATGTACAATATATGCAGTACTTACCCATACATGAAAATGTCCAGCCTACCTGGGAGCTACTTAAGTGCCATATCTTATAACCCATAATGGGTATCATATCATACACACCAAATGAGCCTCGGTTATCGTGTTTACAAGGACTGCAGAAGGATAAGATGAAAATATGTCACTATGACCTTGACCTTTGATCTTTTGACCTCAAAATCAATAGGCTTCCTGGGATCCATGCTAGTATTATACACACCAAGTTAAATGAGCCTAGGTTAAGTTAAACTGAAGATTGCGTTTACAAGGACTGCAGAAGGGTAAGATGAAAACATGTCACTGTGACCTTGACCTTTGACCTTTTGACCTCAAAATCAATAGGCTTCCTGGGATCCATGCTAGTATCATACACACCAAATTATATGAGCCTAGGTTAAGTTAAACTGAAGTTATGGTTTTAGAAATGGATACAGTACGAAACTTTCACTGATAAATCTGATTAATCAAATTACAAGATATACCGATGAAGGAAAGGTGACAGTAGGAATATTCATCGATTTTGCTAAAGCTTTTGATACAATTAATCATTCTATTCTCATTAAGAAACTAGAACACTATGGCATTCGTGGTAAGGCAGTAGAATGGTTTAATGATTATTTACGAAACAGAAAGCAATTTGTTAATTATGATGGTGTAAATTCCGAATACAGGTCGATTTCATGCGGTATTCCACAAGGATCAGTTTTGGGTCCTACATTGTTCTTGTTGTATATAAACGATCTGGCAAACTCATCAAATTATTTCAATATCCGTCTTTTTGCGGATGACTCAAATTTATTTCATACTTTCAATTGTGATGAACAACATATTGATTTATCAGAAATTAGTCTCAATTTAAACAATATAATAGCATGGTGCAATGCCAACAAATTGACAATCAATGTTACGAAAACTAAATATATGTTGTTTAAAAATAGACGAAAAAATATTATGATATCAGGACAATTGTCACTGAAAGGAACTTTATTAGAGTGTGTTGAATCAACATTATTTCTTGGTATATGTATCGACAAAAACCTTACATGGAAGAAACAGGTTGACATTGTCTGCAATGTGCTAAGCAAAAAAATTGGAATACTTTATAGATTGAGGAATTATGTAACAAAGAGAATCTTAGTTATGTTATACAACTCATTTATTTTACCACATATAACGTATGGTCTGGAAGTATGGGGTGGGACGTGCAAAACAACCCTGAACCCGATATTATTACTTCAAAAACGAATAGCTAGAATAATGACGTTCAACCATCATACTTATCACTCTGCTCCTTTATTTTATGATCTAAATATTCTCGATATTTTCAAACAATACCAATATTTGATAGGAGTATTTATGCACGATTTAATTAATAATCGGTTGCCGCATAGTTTTATTGATTATTTTTCATTTATAGACCATCCTTACAATACAAGAAATAGAGAAAAGCGAAATGTTAATCTTGACAAAAATAATACCAATTTGGGAAAACAATCAATTTCATTTTCTGGTCCTACTTTATGGAATCTTCTGCCAAGTAATGTTAGAAACACCCCCAGTCGTAAGATATTTAGCAAATCGTTAAAATTAATGCTACTGGAAGATTATAATTAATTAGGTATGGTAAAATACTGCCTGGAAACAAATAATTCTATATAAAGATTTTGTGAATAATTAAGATATTTTTTTCTTGTAAATAGTGTAAATATGTTCATTGAAAATGATCGAAATTTTCTGCAACAGTATAAGTAGAATTAGTATTGATTTTGATGTACAATATTGAGATTTAGTTAGATTTATTGTTTAAACTATGATAATGACATTATTTGGGGCTAACCTCGATTAGCATCTTGCTATTATGTTAGCTCCAATTACCAAATGTTTTGTTTATATGTGATGTACTATTCCTTGTATTACCTGATAGTGATATTTGGTAATAAATTCAATTCAATTCAATTCAATTTTATCGCATTTACAAGGACTGCAGAAGGGTAAGATGAAAATATGTCACTGTGACCTTGACCTTTGACCTTTTGACCTCAAAATCAAAAGCCTTCCTAGGATCCATGCTTGTATCATACAAACCAAATTATATTACGTAACATTCGTGTAATACCCCTTTCATAAACCCAATTATGCGGCTAATAGCAGCATAATTTGGTCGTAAAATCGGAGGAGGACCGGAGTTATCTGCATTATTTTGATGCTGCAATTATCCGCATAATAGCTGCATCGGGACCAGATTTTTACTTTATGAACGCATTTCCAAAGTAATGCGGATAATTGCCATGGTGCGGTCACAAGGTCACCCTTTTCCAACACAACCGCATCGGAGGGGGTGTGAGCGGTTGCCATGACGATTATCCGCCTTTTTCAGGACAGGCGCTCGTAAAAATAGTGCGGATTATTTTCGGAGTTTGTGAACGCAATTTTTATTGAATTGTCCGCATTACTCTTAGGCGGCTAATTGGAGGATGGGTTTATGAAAGGGGTATAAGTCTTCAGAGGATAGCATTTCCCAGGTGTTAGGCAGTGCAAATCACACAATGGAATTCAAAGCAATCAAAATTCCACACAGGACCAGTTGTCTATAAAAGGCCCTAGCCAATGAATAGGAACCATCTTTTTCAAGTGTGACGGCAGTGACTACACATCTTTATCTTCATGGTGAGTATAGAGGAGACGTACATGGTATACGGTCTCTGTCAGCCCTGCTCTCCGTGGGGGAGCGGGCATACGGAAAGCCGCCTGGAGTCACATTAGAGCAGAAACGGCGGCTATCCGCTTCATTGCGGTCTGTAATACATGGCATGTGAGTCATGCTGGCTTGGACAGGAGGGATCCTCCAGTCATATTTTTGGTATGCGAGCCATACCTCTTATTCTGGACGCTGTCGGACTTACTCCTTTCTTGATCGGGACACATGTCCTATCTACTGGATTGTTTGCTTATTCAGCAAACTCTCACATTTTAATGATTACAATCTATGACTGATTCTTAATTTGGTCTTGCGAAGCCATGCTGATATGACATTAGCCATGTCATTGATTTCGATTGCTTAAACCTACAGCCTTCTTTTTTACTTCAATTGATACTTCGATATTTCCAACTTATGTTGGCATTACCAAATTTTATAACGCTCGCTCTAATGCAAGATTAGCAACGCTGTAATGCGATGTTAGCAACCACGTACAGCGAATGTGTCTAAGAAAAGAGATTTACCCCCTGTACAATTTATATTAATTGTCGAGCAATTATCTCCATAAGGATATTGTGTGCATACGAACTGCATATGCCAACCGTGTAGAGCGAATGTGCTGTAAAAAGGGATTTACCCCCTATACAATTCATATTAATTGTCGAGTAATTGTTAAATCTCCATCGGATATTGTGTGCATACGAATTACATACGCCAACCAGGGCACCGATAATGATGGTAGGTTGTACCTCATGGGGAAAACGCTCAAAATTCATGTTAAAAAGACATAGACATGGATCCATATCGAGTATAAACGCACCTACTATGTCACATGTCATGTTACTCGTGTTATTTTGGATACACATTCACTGTAATGTATTAGTTAATAGGCCTATACTGATTTGCTAGTAGAACTGCAGAGTTTTCATCATTCCAAAGATGAGTTTAATAAACTTACTTGATATTACTATCCTTATATAGGCCTACCCTGGAAAGGGATGGATCCTTCATCATATCATCAGAATGGGTGATATTCCCGGGCATAATATTGTTATTGATGTATGTATGAACGTGTACATCTTTGTATAAAAATCACATCTGTACATTTCGAGTAATACCTCATGGGGGAAACACTCTAAAATTAAAGGGGAATCCAACCCAAATAAAAAAATGTTTTTATAAGGAAAAGAAAAATCAGACAAGTTGATAGGTGAAAGTTTGAACAATATTGGACAAACAACAAGAAAGTTATGAAAAAAAACAAAATATTAGGCTCAGTGTCACAGACTGAGGTCAGTCTCAATTGCTTGAGGATAGCTGGATGTAATAACGCCTAGAATCTGCATGTCATTCAAGCTATTTTTAGTACTTTGGTAAATGATGAAAGTTCAGCTCTTGTTCTGGTATATTTTTCTGAGAATTAACGGTATGCCACATAATATTAGGATAAGATGCAGCTAGATCTGGCAACATACTCAGATCACAATCTGCATCATTTGTGTTTGAACAATACAATTGATTATCTTAGGTGTTTGCACTGACAGTTTGGAGCATGATAAAATTCCAACTTGTGAATTCATGAGATCATTGATGATATTGCATCAAAGTATCTGACTTTCACCAACCTCAACTTCTTCAGTGATGGCACGGGCTCACATTTGAAAACAAGTTTGTATTCAGATATCTGTGTTACATGATGTAGCTCTATGAATCCATGAATCTACAGTGGCACTTCTTTGCAATATCACAAAGCAAAGGGGCCGTGGAAGGAATGTGGTGCAATCAATAAATTATGTCATCATAGTATTTTGGTCAACCATAATCACGATTTGAATGATGTATCTTCATTTGTACACAAGCAGCGCAGACAATGCAACAAAATTAGATACAGCCACATTTGTTAGCAAGCAAGATCGTAAGATTTAGAACATCCAAGATTTGATGAAAGGATGATTATACTCAGGATGATATTTATTTTGAATGAAAAAAAATCTCAGAAGCAATTTACAAACATTCCGATTACCTTTCAACTCATACATAATCGATAATGAAAGACTGGTTTCCAGGTACTGCTATTGAACTTTAAAATACTTTTTAATATAATTTTTTTTAATCTTAAAACTGACATTAATACTAGTACATTCTTTATCACAAAATACATTTCATAATATATGTTCATCTTGGATTTATACAGGTCTGGTACATTTTGTTTTCTTCTCACAAAAAAATGAGATTTGGTCTTCTCAGTGTGCCGTAGTGGTACTATAAGCATTGTATTCTATATAAAATTATCATGTAGGCTATACATGTAGATATTAAATTAATAATATCTACATGTTTTTCATAAGAATGTTATTTACGGTACTATGCTGTAACATAATTGCATTCATTATTCATATTTCTTTCATTTTGAAACTAAGAAGTGCTGATGAAGTTCACTTCGTAATGGTGTCATGTCCGTTACGCTATTGTATATTGTCAAATAGTAAGCCATGAATAAAAAATCATCTTTACTATCAACTTTTTCTCTTTTAATTAGGTGTGGCTGATGGTGGTGTTAAAGAAATTTTTCTAAATTTTTTTTTTTTTTTTTAATATTGTACGAAAAGCCCCTCTCTCAAATTGCAAAACAATAGGAGATATTACAGATTACCAGTTATGATGTGTGTCTCTAACCTCTAGCCTTAACATGTAAACAATTAGACTTGTACCATATCTTGTAATAACATAATCATATCCGCTTACAAAAAGTGGACGAAACTGTCATGTCCGTTACGCTTCATGTGTCATGTCCGTTACGCTACATTTTGAGCTATGAATACAGAATGCACTGCAAAACTGTTGTTAAACACCATTTTATGAACAGAGCATGATCTTAAGGTTAAATTAACACCAACATCAGGTGCATACGTTCTAAGAATTCACAGGAATATCGATGAGCCATAGGAGGTAAAAATGCATCGTCCATTTCGTGTCATGTCCGTTACGCTCACAAAGAGTGCGATTTCTCCGCAACTGTTCAACGAAACAATTTGAAATTTCATGTGTAGGGGAGACCGGGGTTAGTTGGAACATGGGGTAAGTTGAAACATTGTAATTTTCTTTAACGTCTTTAAATAAATTTCTGCAATACTGCCCTCAATTTATTGTAATTATCAACAGCCATCTACCATATTACAGACAACACATGTGCAACAAGCCTGGTGAAGTTAGAAAGGAATTTTTGTTTTTTTGACATTCTGAGTAATTTTTTTCTCTTTCAGAAATGTTTGATTATCTCAGAGAAGTTTATAGATCAAGTTGGCCAGTTTGGGGGTATACATGTAATAGACACTTAAACCAAGCTACAAAATGAGGTTATTAATATGCCATGGTGAAGTCCCTTTTTTGTGCTGTAAGCTTATAAACGTCAAATGGGCCTCCGGGGTTAGTTGGAACAAAATTGAAGGGGCTAGTTGGAACATGTTCCAACTTACCCCAAACATAATTATGAATTAGTCGGTAGAGCAGGGGAATCGTATTCTGGTGACCCGGGTTCGATTCACACTTGGTGCGCTAGTGCCCTTTGGTAAGGCATTAATCCTCATTACCAGGTCCTTCGGAGAGGACCTTAAGCCGTCGGTCCTCTGGTTGCTTGCTTACAAGCATTCATGCTTTCTTAGCAATCAGGTAAAAAATCCCCACCAATCAATCAATCAATCAATGAATAAAAACATTGGGTATGAGAAAAAAATATATAAAGTATTTCACACTCTTCTAAACATGTATTGTATACCAGGGTGCGACATAAGCGCTTGCCCGATTGCCCGGGGCAAGTGAAAGTTAGAGTCGGGCAAGTGTTTTGAAGTAAAGACAAAAACTACTTGCCCGAATCGGGCAAGCAGAATTCTCACTGTGAAATGAGATTTTACAAAGTTTCCCCATACTTCACACGCAAAAATACAGAAGAGAGAGAGAAAAAAACATAAGTTAACAACTTCCCTCAATTCAAATTGCAAGCAGATTTGCGACATTTTTGGTGATCTTCACACAAAAACACACACACAGAGTCAGCATACATACATGTGGCTGGTGCGCCCCGCTTCCCGCCTGTGTGGCAGGCACGCATGGATCTCCATGCTGCTGTGCACACTTGTACTATCCCCGATCAAACTCCGATTCAAAGTGAACAAGCTCACATGATCAAAAGTTTTTCCAACAAAATAATCACGAAATCGGCGGGAAATTTTTATACTTATTTGGATTCTCAGATTACTGATTTGGTGATGTGATCGGAAGAGCAAGTATTTGAGTTTTCATAACTAGTTTCAGCCGTTGTTTTGATCGGTGTAGTGGGAAAAAAATGCACGCAAGTCCACGATGCCGCGATGATTCATATGATTTTTAAGTTTGTCAATGTTTCTCTGTGAATTTTTTTTCATTTCTAAAACATTTATTTTTCCAACAATTTTTAAAATATATTTTAAACAAATATCAGCAAGATTTTTGTTAGATGATTGGGCATTTTTTGTTTTGTTTCAAATTTGAGCTTTCTTCCTCTTTCTTTCTTTTTCTTCTTCCTTCCTTCCTTACTTGCTACCTTCCTTCCTTTCTTTCTTTTTTTCTTTTCTATCTTTTCTTCATCATTTCTTCTATCTTTCCCGCTTGCCTTTTTTGTTCCATCTATCTTTCTTTTCAATCTTTCCTAGCTTTCTTTCCTGATTTTTTTTCTCTCTCTCTGTCCATTTTTTTTTCTTTTCTTAATTTTCTTACATTAATTTTCCTTCTTTTTGGGGGGATTTCTTCATTTTTTCTTTCCTCTAATTTTTCTTTGCTTCCTGCTCCCTTCCTCTCCTTTTTCTTTTTGTTCTTTCTTTCCTTCCTTCTTCCATTATTTTCTTTTTTTGTTAATTCTCTCGTCACTTCATTCTTTCCTTCCAAAAAAGTTTCATCCTTTCTTTCATTCTTTATTTTCTTTCCTTCTTTCATTCTTTATTTTCTTTCCTTCTTTCATTCTTTATTTTCTTTCCTTCTTTCATTCTTTATTTTCTTTGCTTCTTTCATTCTTTATTTTCTTTCCTCCTTTCTTTATTTTCTTTCCTTTCTTTTTTTCTTTCCTCCCTTTCTTTCCTTCCTTCCTTCCTTCTTTCCTTCCTTCTTTCCTTCCCTTCTTTCCTTCCGTCTTTCCTTCCTTCTTTCCTTCTTTCCTTCCTTCTTTCCTTCCTTCTTTCCTTCCTTCTTTCCTTACGTCTTTCCTTCCATCTTTCCTTCCGTCTTTCCTTCCTTCTTTCCTTCTTTCCTTCCTTCCTTCTTTCCTTCCTTCTTTCCTTCCTTCCTTCTTTCCTTCCTTCTTTCCTTCCTTCTTTCTTTCTTTCTTTCCTTCCTTCCTTCCTTCCTCTCCTTCCTTCCTTCTTTCTTTCTTTCTTTCTTTCTTTCTTTCTTTCTTCCTTCCTTCCTTCCTATCCTTCCTTCTTTAGTTATTTTCAGTGATTCCCCTTTTATTTTGTGTCACGGTCATATACAAAATCGCATGAAAATATAAGAGAGAATATTAATCAAATGGGGTATTGACACCTATTTCGGTCATAAGAACTAAAATAACTGTGAAAAAAAATATTACAAGGTATAATAGTTCACGTTTAAAAGAGAGGAAATGGGCAATGGTATATAAAACCGTAGTACTTACTTTTGAAGCGGTAAAACATTATTTTGAAGGATTTTTTTCGGGCAAGTGAAATGTATTTTCGGGCAAGTATTTTCCAACTATTTATAAATTCACTTGCCCGACTGGGCAAGTGCTTCTAAAAAGTTATGTAGCACCCTGTGTATACCATGCTTGTTTTGTTTATCAGTTAGGTCTGAGTGTGCATTTAAGGCCTATTGTAGGCCCCTAATGCAATATTATACAAATATTCAATGTTGATGAGTGCGATCGTTCCGAATATTGCATGAGTGTGCAAGTTGAATAGACTGTTTCAACTTGCAACGAATGTAATATTCGGTACGTCGCACAAATACAACATTGAATATTTGTTTTATACAACACCGATAGCTTACAGTTTAGACTAGATCTAGATAGGCTAGATCTTTAGGTCTAGTCTATGACTAACGCGC
Organism: Lytechinus pictus; assembly: GCF_037042905.1. Lineage (NCBI taxonomy): Eukaryota > Metazoa > Echinodermata > Echinoidea > Temnopleuroida > Toxopneustidae > Lytechinus > Lytechinus pictus. The sequence goes on from NC_087249.1 coordinate 38,069,932, forward strand.
ATTAGGTATTATTTTGCTTACAATGTTGTCTTTTGATCGTCGAGTAGATTTATTGTACAGTAATCAAGGAGAATCAAGTACTTTCAACATAGATCCATAAAGTCATAGATCCACGAAGTCCAATTTGTGAACGAATTCCATTAAATCCAGAAGGAAATCCAAAAGGTAAGCAGTGTACCCTGTGAATAATTAGCTTAGCAACGTACATACGCGCACTGTGTTCAGCTTAGCAACGTGTATGCGCAGTGCTACGTACATCGGTCAGAGATACGAAAACGTGATTATGCGCGTATACCGCTAATTCACTTAACGTATACGGGGCATGTCCATGGGTTCAGTGTGCCCAGGGATCTTGCAGTGCTGGCTCATTTACTTCAGCATGCTATAGTCGACTATAGCACGAGCGTGCAATAGTCGACTATAGCACGGCTAGCATATCTTAGCGTGCTATAGCTGATTCCTCAGAATGTCACGTGACACACTTTCATCAAATCAGTTGTCAAGGATCTATCCATGTGTTGTATAATAACCCTTATCAAACTGGGGGGAGGTCAATTTGAGCCCCCCCCCCCCCCCACCCCAATGTTCCAACTAACCCCAGTCTCCCCTATGTAACTGATACTTAAATGTGTCTGATAAGCTCAGTAACAATTATCAAAAGACTGCTAATTCTACTGTATAAAGCTTTGAATTACAAAAATATGTCTGAACGTCATGTCCGTTACGCTGGAATTGACCACCTACCAAAAAAATTACTTCGCAATATTTTTTTTCTACTAATTTATGTTTGATAATAGATTACTGTTCAGAGTGCAACAACATCCAAACCAAATAAGAGTAACTTTAGAAACCATAAAACTAGAGTGAATTTAATTTAAAGTAAAAATGTCCGTCCGTGATGAGAGGTAACAGCACCCCCATGAATAAAATGGACTATTCCAGTACTTTTGGAATCATCAATCTTCATGAAACTAAGTTCTTTGAAACCTGAGATATCAAAGATTATTTTAAAAGCAATTTTGATAGAAATACCTTTAAAAAAAAATTCACCCCAATGCTAACCCTTAACTGATCATGCTCTAATATCCAATTCTTCTAATTCCCACTTGGTCTAATATCCAATTTGTCTAATTTCCATTTGGGCTAATAACCAGTTGGGCTAATTTTCACTTGGTCTAATATCCAATTCATCTAATTCCCACTTGGTCTAATATCCAATTCGTCTAAGGGGCAGTTGGGCTAAAAACACTAGGTCTAATTTCCAGTTGGTCTAACACCACTTGGTCTAATTTCCACTTCGGCTTATTTCCACTTGGTCTAATTTTCATTTTGTCTAATTGCCACATGGTCTAATGACCGTTTGGTCTAATTTCCACTTGGTCTAATTTCCATTTAGTCTACTTTCCACTTGGTCTAATATCCAATTGGTCTAATGACCACTTGGTCTAATAGCCAAATGGTCTAATGACCACTTGGTCTAATTTCCAATTGGTCTACTGACCACTTGGTCTAATAGGCAAATGGTCTAATGACCACTTGGTCTAATCGCCAATTGGTCTAATGCCCAGTTGGGCTAATCGTCACTTGGTCTAATTTTCATTTGGTCTAATTCACACTTGGTCTAATGTCCATTTATTCTAATATAACATCATTCATTAGGTGGTCTGTCTTTGACAGATCACCTCTTAATTTTGTCAGAATTTTCTTTATTTATTATTTATTTTTCGCACCTAAGTTTGTCGCCAACTTTTCTCCACATTGGCTCAATCAATTTGGCTGATTTTTCTGTCATATATATAGAGTCTATCATAGAGACGTCACCCTAAGCTTTTCAAGGTCATCTGGTCATGATGACGTCATCTACGCGCCATTTTGTAAAATTAATTTGATCATATCAACATAACGGATCAACAATAATCAATCATATTTACATCAAATAAACTTTAGGTCAAAGGTCGCCTGTCAATGTCATCAAAGGTCATGTAAAGGTCATGACGCCCGCGTCAAAGCTAAAAAAATTATCCAAATGGCCTATGAAAATTTTTTTCAGGTCATTTTAAGCATTCCAACATTTTGCGCGTGCGCACGTATGTGCGCGCATTTTCGTGCGTAACAGCGTTACGCAGCATAAATTTGCTCTTTTTTCAATGCGTATCTATTATTGATATAATTCTGATCAAAATGATACCTCAATCAGCTCTCTACGATCATTAATGAGGGAATGAGCACCCATTAAAGTTTGCAGCACGCATGCGTGCGAGCTCTTTCCATAGGCTCTATATGGGCAAAAACATGCCTATTAAAAAGTCACTGTAGCTCTTCAGAACGAACGGGGACCCCCAATTTTTTTTTCATATTTTGATAGAGTATGAATCAATCATATGACTTCATGTCTCATTGGACCCTAAAGTATATTATGAGATCATCAAAATGGCGTCGGAAGTCAAAATATCCATTTTGCGTGTAATGATGTCATTATAATTATACACTACAGAGCATATCCTTGCCAAATGCCCACGTACCCTCCACCTACGAAACACTCTATTGGACAAGATAAGGAATCTCCTAAAGGATTTTCCCTCTTCAGCAACCTCCTTCAATGCCAGCAATCCCTGCCAACTCACAGCAGCCATCCTACTACCCTATGATGCTTCCCTTCCTCACCCTCTAAATGCCCTGATCCTAAAACCTACCCTGTACTTCATCTTTAAATTGCATGTCCTTTTCTTGTCCCTTAAACCTGTCAATTCACAGTAACCTGCCTGTCTTTCAATCCCTTTGGACTAGACATTTACCAGACTCATTGACTCAACTTCTGCAGTGATACCTGCCGATCTCCGAACAGTTGGTGGAACTGAAACGAGAGGGAGTGGTACGACAGCCAAACTCGAAGTAAGTCACTGCTTTTTTTTCCTTTTATTTATTTTTTTCCTGTTATGGTGCATTTGAGGCCAAAACGGAATAATTAACTTAACCACCTTCTTTTTACTGGGATCTTGTTCTTTTTAATATGTAATCATTTAGAATAAAGTGAAAAATCAAAGATCCCCGTTGGGGGGGTTTTGCATTGCAAACCCCCTAATGGCAGGTGCACGTTCGCGAGCTGTCTGTGTACGAGGAAAAATGAAAAAAATTTTTAAATGCTTCAAAACTCCTCAAAACAGACGGCTACCAGCTGTCTACTAAGTATAGTAGTACCCACTCACACAAGCATGCGAGGTTAGTACAAGCGAGGTTAGTTGTACTAACCTCACTAACCTCGCACAACACATGTCATTTCATAATGAATTTTGACGTTTTCATTCATCACACGAATGTGAGAGAATGAAACACGCCAAAATCTTCACAATATACTAAAATTATTCATCTTAATGTTATCATATAATTTAATTTTAAAAATGTGCTCGAACATATTTATAAAAAGGGATTTTAAACGCTTACCTCCAAATCTCAGCCAAGATACTCTGTCCGATCCTTAATACTGCGGTGGAAATTACGCAAACAACAATCGAAATGCAAATTTTTCCTATCGAACAGTCTAGATTCAAGTCGTCGGCGCATAATAGGAAAATGTACCAAAAAAATCAACAGGTTGCATCTCACGTATAATCGCTGATGGCGCTACATCATAAAATAACGCTGAACAGCGAAAAAAATGCGGAGCGCCTAGAACACAACCAGCAGTACAGCTGACCTGACGTAAACGACGTAAACAAGCAAGTTTATTAAATAATATCGCGCGCACTCTCTGTGCGTATAGAGAAAACCAGCGAATTAGCTCCATGCCTGCTTCGACATCAAGAAAAATCATTGATATAAAGTACCAGAAAGACAGAGAGGAAATGAAATTGGCTTCATATCGTTTGGTAAGTTTCATATCCAAAGCTTACCTTATTTTAAATAGGTATCTAGGCCCTACTTCTAATTTTTACAAAAAAATTAATAAACTTATTGCAAGTGCCGTGCCAGTGGTTATCCTGTGCACGGCGGCGGTAATGTACCCGTGGGTGAGTAGTACCGTACTACTAGTAGATCTAGTCTGAAATAAGTAGATATACATACCTTTTTTTGAACTTTGATTAATAAATGTCCCTCGTAGTATTTGAAGTTCTGCCAGTAAGCCAGTCTGTGATCTATAGCATTTGCAGTCGACATTTTGTCTGAAAGTTCAGTGTAAATAAATTGAAACTTGAGAAAGTTTCAACTGTAATGTAAACCACTGAATGAATGAGTCTTCAGTCCAAGTTCAGATGTTCATTTGCAGTCGACAAACACAGCACTATCGTCACTAAAAACAGCTTTAGCATAATAGAATAGAAACGGTCTACATGTATGTTAGCTCCATGCTAAAAATTTAGCGAAACGGAACGACAACAGGGTAGTTCCCCTTTTGCTCCCTGGCGTTTCTTCTACAATGGCTCGAGCTCGTGATCCGATTTTGGCCTCGCACTCGCAGTAATGAAACGTCAACAAGTGGCACACACCTCAGTCTACTAGTAAAGTAGTAGTAGTACGTACATGATTACTCCATACTGCTCCTTAACATGCTTAATTGTGATCAAAATCCAAATCGACATACAGCGAGGCGTAATCCAAGTACAGATTAATGTCAAGAATGAATTATCCGCCTCACCAGCCAATATCTGATGCAAAATTTGGGGCAAAACTATTGCGGAAGTTCAGAGATACCGGTATATTTACACTGCAAGCTCGCTGTGTAATTATGCTTCAACTAGACTGGTAGTGCTACATCGCCAAATCAGAAACTTTCGCGCATGCATGCACTAGTAGAGTAAAGTCGAGCAAACTTTATGTGCTAGTTCAATCAGTGCTAACTGATGGTTCCCGGAAGCGAATATTTTTTCCGTACATGGAAACGCTATGGGACATGAATTATTCATAAATTGAGCTAAAAATCTGAAGTGCGCAGGTGCATGGACTTGTCGATAGTTCTATAGCTTTATCAATTTGTACATGAACGAATGGACGAGCACACTCTTGTACATAAATGAATGGACTCCATCCCCCTCTCCCTGCTTCATCAAGTTTCGATTTCTCTCATCCCCTCTCTCTGGCAATCTCACTCCCTTCCTCTCTCTCGCAATGAATGTCCTCGCCACCCCTCCATCTAAATTTATGTTTCGTTCTCTTTCTCTTTGTGCTCCCCCCACTTTCATGCAACCTCTCTCTCCCCCTCTGTTTCTTTCTGAAACATGACTGAATGGACTCGCATAATGTCCTCGCCACCCCCCCCCCCTCCTCTCCATCTAGTTTCACTCTCTCTCTCTCTCTCTTGCACTCATATGTTTCTCTCAACCTCCCTCTTGCAATCTCTCCCCTTCTATCCCATCTCGCCTTTTCCCCCTTGATCCATCCTCGCTCCCGCGCTCAAATTTGTCGATCTACTCTTGACTAATTAAAGGGATGGTCCATGCTGGAGATATTTATATCTCAATAAATAGAGTAAAATTCACAAAGCAAAATGCTGCAAATTTGATCAAAATCGGATAACAAATAACAAAGTTATTGAATTTTAAAAATTTGCATCATTCCGGCGAAACAGTTCTAGGCATGTCTTTATGAATATTCATTAGGTGGGCTGATGATATCATATCCCCACTTGCATGACTTGTTCTTTTGTATTTTATTGTATGAAATTAGGTTTATTCAAAATTTGTCCACCAAGAACTGAAACAATTGGATTGACAACTGATTAAGTGTATTAGTTAGTTATTGCCGCAACTTATTTCATCATAATGGAGACACATCATCTACACATGTATGAAAAAAGTGAAACAATTATGATTTCATGTAATAACATAAGAAAAAGGAAGGTCAGGATGTAACATTATCAGCCCACCTAATGAATATTCATGACCAGTGGCGTAACTACGGGGGGGGGGCATGGGGGGCACGTGCCCCCCCCCCCCCCAATCGGCTGGCCAAAAAAAAAAAAAAAAACGAGGAAGAGGAAGAGGAGAAAAAGAGGGAGAAAGGAAGAGAAACGTAGTGGGAATAAAGAAATTATTGTTCATTATAATGTTATATTATAATGATGTTATGTTATAATATATAAGAAACATTATTTCATAAGTTTATTTTGCTCAGGCCTAGATGTCTTCATTGTTCCCGGTACTCGCATTGTCTGTTTAACGTTTTTAAGTCAATATACACCAAATATATTTCCTCGCACTTCGACTTATTATTGTTTTATGTAGTGACATATGATTCTTTTTCATGACTACTTAAAGTGATTGCCCCATTTTAAGGTGTTAATATAAAACATTTCCTGTCCGTGCTTACGTTCGCACTAGTAGATTGGTGAGATATGTCTGCTCTTCATGAATTCCTAAAAATCAGTCCTTAAAATGTCCCTTTTTCTGATCTGAATATCAAAATTTTTCAGCTCGCGCTTCGCGCTCGCATCATTTGGTTAGTGAAATACGTATCGTATGGTCTTAGTGAATTCTTACAAACAGGCCTTAGAATGCCTCTCTTCAGGTCTGAATATCCTAAATTTTCTCACGCTCGCAATATTTGATGAGTGAGATGCGTAGTATCATGATTACAATGACAACAAAAAGTGCTTCATGTATTTAGATGTAGCAAAATCAGCAAGCGCTTTGCACTCGCATTAGATGACTATGGTGAGATATGTATACTCTTAATGGATTCCTAAAATATAGTCCTTAACATGTCCTTGTTTGGGGTCAATATTTACAAAAATTTCAGCTCGCGCTTCGCGCTCGCATTGTTTGTTTAGCGAGACAGGTATGTATCATGATTACAAAAATTTACTTATAATGTCCTTTTTTGGTCTGCATATCAAAAATTTTCAGCTCGCGCTTCGCGCTCGCATTATTTGAGCAGTGACATACATATCCAATTAATGGCACTGTCTTTAAAATGTCCCTATTAGGTCAGTATACCTGGCAACTGAGCGCGCTTCGCGCGCTCACTAAGTGACTCAAATATTTTGCTGGTGCCCCCCCCCCCCAATGCCGTGACTCACGGTACGCCACTGTTCATGACGATGTGCATATAACTGTTCTAAAAAAATATTGATAAACTTTAAAATTCAATCACTTTATTTCTGATCCAATTTTGATGAAATTTTCAGCATTTTGCTTTGTGAATTTTACTCTATTTATTTAGATAGAAATATTTTCAACCCGGCCTATCCCTTTAATGGAACAGCCAAATATTCGCACAGTGGGTTTTTATTACGATAGACCTTTTCATGTTACGCAATATAATAATGTCCAACAGTGGCGTACCGTGGGTCACGGCATTGGGGGGGCACCAGCAAAAATTTCGAGTCACTTAGGGAGCGCGCGAAGCGCGCTCCATTGTCAGGTATACTGACCTTATAGATATATTTTAAGGACATGCAGTGCCATTAAACGGATATGTATCTCACTGGTTAAATAATGCGAGCGCGAAGCGCGAGCTGAAAATTTTTGATATTCAGAGCTAAAAAGGGACATTATAAGCAATTTTTTATAATCATGTAACTGTCTCGCTAAACAAACAATGCGAGTGCGAAGCGCGAGCTAAAATTTTTGTATATATTGACCCTAAACAGGGAAATTTTAAGGACTATATTTTAGAATCCATTAAGAGTATAAATATCTCACCATAGTCATCTAATGCTAGTGCCATCCTTTGCTGATTTTGTTAGAATTACATTTAAGCACATTCATGAAGCACCTTTTGTAGTTATTGTAATGATTTTCATACGCATCTTACTAATCAAATACTGCAATTGCGAAGCGCGAGCTGAAAATTAAGGAAATTCAGACCTGAAGGGGGGCATTCTAAGGCTTGTTTGTAGGAATTCCCTAATATTTCTCTAACCAAATGATGCTGGCGCGAAGCGCGAGTGGAAATTTTTTGTATATATTGACCCCAAACATGGATATTTTAAGGACTATGTTGTACATTGATTTGAAAACGGGAGGTTTTAGTACAACATGATTATATATCTCGTTAAACAGTCTATGCGAGCACCAGGAACAATGAAGACACAATGAAGCAAATAATGTTTCATAAAGTTATGAAAAAATGCTTCTTATGTAATATAACATAATATAATACAACATTTTTTCTTTCAATAATTTCTCTTTTTCCCACTTTTTTTTTCTTTTCACCTCCTTTTCTCATTTTCCCCGTTTTTTTTTTTTTTTTTTTTTTTGGCCAGCCGATGGGGGGGGGGGGGGGGGGCACGTGCCCCCCATGCCCCCCGTAGTTACGCCACTGATGTCCAATATAATTATAAAAAGTCGCAAGTTCATTATCGTTTTGGGGGTAACTGTCCAGAGAACCTTTAATTCATCACTCAGTCTTTGACCAAAAATAACTTTTTATAATTTTTAATATCCCCCCCCAAAAAAAAAAAATCCATATTTTATTGTTCGAAATAGACACCAGAAATGAAATACTCCGAAAATCTGTTTTGCCTATTTGATCGTAGGCCTAGCAGCCGCTGTGCAGCGCCAGAACGACGAGGCTCTATCCCTTTAAGTGAGGACCCCTCAAAGAATGAATCAAGATTTGTAGGTACAGGTATAAAACGAAAATGAGAATGAGAGAAAAAAAAATAATAAGGTTGATGTGATGGTTGATGAAGAAATACCGAGATAATGGAAGAAGAGGATATATAAGGTGGTGCACATCTATATCATATGCGCTAGTGCTATTAGCCTCGGTCTCAATCGGCCATTTTGTTTTGAATTCTGAAAGAGGAGAGCTACCGCGACAGAACTTTTCGTTTTTTGAGGTTCCAGTCTGTGCCTCGATGTCAGGAAGCTGCCACTCGTTAGACCTTCATCCATATAATCGTGGTAAGTGCTTAATTTCTGTTTTAACTATTTATTCGGGTAATTATTTAGACCATACTTCACGCTACTACCGTGGGTATGGTGAATTACACGGTAAGCCCGGATTTGCGCCAGAGATGCTGAATCGACGCCAGTTTTATGCACATTGATATATGAATGGGGAATTGAAAATACAAGTTGTGAATCTTTTTCCATTAATGGTTTCTGCTTTACTAGCTCCATGCTGTCTTTTCAATCAAGTTGGATAAACCAACACTTTGATTTGGGTTCATTGTCATTATTTTGGTTAATTCTATAAAAACTGCCGGATAAGCGCCAAAGATGCTGAATCGACGCCAGTTTTATGCAGATTATATGAATGGGGAATTTCAAATACAAGTTGTGAATCTTTTTCCATAAATGATTTCTGCTTTACTAGCTCCATGCTGTCTTTTCAATCAAGTTGGATAAACCAACACTTTGATTTGGGTTCATTGTCATTATTTTGGTTATTTCCATAAAAAACTGCCGGATTTTGCTGGATTTACGCCAGCATAACTGCACTTGATAGGGTAAAGTTGTAAGTGGTGAGGCGCACCCGCGATTCCCAATGTGTTACCGTAATATTAATATTAATGAGCAACGTCATCGGTCGAACGAGATCTCCAAGCTCATGAATATTAATGACCTGCCGGATTGACGCCAATATAGTCTCAACCCTTTCGGTTGGGATCAATGGTTGCAGTTACCGATTATCTGCAAATGCAAAGAAAATTCCACTGTAGATTGTAGGTCCTAAATATGCAGCTTACTGTTCCAGATCACTAGATATTCTGGAATTTAATTGTCTATATCCACTATCCAGTCCAAATTCTGCCAGATTCTTCAAGTTCAAAATTGAAGGAAGCAGACTACACAGACATGACAGAAGGAGTCCGACGTCGCGACTAATTCTGCGCATCAGAATAGTATGGTATTTTTAAATAGGCACATTTGATGCTTGTATTTCCTTTTTCAATTTCTTCTAGTTATGTGACGGTAGGCCTATGACATATCTCGTACTTACTGTGAAAGGCCTAACCAGCTGCATAGGACGAGGGCGTTTCTGGAAATTCTGGTCTTGAACTACATTTTTTTCTTGTTTTTCTCCTTTATTTTCTATATTAATCGACACATTTGCATCCCCCGGTGCATGCAGCCTCTCTATTCTACCCCATCTTTATTTTTGTTTTCCCCTTAGACTTGGTTTTAGTTCCTCTTTCCCTTCCCATTATTTTCCTTCTCTCTCGATTTCTTTTCCTCTTATTGCTGGGGGATACCAAGGGTGACATGGATAGACAATCAAACTTACTTGATCGACCCCGCCCCCCCCCCCCCCCTTGGCCCAATTGGAAATTGTGCGAGTAGTCGTCTGTATATCATTATCAATTCTCCAATTAACCAGTTTCTAACGTTCTCAACACTGTGTATATTATGCCGGGATATTATGTTGACTGTCAAACAAATATCCAACAAACTACAGTTTCCAACATTGTGTCAATGTTAACTGTCAACAACTCTCCAATAAACTATTCCAATTACGCTGCCCACGTTGTGCCATTGTCTGTTGTTCAACAACTCTCCATCAAGCTAGTTTCCAACTTTGTCAACGTTGTGCCATTGTCGACTGTCCAACAAATCTCCAAGAAAATAGTTTCCAACGTTGTTCCTTTGTCGGTTGTTCAGCAACTCTCCATCGAACTAGTTTCCGACGTAGTCAACGCTGTGCCTTTGTTGGCTGTTCAACACCTATCCAATCAAACACGCGTTTCCAACGTTGTGACGTTGTTGGCTGTCCAACAAATCTCCAACACACTAGTTTCCAATGTTGTGCCATTGTCTGTTGTTCAACAACTTTCCAACGTTGCCAACGTTGTGTCATCGTCGACTATCCTACTGATCTCCAATCTACCAGTTTCCAACGTTGTGCCAGTGTCAATTGTTCAACAACCTCCCATCTAACTAGTTTCCAGCTTTATCAACGTTGTGTCATTGTATACTATCTAACTAATCTCCAATCTACCAGTTTCCAACGTTGTGCCATCGTCGACTATCCAACAAATCTCCATCGAACTAGTTTCTAGCTTTGACAACGTTGTGCCATAGTTGGTTGTTCAACAACTTTCCATCGAACTAGTTTCCAACGTTGCCAACCTTGTGTCATCGTCGACTATCCAACTAATCTCCAACCTACTAGTTTCCATCGTTGTGCCATTGTCGACTGTCCAACAACTCTCCAACTAACAAGTTTCCAACGTTGCCAACGTCGTGTCATTGTTGATTGTTCAACAACTTTCCAGCGAACTAGTTTCCAACGTTGCCAACGTTGTGCCTTTGCTGGCTGTCAACAACTATCCAATCAAACGTGTCTCCAACGTTGTGACATTGTCGACTGTCCAACAACTCTCCAACTTACTAGTCTCCATTGTTGTGCCATTGTCGACCGTCCAACAAATCTCCAACAAACTAGTTTCCAACTTTGTCAACGTTGTGCCATTGTCGGTTGTTCAACAACTTTCCAGCGAACTAGTTTCCAACGTTGCCAACGTTGTGCCTTTGCTGGCTGTTCAACAACTATCCAATCAAATGTGTTTCCAACGTTGTGACATTGTCGACTGTCCAACAACTCTCCAACTAACAAGTTTCCAACGTTGCCAACGTCGTGTCATTGTTGATTGTCCATCATCTTTCCATCAAACTAGTTTCCAACGTCGATTCAACGTTAATCCATCAAGTTTTTCCAACGTCCAACGACTTTCAAGTTTCCAACCTGGAGCCAACGTTGGCTTGTTACCTGGGGTTGTTGTTCCCTCAGCATCTCGTCTCTGGTTGCCGAGATTTCAGCTTTCTCCAAGGCTGCTCCTTCTTTCTCTTCATCCCTCTAGTTTCTACACTAGCCCCTATTACCTCTTCCAACTCCTTGATGTGGCCTCCATCCTCCAGGATGCCTTCATCTGCTACTGTCTGCGTCTCTGCGTCGACATTCCCGACCTTTCGTTGGAGAACGCGAACGCTTATTTGCGACGGTAGTTGATTTTGGAAGAGACTTTTTGGCCAGTCGTCATGGTCGTAAAACTCTGTCCTGCAATGCAAATTGAGTGACATGAGATTTTTTTTCGTTTCGCATCTGGAACGGAAACATTCAATCTGCGTTTCGTGTGCAAAACTCTGGTTGCTACTATGGTAACAGCGATATATCCGATCTAGGACGACTTTCCAAAGCCACATTTGGTTCCTCCCAGAGCTCGAGAGGCCGCCCGGGGGACCCACTTCCATTGAAGAGTGGATACCAGGCGCGACCACGCGTAAAAAGGAAAAGAGTGGGCAAGTACGTTACGTATAGGCCTATGTAACGTTATAAGGGTGTCAAAAACGATGTTTAAAATACTGAAAAGGAGGATGGTTTTCAATACTTGTAGGGTTTCACAAGCTAAATACTTGAATTTTGCACACGAAAAGCAGATCTGTAGGGCCTTTAACCCCCCTGTAACACAAAGCTTAGCATTGATTGTAGAGCAGTTTTCTACGTTTGATTCTATTGACTATAATTTACAATCAATCTTAAAAATCAAGTGTATGATTAAGCGTTAACTTTTGTGTTAGGGGACCCTAATATTAGCGTCCGTGAGGATTGCGAAAGGTCCCAATTATCTCCGAACTTTGGCCTCTTTGCCCCTTTGACATTTCCTATTATCAAATCATAAAGAGGGTTATCCATACAGAATGCCTTCACTTTACCTGACAAGTATGGTGTACTCACATGTATGAATGCAGTAGGAATCCTCCGAATACTATGATCCATGAGCAAACATATCTGATACTCACCAGTCATCTGCGATTTTGGTACAAGATCAGTGCGTACTACCACGGCATTACATCCTGTATCTCTTAGGACACTTATAGTCTTACCATTAACGTCACCATCGCAGGTTGGCATATCTGAACCTAACTCATCATATGAACTATTCAACACAAATACCTCGTACCCACACATGAGTTTCACAGTCTGAATCGCTTCTGCTTTATCAGCATTCAATTCCTGATCTACAGACTCGGTACAAATACCTGCTATACAACTTCCACCCATTTGTTTACCCTTCCCTGAAGGAGATGGTTTGGGGTAACTCTTAATGGAATTAGAAGTATCCATTCTTGTTGGACACCTCGGTGAAATATGTCCTAACTTACCACATGTATGGCATTTAACATCTGAGTTCCTATATTTAGGCCTGTATTTCTGATCTTTTATGCCGCGCACTTCAAAGTATCGCTCAGCATGTTTGACCAACTCTTGCACATCATGTTGGGTGTGATCACGGACAAATATCACTAAGTCACGAGAGCAGCAAGCCAGCAATTGTTCTTGTATGCATAAGTCCAAAAGCGCGTCAAAAGAACGATTACATTCTGAAAGCTCAGCCCATCGCTTATTATGCGAGCTGTGAACTGAGAAAATGACTCGCCTTCTTTTTGCTTTGCTTCACGAAAACGTTTTTGAAAGACTTCTGCGGTCAAAGTAAAAAGCTGCAACAAAGCATGTTCAAGCTCGTCATAATCTTCTGCTTCACTGCAAGGAAAACGGGTATAACTCTCTAGGTCAGTAACAGTCAGAAGATTTCCTAAAGCCGGGGCCCAAACTCCCTTTGGCCATTTACTAAGTGCCTTATGTCTCTCAAAACACGCGATATATGCATCCAAATCATCAGATTTTGCGTCAAACGCTTGCATACGAGGTAACGCGCTCTGAAAACTTTGTGCTTCATAACTTTCCCTTCTACACTCAGCAAGATTGAGATCTAACTGTTTCTGTTTAGTTATCTCCTCAGCTAGTCTTTGCTGTTCTTCCCTAGCTTTTTGGCGCTCATCCCTAGCTGCTACGGCTTCTAACCTATCAAGTTCTTTATCCCGTTCCCCCCGGGGGGGGGGGGGCACTCAGTATATCATGCATAGTGGGTATGTGCCGCGGAGGGGACCCCCATTTTCACACTCAAATTTCCGTTCCAATTAAGGCATAGCATTTTTGTCTTGAGAAAAAGAACAAAGAAAGCCGCTCCAAAGCATAGCATTTTCTACCTATCGAGACAAAAAAAAAGAAATCCGCTCCAAAGCTTCGCATATTTTCCGTTACGCCGTTCCGTCCGCATTGATCTGCTACAATAAGCCGCATTTTTGGTGAAAAGCGGCCGCAGAGCGCTGTCCGACCATCGCCTCTGCGCTAGCGCACCCGGCGCCCGTACCGCCGGGCTAGCTGCATGCACGTTCCATAGGGATGCATACGCACTCACACACAGGCGACCCGTTCCAAGGACCCCCGTTTTCACAAACATTTGTAGTTCGGAAGCCCGTTCCGAGGACCCTCCTTTTTACAATAAGCCCGCTCCAAGGCCCCCTTTTTTTGTCTCGCCCGCGGCACATACCTACTACTTTTTTGGTCGAGTACCCCCCCCCCCCGGGCCCGTTCCTCACTAGCAAAAGTGAGTAACTGTCTCACCCTGCAATCCAAAATCCTTTCGTAACTCAATGAACTTCGAAAGATCCATGTTGAGAAAGTGTTAACAGGATAGAATGATGCAAAACCTAGCCAAATGTTAGCTGTCAAAAGCAACAATACAATAGAAGTTCAATTCAATACTTTGACAATTTGACACTTGCCATCTTTCGCAATCCTCACGGACGCTAATATTAGGGTCCCCTAACACAAAAGTTAACGCTTAATCATACACTTGATTTTTAAGATTGATTGTGCATTATAGTCAATAGAATCAAACGTAGAGAACTGCTCTACAATCAATGCTAAGCTTTGTGTTACAGGGGGGTTAAAGGCCCTACAGATCTGCTTTTCGTGTGCAAAATTCTTTCCCGTGACACCCGCACCATACATGCATGTACATTACGACTGATGGCTGGAGATATTCGAAATGCAGGACCTAAAATAGATTATGACATGGATAAGAAAGTGGTTTTTCAAAAAAATCGAGTACATATTGAGTGAGGAAAAAGTTACTGAATTAAGGCTTAGATATAGATCATTACAGTCCATCGAATCGATATTGCATTTAATGTAGATTATTGGTGGATCTCTGGCAATTGATTCCATGGGTCAGATCACCTCTCCAGCCGAAACCATTTCGCATGCGTTGATTATGTACGCAGCATGTATACGTGCAGGGTTTTTTCTTTTGTTTACTCCTACACAAACGATATGCCTCTAGCACACAATATCATGGGCATTATGCTTTACCTTCCCCAGAAATGGCGGATTAGATTCGAATTCCCGGGGGGACCACTTCCATTGATGAGTGGATACTAGGCACGACCATGCGGTTTCGAAAAGCACCCTAAACAAGGGAAGCAAGGCTTTAATGATTATGAAAATGCATCTCTTAACTAGTATTTAGCTTGTGAAACCCTACAAGTTTTGAAAACATATCCTCCTTTTTCAGTATTTTAAACATCGTTTTTGACACCCTTATAACGTTACATAGGCCTATACGAAACGTACTTGCCTACTTTTTCCCTATTTACGCGTGGTCGCACCTGGTATCCACTCTTCAATGGAAGTGGGCCCCCGGGCGGCCTATCGAGCTCTGGGAGGAACCAAATGTGGCTTTGGAAAGTCGTCCTAAATCGGATATATCGCTGTTACCATAGTAGCAACCAGAATTTTGCACACGAAACGCAGATTGAATGTTTCCGTTCCAGATGCGAAACGAAAAAAGAATCTCATGTCACAAAATTTGCATTGCAGGACAGAGTTTTACGACCATGACGTCGGTCCCAAAAGTCTCTTCCAAAATCAACTACCGTCGCAAATAAGCGTTCGCGTTCTCCAACGAAAGGTCGGGAATATCACTTAGCACATACTTCTGTGTAGAATGACTAGTCACTTTCTACTCTTCACTGCGAGAACTCGGTCTCGACTTTGTCCTCCCGGACATGCCCCCCAAATGTCAGGATCAAACCTGGGTTTTGCTTACCTAAAGATTTGATCACCAATCACCCCAAATCACATAAACAACCTCACATACCCCAAGCATCCTTTTTTAAAGTGGAGAGAGCCATGATGTAGTCAAAGTACACATAAGTAATTGCACTACACAATAATCATTCCGGTTTAAAGTTTTTTATTACAACTATATCATTTCGCTCCAAAGGCGATTCATTTCCATGGAAATTTTAACAATAAATGATATTGACTTTCAAAAGATGTTTAAAAAAAATAAGTTTGATTTTATCAATTTAGAATTTCTGATTTGGAATATTAAAAAAAAAATCGGTAATGGATGGGAGAAATAATAATTTGTCCGGACAATATTAAGGGTTTATTAAATTAAAGGACTTCCCTGATTAATCATGGATGTAGTCCATAAGATGTCGATGAAAAAATGATGACAAGTTTACTTAAGTAGCGGTTATCCGATGACCTTGAATACCGATGACGTAGAATGACGTGTGTCGAGGGTTATCGGAGATCCACGAAGTCTGTCGAAGAATGGCGTCACCGAAGTCTATAGGCGCTTTCGACCTGTCGCATGACGTCGAGAAGAACTTAATCAGAACTCAGGGTTGAATACTCAGGATATGTCATCTTGGTTCAGGGCTGACGAAAACTTAAGGCTTCTATGGATGTAGCCCCAGAATAAAATGGCTGTCCATGGGTAACAACTCCCTGACCAAAGGACCCTTGAAAATTGAATAAATTCCCATTATCTAAAATGGCAAATCCTAATTTTTAACACTTCAATGAATACTTTTATAAATCATTTGATCAATATGTGTTTTTCTTATTATTTAATAAGCAACGACAGAATATCTAGATAGTATTAATTCATCAGCATAAATTATCAATCCTAAAAAAATGACATAAATTCACTCCTGACAAATACTGAAACACAACCATTCCATCACAGCAATAAATTTGTGATAATTATTTAAAGCCGGAAATTGTTAAAAACTCACAACGTCAAATTATGCCTATTAAAGTTATATACAGAAAACAAGCTTCTGATTGATATAAATATTACAACAAAATCTTGATCAAAAATTCAGACAAAAATAACCTTTTAGATTGAAGAATCTAATATTTCTCTTTTTTAAGCTGAAATATACTGATAAAATACAAAATAGACTCACCACCATTGTGGGCAGGAAAACTCCAAAATTAATAAAAACTGAGGGTCATTTCTTCCTTGCTCCTCAGAACACAACCTCTCTCAAAGAGTAACAAAATGAAAGTGATCCTACTCTCTGTGCACAGCAATTAGGTGCACGTACTCAATAGACCTCGGGCGGGTCTTGGAATGCTAAATGTTTATTCCACCTGTTACTAGAACCTGGAACCTACAACAAAAGAACCTGCAAGAGCTGAATACATTATAGCCCTTCCTATTTAAAGAAATTAAATACATAGGTTTTTACTACACAACTCAATCGATAATACTGCCATCACAAGGCCAAAATGAGTAATTTATCATTACCTTTTAAATTTAGATTTTCTTTATTTAAACACAACTTCCAGGATTACACCATTAATCAATTTTTAAATTTTAGAATTTGGCTTTAGTGCAAAAATAGAAAATAATTGCTTGTGACAGTTGGTTAATATTTTGTAGTCTAAAAAATGTTTATGCAAAAATCATCAGGTATTCACTAGGTTAGAAAATCTGTCAGGTATTACGAACAGCACCATCGGTTGGTTGCAGGTTCATTTCATATTTCAAGTCATCAAATATTTTTTTTTAGTAAAATACATTGAATTTTCATATAATATCATAAAAGAAAATAATTTGCAGATGATAGACATGACGGATGTAACAAAATTCAAGAGAATAAGGAATCATCGAAGTCATCGATTGAGGGTTGTCATTCTCCTACTCAGTAAATTCATTCCATTTAGTAGAGCCCTTTTGCTTCCACTTCAGGCAAACAGTGGTATTCTGAAGTATAATCTTGGAAGAAACTCCATCTTTCTTTCTCATTTTATAGGCGATATTGGCTAGATGGCCCCTCTTGGCCTTCAATTCCGGGGGAAGGTCCGTGCGAACAGAGACCCGCTGTCGGGTGGTTCCCGGAGTAGCAGCAGAAGCATCGCGATCTCCTGTGGTCGACGATCACCATTTTCGTAGGCCGCTAAGACTTTGTTCCTGTCAGCCATGTAAACAAACTTCACTATTATCGCATTAGGTGCTTGTGGTTGATTGGTGTCGCCTCCCCGTTTACGCCGTGGAAGAAGGTGGACGTTCACAAACGCCATAATTATTGGCCTCATCGACGTCGACTCCGAGGTTGACGATGGTACTGCGGACGACTCTACTCACATCTTCGTTGTTGATCTCTTGAATTCCGTAGAAGAGGAGGTTTGCTCTACAATTGTAGATCTCCATTCTCGTAATTTTAGACTGTAAATCTATTATTTTTGTTTCAAGGTCATCCTTCACTTTAGGAATTATCTCCTTTTCTATTTCCTTTACTTTTTCTGAATTGAAGGCAACCGCC
This sequence comes from Lytechinus pictus, assembly GCF_037042905.1. Classification (NCBI taxonomy): domain Eukaryota; kingdom Metazoa; phylum Echinodermata; class Echinoidea; order Temnopleuroida; family Toxopneustidae; genus Lytechinus; species Lytechinus pictus. The sequence goes on from NC_087249.1 coordinate 38,088,285, forward strand.
CCTTCAATTTCATTAACTTTTATTCTGAAGGCTGTGGTCTCTGAAAAGAGGTGATCCAACTTGTCGAATACTTTGGAAAACGAAGCCTGTATGTTCCTGTCCAGCGATCCAAGGGCATCGGGATTCAATTCTCCGGTACCAGTCGCGGCGCTGCTCTCAGACATAGTCGCTGTTGTGCTTGATTGAGAACGCAGTTCGTAGTTGGTCGACCATGTGCGATGCTTCAAAAGATTGTTGGATTCCGGAAAAATATATGAGTTAATCCAATATAACTATTACCAATGTGGACTGTAGTATTTCATGATGACAGTTAATTGACAGTTATATGCTTGAAAATCATGATATGAGGTGTATTCGGTAGGAAAGTAAAAAAATAAGGCAGTGCAATATTACCGGATATTGAATTACACGTCCGTCTCCATTGCGTTCGTGGCGTTAATTATGCTGTTCTTCGAATGCTGTTCTTCAGAACGTCCGTGTATAATAATAAAAAAAAAAACATTACAAGTACATACGATTTAAAATACAAATACAATTCAATGTACAAGTAAAACATCGATATTACATAAAAAAAGAGAAAGTATTGAAGAAAAAAACAACAATAAACAAATCAAAACAAAATATATTTAAAAGAAAAAAAATGGGGGGGGGGTGGGCTCATACCACTCTTGTGGCCAATTTGAATCTGCTAAAACTAGTTATTTTTACATCATTAGGTAGTTTATTCTAGTTTCTAGCTCCAATATATTGCAGACTTCTTTTCTTATAATTGGTTTTCACTGGCGGTAAATGGAGTTTTAAGGATGAAGATCTAAACATGTAGTTACTATCACTTAAACTGAATAGCCTACAAATGCTCTCTGGCAACATATCATGCGTTATTTTATACATTGTATGTAATGTACGTGTATTTCTCCTTTCTACCAGTCTTTTCATGTCTAGTTCATCAATGTTCGGATGGATATATCCAAATCCCAATCAGATGGTCATTTTTAAGTTTTTGTACACGGTTATGGAAAAAAAGTGGGGCGCTGAAGCCCCCCCCCCCCCCCCCCCCCCGTTTCTGCGGGCCCTGTATGTAGATGGCGTTCTTTTCAATTTAGATAGTAGTATCGAATCTTTTAGGATAAATCGATGTATATCCTGAATCCTTGATTCTCGACCGAGGTGGAAACTGGAGTTACCCCCTCTATCGGTGAGAAATGTAATCGTTTGTTTATCGGGGGGATAACTTTAATTTATTGAAGAGTCGACAGCTATTGCGAGAATCCGCCTGAAAAACACACAATAAACGAGCAAACGAGGATTCAAGATCAGGTTGCGAGGACACCGGATTCTGTGTACACCGTAAAAAAAAATTATTTGAAATTACTATAAAGAGATTGAGGCCCAAAAATTGCCTAAATTTTTTCAAGTATTTGTAAGTTTGGCAGTTTTGAGTGAAATTTACTTATTTTCTTTGGATCCATTTTACTCAACTAAATTAAGTTGCAACAACTTAATCAATTGAGTAAAACAATCACTGAAAAAAACCCGAATCAAAACAAATGGGGGAGTGGACTTTCTTGATTTATAAGTCCGCTCCCCCATCGTCCCACTTTCAGTGGCATCATTTTCATCTTAGACATCTATATCCAAATATTAGACTTTATGCATTGTCACTTACATGTACATGATACTGACATTTATATTTACTAATATACACGCGACCGGTTCATCCTAACAAATAAACCAGAATAACATTAACATTTTCCGAAAACCTAAATAGAAATCTGAAATTTTCTGATGAGTGACTAATCCAAAATAATTTCAAACACAAATCGATATGACAGTTATCTAAAGATTTGAACATTTACTTAGATAGATAGATAGATAGATAAAAGGTTTATTAATAGAAATCAAGACATCATCGCGGCTAAGGCCGAATTGCGATGTATTAAGAATACAAATATAACAATTTTGAAAGATTGCAAGCCTTTATTTTGGATTAAAAGCCAAATTAGTTTCAAATCGTAGCCAATCGTACGACTGCTATGACGTCATTACGACTAGATATTAAATTCGCTTTTATTCTAAGAAGGATTATAGCATAGTCATAGGTTTGAACATAGGTATTCGTACGATGATTTAGAACATTACACAGTAAAATATTCCAAGCCTCAATATTAGCATCAAATTCTATTACATTTTATTCTGATATCGGGTCACAGACCAATCGCAAGGTGTGCGGTCGCCTTTAGAAGGTAATAATGACCAAAAAAAATATTCAAACAGTAACATAGATAATTACAAAATAAATGATTCGGATAAAGTATTGTATTTAAACTAATTGTGTTGTGGAATTCTAGAAAGAAACATTAAAGTACACACACGAAGAAAATTCACGAAAGTGATGATTATAGACAAATTATATATGGATGGAAAGGTCTTGTCTTTTTATACACAAATATGTCACTAAAAAGTCTGATAGCTGTCGTGGAAATGCAAGAAATAAAATTATTAGAGACCCTTCTCAGCCCCCCAGCCGCCCCCAGACCGACAGTTCACGCAGTGAAAACAGTCGAGAATAATGACGTCACACAATCGTCGAGCTCATCATCCCTCTGTGCATAATACACCAAATCACCTTACTGACCTGTTCAATATCTTCCGAATTTACCGTTTTCTTCATGCAATGTGATATCCGATTTCTGTTTTCGACAACTTCAGACCAAAAGTGAACCAGAACTGTGTTACTTTGCCCGTTTTTATTGAACTGGGAACTGTAAATACCGATTTTGTCCACTGGACAGGCGTCGTGGGTTGTGTTGCTCCAGTCAGTCAGTGAGTTAGTCAGTGTTTATTGAAAAACTCAAAGCTGTAGCTGCCCATTCACTGCTTGCCGCTGGGGCTTGTTACAGCCGATAATAGGCACCTTTCGCAATCCTCTACAACGCGAGATTAGAGTCGGGTAACTCAAAAGTTAACAATTAATCATGGACTCGATTTTCAGATTGATTGTACGTTTATACAGTCAATACAATCAAACGTAGAAAACTGTTCTACAATCATTGCTGAGCTGTGTGTTACAGGCCCTATAGATCTTGCTTTTCGTGTGCAAAGCTCTTTCATACGATACCAGCATGGAGCTATAATAGCTCTATGATACCAGCATGCCATGCCATTTGCCTGGCTGAGCTCGCGGCGGGACTGTACCTGTATCATGGCTATGACTCCAGCTGGCTGGAGACATGCGAAATGTAGATTATGACATGGATAAGAAAGTGGTTTTTGTCTCACCTGCATAGCAGAGTGAGACTATAGGCGCCGCTTTTCCGACGGCGGCGGCGGCGACGGCGGCGGCGGCGTCAACACCAAATCTTAACCTGAGGTTAAGTTTTTGAAATGACAGCATAACTTAGAAAGTATATGGACCTAGTTCATGAAACTTGGCCATAAGGTTAATCAAGTATTACTGAACATCCTGCCTGAGTTTCATGTCACATGACCAAGGTCAAAGGTCATTTAGGGTCAATGAACTTAGACCATGTTGGGGGAATCAACATCAAAATCTTAACCTAAGGTTAAGTTTTTGAAATGTCATCATAACTTAGAAAATATATGGACCTAGTTCATGAAACTTATACATAAGGTTAATCAAGTATCACTGAACATCTTGCTTGAGTTTCACATCACATGACCAAGGTCAAAGGTCATTTAGGGTCAATGAACTTTGGCCGAATTGGGGGTATCTGTTGAATTACCATCATAACTTTGAAAGTTTATGAATCTGATTCATGAAACTTGGACATAATAGTAATCAAGTATTACTGAACATCCTGTGCAAGTTTCAGGTCACATGATCAAGGTCAAAGGTCATTTAGGGTCAATGAACTTTGGCCAAATTGGGGTATTTGTTGAATTACAGCCATAAATTTGAAAGTGTGTTGGTCTAGTTCATAAAACTTGGACATAATAGTAATCAAGTATCACTGAACATCCTGTGCGAGTTTCAGGTCACATGATCAAGGTCAAAGGTCATGTAAGGTCAAAGAACTTTGGCCACGTTGGGGGTATTTGTTGAATTGCCATCATATCTCTATAAGTGTATTGGTCTAGTTCATAAAACGTGGAAATAAGAGTAACCAAGTATCACTGAACATCTTGTGCGAGTTATAGTAGTTTTCAAAATCAGCACTGCTGCTATATTGAATCGTGTGATGCAGGTGAGACGGCCAGAGGCATTCCACTTGTTCAGACAAATCGAGTACATATTGAGTAAGGAAAAACTTACCGAATTAAGGCTTAGATATAGATCATTACAGTCCATCGAATCGATATTGCATTTAATGTACATTATTGGTGGATCACTGGCAATTGATTCCATGAGTCAGATCACCCAGAAGCGGATCTAGAGGGGGGGTTGGGGGGGTTGCAACCCCCCCCCAAAAAAAAAAAAATCCGGGGACCATTTTTTTAAATCTTATCTTTTAAACTTGTAATTTTATTTTATTCTATTTCTATGTATTTATTTCATTTATTATTATTATTATTATTATTATTATTATTATTTCTTTTTGGGGGAGGGGGGGGGGGGGGTTGGGCGAACAAATGTCACAGAGTCCCTTGCCCCCCCCCCCCCATCAGCTTTTTTGAGGACACGGGCCACCGCCGAAGTGACAAGCTAGGCCAGCGTTGCCGATTCTCATCCCCAAAATCCCCACATTAAAAAAAAAAAAAAATTGGGGGATTGTTGAAGTCTTTGGGGATGAAAAATAAATATTTGGGAATGAAAATAATATTGAGTTTTATGAAAAACGAATTTGGGGATTTTCTGTCAAAATTTGGCAACTTTGGGGATATTTTAAGTGTTTATTCCAAGGTCCCCAATTCTTTGTATCTGTGTTGTTAACTGGCCTTACATTGCAGGAAAATGCAACTTAATTTTACAAATTTTCATGGGGGTTAATTTGGCAACGACCTCTATACCAAAAAGAGTGGTGTTTTAGATGCAAGAAAACGCCATTTTCACACACAGATTTTCAAAAATTTTCCCTACTGTGGGAGGGGGGACACCCCCCTCCCACACCCTCCCCCCTCGCTCGCTCCGCTCGCTTGGACTCATGGGGGTTAATTTGGCAACGACCTCTATACCAAAAAGAGTGGTGTTTTAGATGCAAGAAAACGCCATGTTCACACACAGATTTTCAAAAATTTTCCCTACTGTGGGAGGGGGGACACCCCCCTCCCACACCCTCCCCCTCGCTCGCTCCGCTCGCTTGGACTCGGTCGCTACGCTCCCTCGCATACAACCCCAACCCCCCCTTTATAAAAAGCTGGATCCGCCCCTGTCACCTCTCCAGCCGGAACCATTTTCGCATGCGTTGACATATACACATCATGCAATAGGCCATAAACCGTCTGGAAAAACATCTAAATTTGCGGGGTTTTCTTAATTTGCCTGCTCTTATACACAAACGATATGCCTCTAGCACACAATGTAATGGGCAGTATGTTTTACTTTCCGCAGAAATGGGGGATTTCCCGGGGGGTACACTTCCGTTGATGAGTGGATACCAGGCGCGACCATGGGGTTTTGAAAAGCACCCTAAACAATGGAAGAAAGTCTTTTCCAGATTATGAAAATGCATCTCTTAAGTATTTGGGTTGTGACACCCTACAAGTATTGGAAATATATCCCGTTTTTCAGTATTTTAATCATCGTTTTTGACACCCTTATAATGCTACATATGCCTATACGTAACGTACTTACCCACTCTTTCCCTTTTTACGTATGGTCGCGCCTGGTATCCACTATTCAATGGGAGTGGGCCCCCCGGGCGGCTTCTCGAGCTCTGGGAGGAACCAAAAGTGGATTTGGAAAGTCGTCCTAAATCGGATAAATCGCTGTTACCATAGTAGCAACCAGAATTTTGCACACGAAGCGCATATTGAATGTTTCCGTCGCAGATGCGAAACGAAAAAAAAATATCATGTCACACAATTTGCATTGCAGGACAGAATTTTACGACCATGATGACGGGCCCAAAAAGTCTCTTTTAAAATCAACTACCGTCGTAAATAAGCGTGCGCGTCCTCAAACGAAAGGTCGGGAATGTCGCAGATTGCGACATTATGCCAAGAGCGTCCGACGCATAATGTCGCAGTCAACGCATAATGTCGTAGTTTTTCTAACGCATAAGGTCACATGTCGCAACGCATGATGTCGCAGCAAAGTGTCAACGCATAATGTCACATGTCGCAACGCATAATGTCACATGTCGCAACGCATAATGTCACATGTCGCAACGCATAATGTCGCAGCGGTATTTTCTTCAGGACTCGAGCTACAGATAAGATATAAAATATGCTTTCACTTAGTATTTTGAGACACGATAAAGAGAATTAAGTGATTTGGAAATCAGGATTACTCATTGTATGGATATTTATCGGTTTATTGCCATTTCGTCTACTGACTTTTTCCCCACTATCGCATGGTCTGATATCATTTCGTCTACCATTAGTTAGTCAACAACTATCAACATAGTCCAATAACCATTTCGTCTAATTACCATCTCGTCTAATAGCCAGTTGGTCTAATAGCCGTTTTGTTTATAATCATTTAGTCTAATTGTATTATTTTCAATTGGTCCAATATCTACTTTGTCTACTCTCATTTCGCCCACGTTCCATTTGGTCTAACTTTAGTTGGTTCGCTATCACTTTTTCATTTCGGCTAACAATCATTTGGTATCGTTGACATGGGTCCAATCACCAATAAGTCCAATCACCGGGATTTTCTTCAGGACTCGAGTTACATAACTACACAATTGACGGCAGCGCGAGCCGAAAAAAATAGATTTCGGATCTAAGAACAGGACACTCTTTTAATGTTTTGTAAATCGTAAAATGGATTGGTAACTAGGTATCTTCCTACATCAATGTTAATAATGCGAGCAGAAGTTTTTTGATATTCTAATCTGAAACTGGATAATTCAAGCACGTTATAAATATATAGAACAAGCTGCGTATCTCAATAAACTTGGGTGCTGAGTGTGCGTTTTTTTTAGATTTAGACCTAGAATTTAGGCATTTTGAATACATGTTTTAATCATTTCATTTTATTTCCGTTTCACAATGTTGTATATGATGAACATATCATAAAAATAAAGAATATAACAAAACATAACATCTTATAAAACATAATAAGGCCTATACATTAGATAAACACAATTAATAACATTATAAGCTGCCTTAAATGATTTCTTTTGTATTTTAGAGCAAAACGGAGGGGCTGCCGAAAATAAGCAATGCTTGTATGTGAGGGCAGCCCCAAAACTTAGTTTCATTACTTAATTTTACACAAATGCATAAATAAAACTTCGTAATAGTAAAAACAATAATAGTAATAATTATCGATGTACACTTTGCAAAGCAAATCAGAACTGAAAAAGCATAAAAATATAAAGCGAGAGCTAAAAATACTTCATATTCCAGTCCGAAAGGAATTTACCTAGTGTTGAAGAAGGAGGACCACGCTGTGGCGCTACAAAGACTCAGTGCATGTTTTACAGACATTAAGAATTGGTCCATACAGAATGGATTAAAGTTAAATGAACGTAAAACAGAATGTTTACACTTTGTGAGTAGGCATAGGACTTGTAGTCCGATTGGCGATATTTCTTTTGATGGTACTAATATAGAATGCTCTGCGGCTGCTAGAAACCTAGGGGTCATGTTTGATAATAATATGTCTCTAAAGACCCATGTGAACAACGTATGCAGATCTGCCTCGTTTGCATTGCATAAAATCGGCAGCATCCGTCAATTTCTTACAAAAAAGACCACCCAGAGGCTTGTTCAGGCACTGGTCATGTCTCGCATTGACTTTTGCAACAGTCTTCTGTATGGTCTACCTGATACACAGATTAACAAACTGCAGAGAATACAAAATTCAGCAGCTAGGCTTATTGCTAAACGTCGTTCACGTGAGTCTGTCACTCCACTGCTAAGGGAGCTTCATATGCTAAGGGTTCGTGAACGAATTGATTTTAAGATCCTCTTGCTTACTTTCCAATGTTTGATAAAATCAGCTCCAGTCTACCTTCAACAATTAATATCAGAATACTCACCCTCCCGCAACTTGCGCTCATGCAAAAAATCACTCTTAAAAGTTCCTGCCATCAACACCCAGTCTTATGGTTCCCGATCTTTTTGTTCAGCATCCCCTCAACTTTGGAACAACCTTCCTCAGAGCATAAAACAAGCAGACTCAACTGACAAATTCAAATCTATGTTAAAAACTCATCTTTTCGTTAAATAGATCATCCTTAGCATATGCGGCTTCAACTGTCTACTTTCAACTGTTAACATGTATAATTTGATTTTAGCTGAAATTTCTTGTCTTCCTATGTATTTTCCTTAAGCGCTTAGAGACATTCTTTGTGATAAGCGCTATATAGATGATGTTAATTATTATTATTATTATTAAATTTAAGCACTTTTTCAAGCACTATGCATGAAAATTCTGAAGTGGATGTGGATGCGAGCGCAAAGCGCGAGCGAAAATTTTAGCCTATATAGTACATGGTGATTTTTTTACCTGGTTGCCAAGAAAGCATGAATGCTTGTAAGCAAGCAACCAGAGAACCGACGGCTTAAGGTCTTCTCCAAGGGACCTGGTAGGCATAATGACTATTATGCCTTACCAAGGGACACTAACGCACCAATTAGGAATCAAATGCATGTCACCAGAATCAGAAACCCCCGTTTTACCGACTGAGCTATCGCGCCTCTTTTGAGACATGAAATATCGTTTTCTTATTTTCCATGTCTTCACCTCACCCTATTTTATTCACTCTTCTGTCTCCTCTTATTTTTCATCATTTTCCCTCCTCTCTTTCCCCATTTGTTATCTTTTCTTTCGTTCCCCTTCCTTTTTTACGCGGGGGGGGGGGGGCGGGCCTTTCCATGGATCCGCCTATGCTCTGTCGGCGGATGGTAAAGGGTTTTCTTTGGTGCTCGCGAGCTGATCTGAACCACAAATCAGGAGTAGTACTGCAACAAGTAGGCAATGATACATAGAGTCACCGTAGAGATCTAGTGCCAGTAGACCATTATGGTTACAAGATGAAATGAATATGCTTATTGGACGAAATGATGATTGGACGAGATGTACGTGATTGGACCTATTGGTGATTGGACTTATGGCAACGATACCAAATGATTGTTAGCCGAAATGGGTTTAGACAAAGTGATAGCGAACCAACTGAAGTCAGACCAAATGGAACATGGACGAAATTAGAGTAGACCAAGTGGTTATTAGACCAATTGGCTATTAGACCAAAAGGTAATAGACGTGGTGATATTGGACAAAGTGGATATTGGACCAATTGAAAATAATACAATTAGACTAAATGATAATAAACAAAACGGCTATTAGACCAACTGGCTATTAGACGAGATGGTAATTAGACGAAATGGTTATTGGACTATGTTGATAGTTATTGACTAACTAATGGTAGACGAAATGATATCAGACCATGCGATAGTGGGGGAAAAGGCAGTAGACAAAATGGCAATAAACCGATAAATATCCATACAATGAGTAATCCTGATTTCCAAATCACTTAATTCTCTTTCTCGTGTCTCAAAATACTTAGTGAAAGCATATTTTATATCTTATCTGTAGCTCGAGTCCTGAAGAAAATGCCGCTGCGACATTATGCGTTGCGACATGTGACATTATGCGTTGACACTTTGCTGCGACATTATATGCGTTGCGACATGTGACGTTATGCGTTAGAAAAACTACGACATTATGCGTTGACTGCGACATTATGCGTCGGACGCTCTTGGCATAATGTCGCAATCTGCGACATTATGCGTTGCTGCGACATTATGCGTTGGTGCGACATTATCGGTTGTAACAGGGCTCTGCAAGGGCAGTCGATGCTGCACATTGTAGTATTTAGGAACTCAGAGACATAAAACTAGATACAATGAATTTAGAAGTTCAGATGATTTAATCTATTCCAAGATGTCCGATCATATTGTGATCATGTGTACATAAAGGGGATTGAGCCCTCGACGTTGACTGTTAGCACAGTCTTACAAACACAACATATTTCCCTCCTTTAAAGAGATGAATAATGTTATATAACTAAGTCCAGATATGAGTTCAAAAGTTTATGAGTCCAGAAAATAAAACTTGTTTATTAACAACAAGCCTGAAATTTTATTAGCCTATATAGAGCAATTGTTTCATATGAGTCCAAAACTTAAACGTTCCAGTTTTTTAATTTCTATGCTCAATACTTGTCGGCTCTAAGGATTTAAGATCTGTAATCTCGTAGATATCCAGGTCGTCTCCTTAGACGCTGAGAACGACGACGCTTTACACGAACCCAGTCACCGATAGCGAATTTCGGTGTGATTGCTCGTCTGCGTTTGTCAGTGTACGCTTTCATGCTTTGCTGTTTCCTCTCAATCTCTCTCGCTTCAGCCTGTGTGCTTGCAGGCTCTGAAACCGGTGGTTTCAGGATGTTGAATGGCATACGGAGGTTCCGTCCCAACATCAACTCTGCTGGAGTTTTTCTGGTTAGCGAATGAGGTGTTGAGCGATACGTGCGTAGTAGGGTCTGGATGGCCTTATCGAAGGTCATTCCATCTGCGAGATTCGCTTTCAAGCTCTCCTTGATTACCCGGTTGAAACGCTCTACGCCGCCATTGCTTTGAGGGTTGTAGCGAGTTGTGAGGCGATGTTGAATTCCATTAACGGCTAGGAATTCTTCGAACTGTTCAGACGTGAACTGTGGTCCATTGTCCGAGGTGATAGATTCTGGAAGACCCCACTTGGTAAACATCTTCTCCAAGATGCTAATGACTGATGTCGTAGTGACTGAGCTTGTTGCTGCTATCTCAGGCCACTTGCTATGGAGGTCGTGTACAACTAACAAAAATCGCTGACTTAGAGGAGCGGCTTGGACTTCCCCAAAGATGTCGACTTGAAGTTGCTGCCATGGATTCTTCGGCCATGGGGTCGGCTGCAGTGGTGCTGGCCGCGGTTGAGTTTTCTCGCTGAGAGTACACGCTTCACAAGATCTGACGAGATCTTCTACGCGTAGATCGATCGCTGGCCACCAGATTGCTTCGCGACATCGTTGCTTCATCTTCACCACACCTGGATGACTTTCATGTGCGGTTTGTAACACACGATGTTGAAGCGATTTCGGGATTACCGCTCGGGTGCCACGGGCGATACACGTGTCGTCGAAGATAGCTAGCTCATTGCGAACACGATGATATGGAACGAGGTCTTCGGAAATCTCTCTAGGCCATGCTGTTTGGAGATAATGACAGACCTTCTGTAGAGTTGCATCTGCGGCTGACTCTGTTTTCAGCTGCTCACGCGTCACAAGCTTTGCGGTCACATGAGAGATCACCATAAGAACGTAGTCTTCGACGTCGTCTTCGATGTCGCTTCTTGTATGGCTATCGCGATTGCTATTCGCGTTTGGTGTACGGCTAAGCATATCTGCTACTCGGTTGCGTGAACCCGCGAGATATTCGACCTTGAAATCATATTGGTGCAGTCGATCTGACCATCTGTAGATGCGGAGTGGGCGGTGTCCAGATCCTGAAGTGCTCAACAAGGTTGTTAAGGCTTGATGGTCAGTACGAAGTGTGAACTTGCGACCGTAGAGGTACATATGCCAGTGTTCGCAGGCATAGATGCATGCGAGAGCTTCGCGTTCTCCTGTAGAATACTTTCGCTCTGTGTCCGACAACGCTCGAGATGCGAATGCGACCGGACGTACACTGCCGTCGATCGTTTGCGATAACACTGCTCCGATAGCGAACGCTGACGCGTCTGTAGTCACGTACGTTTCAGCGCTTGGAGTGAAGTGAGCGAGAACTGGCGGCTCTGCGATTCTTCCTTTGAGCGTGTTGAATGCGGTCTCTTGTGCGTTGTGCCATTCCCAAAGCGCGTCCTTCCGGAGAAGCTTCTGCAGAGGTTCTGCGATTTCTGCGTATTGTGGCACGAATTTGCGGTAGAAGTTCGTTGTTCCCAAGAATGAGGCTAGCTCCTTCACATTCGTTGGGGCTGGGAGTGTTCGGATAGCTGCAACGTTGTCGAGTGTAGGCGTCAGACCACTTGCAGTGACATGATATCCCAGAAAATCAATGTCCGAAGCAGCGAACGTGCACTTGGCCTCGTTGAGCGTCAAGTTATGCTTGGCGAGGCGCGTCATGACTTCTGCTAATCGTTGATCGTGCTGAGCCTTGTCCTCTCCGAAGACTACCACATCATCAAGGAGATTCAACGTGCCCTCGATTCCAGCTAGAACTGAAGAAACGATTTTCTGGAACGCGCTAGGTGCTGAATTCAGTCCATAGGGCATACGGCGATACTGAAACATGCCTATGTGTGTGTTGAATGCAGTGAGATGGCGGCTCTGCTCTGCTAGCGGAACCTGGAGATAGCTACGTCTCATGTCTAGTTTAGAGAAAACTTTAGCTCCGTGGAATGAAGCTGAAAGTTCATTCATAGTAGGAAGTGGATACTTATCCGGAATGATTGCCTTGTTGACTGCCCTCAAATCTACACAAAGTCTAAGATCTCCATTCTTACGGCGTGCGATGACCAGATAAGACACCCACGGGGATGAATCGATGCGCTCGATGATGCCATCGGATTCAAGCCTATGAAGTTCCTTTGAGACTTCATCCCTGACAGCTAACGGAAGTCGACGGAGACTCTGTGCAGTAGGTGGGACTGAGGAATCCACCCTTGGTGCATGGCAATATCCTTTGCATTTACCAAACTCGTTGAAAAGTGCAGCATAGCGTTCTCTATACGCATTGTCTATGAGCCGAATGCGTTCACCAGTGTGGTCGTTCATCTGAAATCCTAGGGCGTCGAACAGATTGACTCCCATAAGGCTCTCGCCCTTCGCTATGTAGAACGTAAAGCTGTCGAGATGTACATCCTTGTACCCGACAGGAAGCTCAACCGTGCCCAGAACGGAAATCAGTGTAGGTGGTTCACCATATGCTATGAGCTTGCTCGATGTCGATGACAGGCTACAATGTGAGAAATGTCGATGATACAGTTTATCACTAAGAATTGACACTTTGGCCCCCACATCAATCATCAAAGAGAGGTTAGTACCAGCAATCTGCACTTCACATTCTTTGAACTGACCTGAATTTGCTGAAGAAATCCGGTCTGAGAGTGTGAACACGCTGCTTGCTATGTCGCCCTCTATTGGTTCATCAACGTGTCGAACTGAAGATGCACTTTTCTTGGTAGATCTGCATACGCTAGAGAAATGGTTCATCTTCGAGCACGAATTGCAACGTTTTCCAAACGCTGGACACGCTTTCGGAGGGTGTGTCCGTCCGCAGTTCGAACACGACTTCAAGTTAGCATGGTTAGAGTGGGCTTTGTTATGATATGGTCGTTTGATGTTCTGTACTGGAGTTGCCTGATGTGCAGTATGACTATGTCCTGTACTGGCACTCACAGTCACATCGTGTTGTTTGAGGAGCTTGGCGTCCAGCATTGCGGCTTCGATCTGGATCGCTAGATCGAGCGCCTTCTTAAGTGTCAGACCGTCACCCTCCATTAACAGACGTTCTCTAATACGGGGAACAGACGTCTTTTCGATTAGTTGATCTCTAACCAGTTCATCGTTTAAGGTGCCAAACTTGCACTTGGATGCCAGTTCGGTTATGGCTGCCACATATTGTTTTACTGGCTCCCCATGACCTTGTACTCTCTGTCGGAAACGATATCGTTCAATCATCACACTTGTTTTTGGCCCAAAATATTTCTCAAGTTCATCAACAGCTTTATCGTACGTACCGGTAGTAGACACTTCCAGCTGTCCGAATATCCGCTGCCCCTCTGCGCCCAAACAGTGGATCAGGATTGCGCGGCGGCGGAGGTCGGGTATCTCCGCTGTGTCCAACCCGCTTGCAGTCAAATACGTTTTGAAGCTCAAAATCCATCGTGACCAAGGCACAGGAGGTTCTCCTGGGGTTGCTAGGAATGGGTTAGGTGCTACAAGACCTATTCCAGCCATTCTCGTCGCCAGATGTAGTATTTAGGAACTCAGAGACATAAAACTAGATACAATGAATTTAGAAGTTCAGATGATTTAATCTATTCCAAGATGTCCGATCATATTGTGATCATGTGTACATAAAGGGGATTGAGCCCTCGACGTTGACTGTTAGCACAGTCTTACAAACACAACACACATTACGCTGTTTGATCCATCCATAAAAGGCGTCATACCTTAAACCAAAGTCAAGGTAAGCATGTTTGGAAATTGTACTTGTATGGTCTGGCATCTGACTGACGATGCATTCAGGTCAGATGACAGATACAGATCTAATAATACCGGTAATTTTAGAATCATGCATTATTTCAAGCTGTATTAGTTGACTACGTAGGCCCTAAAGTTTTTTTTTTACGGTTTTTGCAGCAGATTTTTTCTTCAGTCAGATTTCTAAATAAACTGGCCAGGCAATGGCTTGGTTATACTGAAAAATCTGCGGTTTCGTACTTTCGTTTCAGAGAAATGTTTAATTAAGCTTTTTTTTTTCTACTCGGAATTAGGATGTCATGATTCATGAAGCCAGACAAAATTTCAGCAGTGGTTACCCTGCATTCCACCCAAGGGTTCATTACATGCTGCCGCGCACAGAAAAATCAAGCCATAGAAGTCGTGTGTTGTGGACACCAGAAGTGAGATTCCAGCACGCGCAATCCACTAGTTAAAAATCCACTGCCAAACGCGGTTCATGGTGCGAGGTTAGTATACTAATACTAACCTCGCAATACGTGTGAGTGCCCTGATTCCTGACCAAAATTAGAGTCGGATGTTTCTTTCAAAAATGAAGATGAATGCACTCTTTGTTATGACCCGGAGAGCACGGCTCAAGTGATGTTCCACTTCACTACCGCTACACTACGCTACACCTATACCCGGGTAGCGTACATGTAATGTAGCGATAGTGAAGTGGAGTGGAGCCTACACGAACATCACTTGAGGTAGAGCACTGGTGCTCTGAGTAGAACTTTTCAGTCTAAACCCACTATTATTTATCGTCGACCAGGAATTACATGCCACTGCACCGGCTTATTCCTGTATCAGATGATGATGATAATCTGTGCACCAAAACTAGAATATAAACTGATTAAAGTCAAACTAAAAATGTCTGTTAGTAGGCTTCATACTAGTGTACAAACTTCCTACCATAGCCTGTAGTACATTTATTAACCAGTTTGTTCAAAAATATTGTGGCTGTTGAAGACCTTTTAGTCCTTTTTAATCATCAACATAATAAAATTCATACTTTGATTATTTAGACTATTTCTTTTTTTCTCTCTCTCTTCTACACACAGATCTGCACACTTGCTGACTCTGGTCTCTGCTTACTACTTCAATCTGGGAGATTGTGATATGGACATTAGCCATTTTTTCTTCACTCTGCTTTCCTGGAGCTACGGTTTGCAAGTTTTGGACTGATAATGATCTTAATTGATCTTGGAAACAACAATTTAGAGCAGTTTTGGAGAGGACTATAACAATGAATTGTACAGGAATACAGCTTGTCAATAATAAGAACACAATTTAAAACGAAAGAACAATTGTAATGTAACTAGGGCATTTTGTGAGAAATTTTCTACTCAATCACACGTCCCAAATCAAGGGTAAGTCCTTTGATTAAACACAAACATGTAGTTGAATTGCACGTGCAACTCGACCTTATTACACTTGAATTTGAATTTGAGACTTACGCTTTGAACATAAGTTTCTTGTTAAGCCCCAAAGTTATATTTTGTTAGCAACTCTGTATCAGTTATATACCATGCTGATTGCTGAAAGTTAAGTGTCGTGTATATATCGTCAGAATTTTTTTCTCGAAAGGTATAATATATTTGTCCTTTTAAATGATATTGGAATATGGGTACGCCTTTTATTTGTTTTCCACAATATTCATTGCATGTATGAACAAAAGTGAAATATTTATTGTGAAGCACTGCATGTGAATGTTATTTGCAGTTGTGTGATGGTGCAGCCATCATGTTTGTTATAAGACTGTAAGCCTGGTGGATGTGATCGAGGAAGTGGCCTGGATGAAAGGAAAGTGAACATGTGTCCAATTACTGGTTTGCACATTTTAAGACAATTTTGTTTCTGGATAAATATTGCTATGCATTCCATGTGAAGAGTAAAGGAGAAGTCCACCCAACCAAAAATTCATTTGAATTATAACAAAAAAATTTCAGAAAATTTCATAAAAACTGATTCAAATTAAATAATAAAAAATAAAATGCTAAACAAAATTTGAAATGAATAAGATGTGACATAATCAACTCTAATTTGCATGTCATTGTTTTGTGTTTATAACTGTTTTGAGTAAAAAAAAAAACAAGGGAAATTACTCTATTCAATTAATTTTTACTTGATGCGGACTTGACATTTAACTCATCCTCTACCCCTCCCATCCCTGCCCAAATAAGTGTAGAATCTAATCAAGAACTTGAAAATCAAAAGCAGCAATTAAGAAGTACGATTTAATAAATGCAGGTCTGAATAGAATCTCACATGAAAATAAAAAGAGAAAAAAGAGCTGGTTAGGAATGGGGAAGGAATAAAATGATTTTTTATAAAATCCCCGAACAAAAAAAATGTCACGAGTTTCGAACCAGGGTCCTCGTTCTCATCATAATAACGTTTTTACCGGTTTGGCCACAGACAGCTTCTTTCTCGCGCACGGGTTTTAAAGGATATATGAAAAAAGACCATTCGCCGCTGTTGCCTCATAGTGCTTCGGCAATTCAACTGCAATTCCAATCATTTCGCGATGGATATTGCCGTGTTTTTTGTGGTTCCTGACTTTGCTACGTAATGAAATTTCATAATTTTTGGTCAGTCGTGAAGAAGAATGTCTATGCTTTATATTGATTATAATATTAATGTGACGCAAGTGTGATTTCTAAGTGAAAATGTGCTTTGCTTATTCACATATATTTCTTGAAAAAAAAAATCATTTTTTCTAAGCTAAATATCAGTTACCAAAATACGTTAAATGTGCATTTTATTTCATTGTTCAGTAAATTCAAACTTTTATCTATATAACAAGACCAATCTTATGAGGAATAAACAATTCTAAGAGCAAAAAACGCTGATTGGAAAGGTCGTCTTCAATGGGCTGCTCACCGCTCATTGTGTGACGTTACTCAGCTGGAGCTCGCAAGAGGACCGGTGGAAAGCAGAAATATGGCATGAAAATATATCATTTTTTAGAGCCGATTTCTGCAAACTCTAATCACTATTTCAAAAAGTGAAGTTAGATATATGATAAGTAATCCTTCCCTTTACAATGATGACCACAAAAATTAATTATAAAATAGTTTTGATTCTTCGGGTGTGTACTTTAACTGAAAGTGAATTGTGTGTCTGGGAAATGAATAGTGTGTATGCCATTGTAGTATTCAACTATAATAAAATTGGAAATTTTGCTCTTATTGAATATTAAGGCATTATTTTAATAAGGCGTTATAATTGAAAAATATAAGTACATCAACATTATTTTATAAGTAATAATTGTCTTGGCCTAACTGGAGATACGTGAACTTTCGTAAAGAATATTAAACTCAAATAAATCGAGTAAATTAAAAGACAAGTTAAATCTACTGAAAAAAAAGCGAGAAATAATTTTAAGTGTACTTATTCAGAGAATCTTTTTTTTTTTAGATGTCTCAGAATTGCACTCTCAGAGTAGAGAATTCATTCATTATTGGAATCTATCTACCCGAGACCAGGAATTACAATTTTCATATGCGAATTCTTACGGTGGACGCAAATGAACGCAAATAGACGCGAGGTGAAATTATTCACGGATGGTCTGCGTTCAAGCTACGGACAGTTACTTACAATTACGGATAGTTACGTTCAACTACGGTTACTTACGAAAGTCAGCATCCGTGGCGACTCCCAGCAAAATTTTGAATATTTCAAAATTTCCCAAGCTTGGTGCCGTAATCCTGTCTGCGTCTCATTATGGAGTAGTTACGAAGAATTACTTCTACTCACGACCAAGCGGATGGCTGCGTCCGTGCCGCGTCCAATAATCCGTATCTATCCGACGTATCTTAACGTAAGTGACTGTGTGACTAGCTCAAAGTCAAAGTTTCTCAGAGCCAGTGCCGCCCCCCCCCCCCCACTAATTTGGATATCGTCGGTAAATCAGCGCTGCCGTCGGGAAAAATGAAGAAAAAAAAGGAGCGAGAAGGAAAAAGAGAGAAGGAATGGGGTAGACAAGGTTTTAATGCGGAGTCTGAGAGGTTGGAAAAATTATGAATTGTCTGTTACGCAAGCGCAGGGCTGTTGGACTGACGCGTGTCGGGAAAATGACAAACTGTCGGGTCACGCATGGCTGTTCCAAATGCTTAAAGTCTAAATCTAAATTTAAAGAATCAGCTCGCGCTTCGCGCTCGCATCATATATACAGTGCGTCCCACAAATAACGAAACCGAGATTTATCGATGATTTATCATAACTTAATCATTAATACAACAGACAAATGACCTACCAATGTAAAGTTAATAATCTCCTCTTTCATCTGAAATTACTTAGATTATTCCTCATTCACGCATGAGTGAGTAAAAACAATTTGAAGAAAGGATACCAAAAACTCATTTGGGGGGGGGTATCTTAATATCAAAAAGAAAATCACATGCCTAATAAGTTCAATATCTGCTCTTTCATTTGATACCTTAATCACAGAAAATGGTAAAGAAGTAAAAAAGTTCTGTCCCCTCGAAACAATGCTTGTATTTCCATAATTTCATTAAATAAACGTGTTTTCACCGGTTTCCCACAGAAGCTATAGCACGGTTAACAAAAGACTTAATGCATGGCTGATCGTCAACAATCGGAGTGTCGAGTGAGTCTGGACGCTAGCCTGTAAAACCTCTTCATTTTATGAAATTGTTGAAATTCAAGCCTTATTTCAAATATCCAGAACTTAAAAATTCAGCTCGCGCTTCGCGCTCGCATCAATTGTTTGGTTGATATATCCACCCTCTTCATGGTTACAATAGGGTTTTCAGGTCGAAATACAAAATTATTTAGCTAGCGCTTCGCGCTCGCATTTTGGGATTGGAGAGAAATTTATTATTTCATGGATCACTGCGAACAGTCTTTAACAGGTCCTTTTGCTGGCCAGTATATCAAAATTTTCAGCTCGCGCTTTGCGTTCGCATTGATTGTTTAGTTAGATATCTCACATGATGATTACAAAAGCTGCTCACAATGTTCTATTTTCGGGGTTAAATATATAAAATATCAAAAAATTGGAGCACGCGCTTGCGTGGTAATTTGTATTTAGGGCCACACGAAATACCATATGTTGCTTTTAAAAATGAAAATTTAGGCAGGACTGTCCCCTTAAAAAATAGGGAAAAAAATCAGATTTCGGCGGCCGCGACGAGAAAATGTTGATGAATATACCCCCCCCCCCCCCCATTGAGAAAAACTGAAACTGATCATGTGTTTGACGAAAGAAATGTGACGGAGGAGAATGTAGAACACTTCCAAGATTTACGGTTACCGGCCGTCGGTAATCGCTGCCGATATTTGTCTTTATTGCAGGGTCTCCACACCCCTACTGGAAAAGGCCTAGCGACGCCCCTGCTCAGAGCTATCCTCCCTTTTTAAACAAATCTGTCTTTTTCTCTTTTTTCTTCCCTCAACAGTAAAACAGCGTTGTGTAAAATCTTAAAGGACAAGTCCATCCCCCAAAAAGTTGGTTTGAATAAAAAGAGAACAATCAAACAAGCATAACACTGAAAATTTCATCAAAATCGGATGTAAAATAAGAAAGTTATGACATTTTAAAGTTTCGCTTAATTTCACAAAACAGTTAATATGCACATCCTGGTCGGTATGCAAATGAGGAGACTGATGACGTCATCAGCTCACTATTTCTTTTGTATTTTATTATAAGCAAAAATATAAAATGTCATAACTTTCTTGCTTTACATCCGATTTTATTCAATTTTGATTTTTCTCTATTTATTCAAATCAACATTTCTCTGGGGTGAACTTGACCTTTAAAAAGCGCTTTTACTGTGCATAACAATAATCATTATCATCATCCATCCCTAGCTCTCTCGCACTCTCTTCTTTCGCTTTTCTCTGTGTCTGAACCATCTCCCCCAAGCCCACGAACCTAGGGACGATTTTTGAAGAGGGGTTTTTTGTGAAGAAAATGACAAGCAAAAAAAATAAAGGTTTTCGGTCCAAAATGAAGGTGATTCCGGGGCCCTGGGAACGATTTTTTCGCTTGGGGTGCTGAAAAAATTTGACATGAACCCCCCCCCCCCAAGGAAAAAAGGTTTTCACTACTAAATTAAGGTCGTTTGGGTCCCGAAAAATTTGACAAGCAAAAAAAAGTGGTTTCACTAAAAATGAAGGTCGTTTAGGTCCAAAAAAATAATTTGACAAGCCCCCCCCCCCATTTTGATTAAAGGGTTTCAACAGAAAATGTTGGTCATTTGCAATATATTTCTCCAACTTGACACAGAAGTCCAGGGGCCCGATTCATAAAGGACTTGCAACTGTTGTAACTTTGATTGTGATTGGCTGCTGAGCCCTGTTACCATGGTAGTGGCCATTATGACAAAGTTACAACAGATGCAATTCCTTTATGAAACGGGCCCCAGGTGGTGCTGCCTATGGAAAATAATGCACACAGCACTCCCTGGGAAAATCTTGGGGTGCTTCAGCACCCCCATCACCCCCGCTCAGTGGCGTACCTGGGATTTTTCACAGGGGGGCAAAACCGTCCGCCAAAAAATTTGACAAGCAAAAAAAAAAAAAAAAAGGCTCGTCAGGGGGGCAGGGATACGTCCTTTGCATGGGTTGTGGCTCGTCAGGGGGGCAGACTGCCCCCTCTGCCCCCCCCCCGTAGGTACGCTAGTGCCCCCGCTTCTCAGGGCCATGTGTGATTCTGGTCACGTTTCTAAATTTGAGCATACCAACGTTATTTCCGGGTGGTGACGCCTATGGTGTATAACCAGGGCCGTAGCCAGAAGCATTTTGTTGGGGGGGGGAGGGTGTACCAGCTAAATTTGCCAACTAAATTTGGCGTGACAGCGCCAACGTGAGCAGAGGGGGAGTCTGATGGGGGATGTGCCCCCCTACAATAATCACATGCTAAAAGATTTTGAATTTTTAGAATTGAATTAGTGGCATTTGGTGAATACTTTAAGGTAAATTATACAAAGATATACAAACATATTTGCATTGTAAAAATAAAAAATTTTGATCAAAATAGAAAGGCTATTGTGCCGTAGTTGCTAACTTGCAGTATAATGATACACCCTATGCATTAGTAATATCAAAATCAAAGATTTGTTAATTTTTAATTGACCTTCTGTGCAAGATGTCTCAACTAAAATGCTTTTGCTAACATGTATCTCTTTCAGCCATTAAAAATGTTACAGAAATTATTGAAGTTACCTTTATCTTGTACGTTATTCTCCCGGGGGGGGGGGGGGCACTCAGTATATAATGCATAGTGGTTATGTGCCGCGGAGGGGACCCCCATTTTTACACTCAAATGTCCGTTCAAAGGCATAGCATTTTTGTCTTATTGAGAAAAAGAACAAAGAAAGCCGAGTGCCCCCCAGTGGCGTAGCTAGGATTTTTTTCCTGGGGGGGGGGGCACTGGGGGGGTCCTCGCTTTTTCAGGGGGGGGCAACATTTTTTTTCCGGTGTGGGTGTGTATGTGTCACAAGGGTGGATCCGGCTTTCGCCAATAGGGGACGGAGCCCGAAATTATCTTCACCTATATTTTCCCCGATCAGTCACTTCTTATAGTTTTATTCTTATAAAACAACATAAACATGAAATAATCTCATTAGCCTTATAAAAAGTGCGAGCGCGAAGCGCGAGCGATTTTTTTTTAACTTTCATGTATTTTGTCCTGAAAATTTAATATTCTGGGCAATGTAATGTGTGATCCTGAACAAGATGCGTATGTAGCTACATGATTACTGCGAACGCCAAGCGCGAGCAGAAATTTTTAATAACTGTTCTAGCATGATCGAAAAGGGACCTGTTAAGGACTGCTTACATTTACCCACGAAGATGGTATATATTTCAATAATGGAAGCGCGAGCAAATTTTTTTTGACATTCCGACCTAAAAAATTGTCATTCTAAGCACTTTTTGTATTCATAAATGGGATAGGTATGTAACTAACCAATTCTTGCGAGCGCGAAGCGCGAGAGGAAGAAAATTTATATTTTAGACCTAAAAGCGGGACACTCTATTCATATTTTGTAAATCATGAATAGGATATAGTTAATTGTGTATCGTTAATATACTGCGATCGTGAAGCGTGAGCAGACAATAATCATTGAAGTAGATTTTAAATAAAGAACAAGCAGGCTATCGCGCATGTTTTAGATTTAGACCTAGAATCTGGACATTCTGAATACATTTGTTTAATGGAACTTTATGGAATACACGAAGACAATAGGAACTTGGCAAATCAAACAATGTGACCACGCAGCGTGAGCTTAAAATGTTGATATGTAGACCATAAAACAGACATTTTACAGAGCACTTAAATTTGTAAATGAAAAAAAAATAATGAAAGCTCGATGTCCGAGCTAAAATATGTTTTGTATATTGACTTCAAAACTTGCTCCATATCAGCCTATTGAGCAAGATATGAATCTCATCGAACAGGCAATTCCGGCGCAAAGCGCAAGCAAAAATTTTATATAGTAACATGAAAGATTTCTTTTGTGCAAGTCTTCCCCTCACATTATTTCATTTACTCGTCTTCCTCCTCTTATTTTCCTCTTCTTTTTTCTTCCGTCTTTCTCCTTCTTTTCCTTTTTTCTTTTCTTTCTCCCTTTTTTTTTTGCTCTGCCAATTTTTTTCAGGGGGGGCACCTGGGGGCACACCAAATCTCAGGGGGGGGCACGTGCACCCCCCCAAGCTCCCCCCCCCCGTAGCTACGCCACTGGTGCCCCCCCCCGGTTATTCTATATCATATTTAACGTCTTGGTTTTGATGACCAAGTTGTTAGCAAGCGATTTAAGTCGGCAGAATCTGTAAGGTCCTTTTCACAGTTCAGGAGTAGCAGGTTGTCCAGTCGCCGGTCTCCCATAGTTGATCCCCGGGGGGGGGGGGGGCACTCAGTACATAATGCATAGTGGGTATGTGCCGCGGACGGGACCCCCATTTTTACACTCAAATAGGCATAGCATTTTTGTCTTATTGAGAAAAAGAACAATTAAGCCGCTCCAAAGCATAGCATTTTCTTCTTATCGAGAAAAAAGAAGAAAGAAATCTGCTCCGAAGCTTCGCATATTTTCCGTTACGCCGTTCCGGCCGTATTGATCTGCTACATGGTGAAAAGCGGCCGCAGACCGCTGTCCGACCATCGCCTCTGCGCTAGCGCACCCGGCGCCCGTACTGCCGGGCTAGCTGCATGCACGTTCCATAGGGATCAGCGGCGTAACAGGGGTCGGTGGCCAGGGGGGGGGGGGGGGGGGGGGGGCAAGAGCCAAAAATTTCCCAGTCATATCATGGAACAGGCAATGGCGTCATAAGGCAAAACATTTGAGGGGGTGATATGGCGTATCGGGCAAATATATATATATACATATAAAAGCGAGCGAGCGAAGCGAGCGAGCAAAAAAAATTTGACATTTTTATTGCAAAAATCCAATTTTGTGATAGATTTTGACATAATGTTAAAAAGATGATATCATATTTCACCCTCCTCTTTCCTTTTTTCTCTCTTTTTTGTACGCCACGGTGAACAGGATTTTTGTTATGATTGTGAGCATCAGGGCGAAGCTCTATTTGCTCGAGGAGGCCGAGTATGGCGCTTCTGGCAAGAAGTAGCTTAATGTAGGTCCCGGGCGAGCGAAGCGAGCGCGATAAAAAAATCACCTTTTCATGAGAATCTAACATAAAGATAGATTTTAACGTGATATTCAGAAAAATTTAATATACTTTCCTTTCTTTCCTCATTTTTTTTTTGTTTGGTTGTAGAACTTTTGGGGGCCATGGTCCAAACTAATCCATATAACAGTGCTTTATGGGTGGGGTCCAGGGCAGAGCCCCGAAACCTCTTGATATCAAAGCCATTTTGAACCTTACAGATGGCCACTTATTTTAATCAAATTGCGTGTATATTTATATAGCTTTAACACAACACATAAATTCAATGAGTTGTGTATCGTAATCATCCAAATATTGTGAGGGGCACACCATAGCAAATGTGTGAAAATTTGTAAAAAGTCGCCAGCGAGCGAAGCGAGCTAGAAAAAAATGGCCTGTTAAAATGAAATTCTAATTATCGGATAGATTTTTACGTCATTACAGCAAATATCATGTCATATATTTTTTTTCATTCATCTCATTTCGCTGCCTCCTTTATTTTCTTTTATTTCCCCTTGGCTGTGGAACCACCCCCCGGTACGCCAGTGCTTCAACGTAAAGCTTAATGCAGGAAGGGTCCATATAGGGGCCCGTTATAGAACCCATTAAAGGTTACAGATGAAGAGCCCCCCACTGCACGGGGTCTTGACTCTTGGAGAGAGCCTTTGTAGATTTAGCAAGTTTATGATATACTTTCATACGACATTATGCTATATACCATCCATTTTTCTTCCCGCTCGTTATCTCAATCCTCGGCAGCCCGGTAGTGTATGTTATCTTGTCCCTATTCTTTAATTTCCAATTTAGATTTTGTCTAATTCCATTCTGCATTTATTTCCCGCTTTTGTTTGACTTTTTGTCATCTTTAATTTATTTCCCTGTCTTACTAATCATGCTAATGTAATTGTATATCGGGGCGAATTGTTCTTTCTCACTTGTTCTTTTTTCCTTCCTTTTCCCGTTATCTTTCCGTTTTCCCTTTTTAATGTTTTTTCTTAGTTTTCTTTTCCCTTTTCCTTTCCCCTTCCCCCTTTCCCTTTTTTCTTTCCTTTCCCTTTCCCTTTCTTCCCCCCTTTTTTCTTTTTTCCTTTTTCCCGTTTTTTTTGTTTTCCCGGTGGGCTCCGCCTGGGGGGGCAGCTTGCCCCCCCTGCCCCCCCCCCGCCTGTTACGCCACTGATAGGGATGCATACGCACTCACACGCAGGCGACCCGTTCCAAGGACCCCCATTTTCACAAACATTTGTAGTTCCGAAGCCCGTTCCGATCGAGGACCCTCCTTTTTACAATAAGCCCGCTCCAAGGCCCCCCGTTTTTTGTCTCGCCCGCGGCACACACCTACTACTTTTTCGGTCGAGTGCCCCCCCCCCGGGGTTAATTGATCTGTAAAAGTTCTTAATAAACTTCATATGGCTGAAGGTGCGTTCATCCTTTGCAACACTTATTGGTGCTGTCATGAGAAGTTTGTAAGCATTCCAAGTGAGAGGAAGAATAGACTTCTTGTCAAATGCCAAAGTGGCTGCGTCAGCAACACTTTGCAGATCTCTTGCCACTGCCATGTCATGGAAGCATTCTAGTTCCACTTTCAATGCCTCGTGATCTACTTCTTTTGGAAAGAGTTTACAAAAGTCAACAACATCTGCCATAGTTGGAGTTGCTGGCGTTGGAGGCAAGAGCAAACGTGACATTGGCTTCACTTCCCGGGGGGGGGGGCACTCAGTATATAATGCATAGTGGGTATGTGCCGCGGAGGGGACCCCCATTTTTACACTCAAATTTCCGTTCCAAGGCATAGCATTTTTGTCTTTTTGAGAAAAAGAACAAAGAAAGCCGCTCCAAGTCATAGCATTTCCTTCTTATCGAGAAAAAAGAAGAAAGAAGTCCGTTCCAAAGCTTCGCATATTTTTCGTTACGCCGTTCTGGTCGCATTGATTTGCTACAAGGAGCTGCAATTTGGTGAAAAGCGGCCGTAGAGCGCTTTTCGACCATCGCCAAAGCGAGAGCGCACCCGGCGGAGGCCGCGCTAGCTGCGTCATGCACGATTGCCCGTTCCATAGGGATGCATACGCACTCACAGCGATACGGAGATCCGTTCCGAGGACCCCCGTTTTCACAAACATTTGTAGTTCCGAAGCCCGTTCCGAGGACCCTCCTTTTTACAATAAGCCCGCTCCAAGGCCCCCGTTTTTTGCCTCGCCCGCGGCACACCCCTACCACTTTTTTGGTCGAGTGCCCCCCCCCCGGGCTTCACTTTGTCCAAGTGTTGGCTGCATTTTCTCCTTGAATTGCAGTATCAGTGTATCCAATAAGCTCTAGTAGGGCTAGTAGGGCTCTAAGCCTGGCTACATGGACTTGGATTTGCAAACTGGTTGTCTTTACTCTATAAGTCGTAACCTTCTTCGAAGTTAGTACCCCTATTTTTCTTTCCTTGTTTTTTTTCTTTCTTTCTCTCCCCCTCTCTCCTTTTTTCTCTTCCTTTCTTTCCCTCTTTCTTTTTCTCCCCTATCCTCCATTTTGCCAACTGGTACATGATTTTGCCGACTGCCATGAATGTTGGGGGGGGGGTGTCACACCCCCCATACCCCCCCCCCCCTCTAGCTACGGCCCTGTGTATAACATACACAGCACCCCACACCCCTAGAAAAATCGTTGGGGGTACTTCAGCACCCCCGCTTCCCAGGACCATGCCAAAGTCACATGCTAATCCTCGTTCTCTCTCTCTCAATATTTTCCTCGATTCCTAAGAGAGAACGACACTATATCACAAACTCAACAAACGATATCAATCAAAGGCTTCTACAATCGTTTCCATTGTAATAAATAATTTATTATCAAAACATATGTGCAAATATTCAAATTTTAAAGATGTGCAAATCGCGAGGACACTCTCGATTATAAAAATAACAATGATGTATATAATAAGTATAACATTAAATATCTATTCGAATTCTCTTCCAAAAATAATACAAAGTATCAATTACGATCGTCACGGTATATACATCTGGCTGAATGGAAAGTTTCGAGTCTATATCAAAACACGGTATTATGATATTAAGGTGTCATATTTGGGATTCGCTTAATCTGTCACACCCTTCGGAATATAGGTCAATCTATATCGCATGGAATTACCTTCATAAAATCCTTAAAGGGATTGGTGCATTTTGTGTAAAGTCTATGAGTGTTTGTGAGTAAAAATAAAGCTCTGAACTTGGCACAAGATACGCCTGCTTACATGACATAAAGCCTTTCATATACACTTCTTGAGATTACATCTGATTGTTAACCTAGATTGTAGAATTAATTTAGAACAAGTTATAAAAAATGGTTTGCCTAAATACTCGAATTTCACTGAAAAAATGCCTTAGGACGAATTGTCTTGTTTCAGTGAAAACCTTGGGAATATCGAGTTGATTGTAGCGTATCAATGCACTCATAGATTAGAGTGACGTTCAGACATCTTGATGGATTTACCAGCTGGAGAAAAAAAAAACCGTCATACATACAGACGGATCTACACAGTAATGAGTAACATATTTCACATTAACCCTTCTCTAACGGACACCCAAAATGTGTAGAATATGTCTATAACGGCCATTTGTTCAATAATTCACTCAAAAACATATAATGATCCTTGAATTCTTATTTGCGACATTAATTACTGTAAAAATTGACCTATTACATGTAAACAATACTAATCACGTCATGTTTTCATTGATATTAATTTTTTTTTTTAAGTATTATATATATATTTTTTAACAAATCATGACAATATGACACTAGCTGTCTAGTCAAGCTATCCACCAACATTCCTTCACAAGGTCTACATAGATTTATAGAATTTAATCTAAATTCTAATATTAGTCTCATTCTACCTCACAAAAACAAATGAATACAACAACTCATTATATAGAGGATTTTTTAAATCAAAGCTAACGAATTCCTTATAATAATATACAAAAAATTAACATGATATTATGCATTAACATTAAATCGAATAATATGTGTTTTCTTTAAAACATGCATTTAAATGGCAATTTACTAATCGTTATTTTCTGCGAGCATAGTAAAATGAATAAATTCAAGAAAGGTATTCCATTTCATTTTGAAATAATTTTCGATGTAAATTCAAATAGGTAAATTCGATAATTTTATAATCGTCTCACAAACATGTAGAAAGAACAGGTTTATAGTATATGTACAGTATACAATACATAAACTTTCTCTCAAGCTTCTTGCTGTTGCACTTTTGAATATTCATATTTTCCTTCAATTTAGTAAATGTCATTAAATGTAAGCTTCATAACAATATTAATTGAATTTATTGACTACAAATATACGTTTGACATAAATAGGAAAAATCAAATTTAAAGGATATATGACACCCAGAGAAAATACATTAATTGCACTATTTAAATACTTCTGTTTACACATTCAGATTTACTCTCGATATCGTCAATGCACTCTACCAGTTCAAAATATTGCACATATAAAATTAAAGCAGAAAATGTTGCCTATCTTGGTAAAAAATGGAAGCTCAGAATAGATCTTTTTATCATTTCGAAATATACATCTTTTTTCATAAGTACTGCTAAGGTGATCAATAGAATACATGGTTTAGGTATACTATTTGAAGGCATACATGTATATCAATTCGAATATCCGTGTTAAGACACTGTTAATGAGAACTAAATGTGGTATAATCCGATGTATTTACTCGTCATAGATCATGTGGCTGATCGAAATCCTCCATTGACTCTCTTAGATTTTTTTCAAATTGATTTATAAAAGCCATACCTTTTTGTAAGAGAATATCAAACCGACTTAAGTTAACTGCGCGAGCATAAAGCCGATTCGGTTCACATGGTTACTTCCAACATGTCCAATGGTACGGTTAATTGCAATGGCTAGTTTTCGGTTAACATCACGTGCTATTCTTATTTAGTTGCTCATCGAAATAATCCGGTTTAAACCGGAAATAATCCGGTTCCAAGTCGGTTGAGGTTATCCGGCTCTGATAAACTGTGTTTCATGTTACCTAGGGAAACCTGAATAAATAACAAAGGAAGAAAAGGAAATGTAGTTTTTGTTGCAATGTCACATCTGCTGAATATGACACTTTAAAATCAGTAATAATTGGGGCAGGAAATTTAGGTTAAGTTCAAATATTTCAGTGTTAATCTGTGGCAATAGTTCATGAATAATACCATTTTCCCACAAGTCTCTATAAATGTGCTATACAGGAATACGCTGATATACATTCAGTATAGTTCCTCGACGCCCTTTCATTAAAGGTCGCCTAAATTAAGAGTTTAAATCATTGTAGGAGAGATTACCGACTGTACTGCTTGTTATTGAGGTAATACACTAACTGAAAATTCTTATCTGTTTGCTGTTTCAATATTTCTGAAAAAATTACAATTTCAGAAACCATGATTATGAAAATTCTGATATTTCTGCTTACGTTTTTCTTTAGTTCCTTGACAATGTGCTGGAATGACGGCCTCTCACATGGGTCATGTGACCAACATTCCTGAATAAGATTCTGTAAATAATGGAGAAAAAAATTATTCATTTTTAGAATTGTAACGATTGTTGCATTAGAACTTGAAAATAAATTTGAAGTACTGTGATGTTGCAGGAGTAAAAATGTTAAAATAAAAAGAAGATAGATGTAAAATGCTACGAAGGCAAGTAGAAGAAGTGATTGTTATCATTAGAGAGAAAAGTAGGTCATACTGGACATACAAATCGACAAGGACAATTAAACAACGATTCAAAAGTAATCGAGTCAAATATAAAGGTGCAATTGAAGTAACGTTATTAACCGAGCTATTGATACAAACAGACTAAAACAAGAACACAATTATTTTCATCATCACATGTCAAACATTCATTTTGGGCTCAACTTTAGAACATCCAAAACTATGAATTGCAAATGTTTTCAAAGTATCGAGATATTAATTTTGTAGAGCTTTAGAAGTAGATTCATCTCTAATTTGAGAATAATTTTAAAGATGATTTACGAAATTGTCGTTATTTTACCTTGATGCTTGATGAACACGAGACCTTTCTGAAGTCGTCTCGTTTCCCTGAACATATCTGGTAGATGACGCTTTCTGAGCATGCGTATTGCAGAGGCCATCGACCAGCTATTATCTCGAATAGGATTGTTCTGAAAATGAAATGTAAAACTCAATTGAATATCACCGTTTACTACCCACAACATATAACATAGATATAGTAATGCAATATTGGCATTGATCTAATATATGAATGTTTGTCTAATTGATTTCTGAATATTAGGACATTTAAATCGTTCATCATCTATAATAAAGAAATATAATATATATGGCAATTACCCGAAAGCATAGACGTCAGTGCTATGTGTCTGTTCTGTGTAAGTGATAAGTTCGGGTGGAATTACGCGAGCAATAGCCAGGAGTTCAGGGGCAAGATAATTCAGTTTTCCCCTCGGTAGACATGCGTGATTGGATCTGTCAAAGAAAAAAATGAAAAATAAAACAATGTTTTTAACTTTTTTCATCTGGCTTAAAACATGCCAACATGTACGACACTGACAGTTTCTTTTTCTCAGTAGGCCGATATAGTGAAATATGAAATAATGAATAACTGCTTTCAAAACACATTTCAAACTTCGAACATATTCAAGTTCCTATGGCAATAATATAAACATTTTGTAACTGTATTATCATTTAGAATCAGACATGATTTGACAAGGCCATTATAGATCTCTAAAGCTAAAGATTTACGTTCAACGGTATTTGAATTGGATATCTATATCTTTCTATTACAATACAAGTAGTTTCGAATATCGTGTGAGCCACACATTAATATAAATGACTGGCGATGTCATGTAGTTTAATAGGGGAATTCCCGCGTTCCCCGAAATAGCATTAGTGAACGATGGTTTAAGCTAATTCCATGCGTCATGAACACTGATAGGGTTGGAAATACTATGTTTTCCAACGGATAAAAGTTCCAGGATTTGATGCAACATTCTGTAATATTCTACAAGTATACACGATAAGTGTTTCCATTGCGCCATACTTGAAATTTGTGTCTCTATAATACTGTAACTTTCCCCACTTACTAACTGCCAATATTCAAAAGGATATTTCCTAGTTTTAAGTGCCATCCCAAATCTCTTTAAAATATTAATGTCGGTAAAGATTAGAAGAGAGAGAGAGAAGAAAAACAGAACTTTTACAATTGCACACGAGGAAAAGCAATCAACCTATACAAACCCAAATCTTATAAGATCTAAAGTTGTTATTTATTCACCTTTGACATGTGACGTCACTGGTATCGACCCTGGTGATCGAAAGTTTGACCTTTGACTCGAGATAGACGCATCTGGATGATATATGTCCAACGATGATGCCCTTAGCATGAAGGTAACCCATAGCCTGGCCGATCTGACGGGCGATATCGATCTTTGGTATGTTAAAAGAGGTATGGATCTTTCTTCGTTGAACATGAAGATGATGATAGAGAGATGGGCCCTTGTGTATGCTAAAAGATTTCAAAATAGAAAATGAAATGATTAAAGCGATAATCTTGTTTTTATATCTTTGTTCAAATATCAGTAAGTAAAAGCCCTTTCTCCGACTTTTTGTTTGCTGAGATTTTATTACGAGAAACGTTTTGGTAAAATTATGTGAATATTTAGTACCGATGATTTCCATTTATATCAATGTAACATTTGTTTAGAACTTTGATAATGACTATGATGGGGTTTTTAAAGACAATTAGTGTTTTGAATAATTTGTGAAATGAGCTTACCTGTTGACGACCGCCAGATGACCAGGTTCTACGCAGGCACCCATAAAGAGAGCAATGTTTTCATGTCGTATCTTACTTAGAACGTCGACTTCGTCCAAGAAATCATTGATGTCGGTCGAATTAGAATTTCTCGTCTGTATCAGGACCTCACCATGCCAATGACCCCTAAAAACAAACACATCGAGGCATCATTTTATAAAGAAATTCATAACTGTCAAATACTGCAAAAGAGGAACAACTTTTTTATCTAATTTGGAACGTCATATTACTCATCCATATATTCAGATTTAAAGATGAGAGAAAGTGACAAAAGTTTATATATGTATATACATATATAAATATATATATATATACATCATTTTGATAGATTCTGATACGGTGACTCACACGCCCGATTATTGTATGCAATATACGTAATCTATAATCCGATTTCTAGCCAGTTATTGTTATTTGATGCATTATAACATTAAGGAAATCTTTGACAAGAGTGCATCAGATAGTTCGAATGCAATAGGCCATATTACTGACAATTCCCGAGAAAAATTCCCCTGATAATTTAGTAAGTTATCATTCGGATTGGTGAAAGTGTGGAGTTTTGCTTTCCTTTTACTTACTTGAATGTGCTTCCTAATTTGCCTCTTTCTATGCACCTGCCGTACTTTAGGTTGCCATGCGGTATGGTCCATTCACTAAGGCCTTCTTTGCGAGCTTCGTAATGAAGGGAAGAACTTCCATATTCATCTACTTCATCTGATACTATCTGATCATTAGAGTTGCAATTATTTTCTGCGGCAATAACGAAACAAAAGTGATTATCAATCTTGCGAGAACAAAATTTGTAAAGAAATATAATAGAGCGAAATTTAGATGTACGATATAGTTTCAATGCAAACACTAATTGGGGCTGGATCTGGATGACGGTTCGTAAATTATTTCACCACGAATTTCTAAGAATCTTGTTGTATATTTATAGAAATTTGGGTTAGATGTCACGTTATCGTATCATAATACAGATTGAAGGTTTCTTTTAACCGAACTAAATCAAAGTGTCATTGATAGTTAAACATTCGTAACTTATTGAACTTCATTTTAATCAGAGGTTTTTGAATTGTCTATATTCGGATGTATATTATTACATGGAGTATTAAGCACACACTGCAAATGAAAAACTAAACTGATCAATATCGCTTTTATAATGAGGCGTGAACGGAGATCAGAAGCGATAAAAGAGTGTGAAACCATTATGACGTCATAAAATGTCACGGCACACCGCATGTCCCCTTCATCACGTTGCATGATCAGTTATATTTCCAGTATCTGACCATTGCATGACATTTCATATGAACATATTTCATATTTTGTTAGAGATTTCATGAAAAAAATACGACGTGCCTCGAATCGATCGAGTTTGGGGTTGGCAATGACACGTGTTTTGAGAGATTCTAAATCTAGCCAGTAAGTTCAATGTAGGCCTATTCTTAGTGAGGGGAGGTTATCTAGGTTTTGTGTCAGGGTTCATCAAGGTTTGGATATGGAAAATTACAAGTAACATTGTTATTTACAGTACCTGGAATGTGGGAACAAAGGATGCATTTCCGGTCCAGGGGCCAAGTCGCAACGAGTGAACCTCCACCCTGTGACACGATTGTGTTAGTCTCGAATCCAGACTCGCAGTTACCATGGGCTGGACAATCCAATGATGTTGATCCAGGTGAGGGCTTGGTGGCTACCCATGCTTCGTGTCTACAAGCACGAGAGATCAAGGAAGGGTTTGGCAACGTGACCTCATCCGGGCCCAAACTATCAAAGACACTGATCTCTTTTGGTGTGTCGCATTCGGAGAGAAGGCCTACATCGGATTCAAGCGAGTAGTATCCGGATACCGAAGACCTATTTGAAGAATGGGATGATAGCGTTGACCTTGATACATGTCCAAGGGAGTAGTCCTTGTGGACACTGTCTGAGACAGTGGTACTGAGGCGTTGACGGGTGGTAGAACGTCTTACGCTGAATGTGGATTGGTGAGACTCGATTTCTCTGAAGGAATCAGTTGAAATCTCCCTGCGATTAGACTGTAGAGGGGTCGAGTTAACTGATTGATGTCTTCGAGTTGCTTCCAGGGCTGCGTGGCAAGTTGGTACACTGTTCCTACTCTCTGGACCTACAATATCAAGAATACAAAAAAAACATCATACTCCAACGCCATATAGGCTACATGAACACTGACCTTAACGTAATTTTGATAAGTCCGACTGAAATAATAATTGTACGAACATGATAGAAGGAACTAAAATATCAGTTACGTTAGTATCTTCGTGAGCAAACACGAAAATTCCTCATCAAATCTTTTAAAGGAAATATCAAATATGAGACAATTTTTGAGCATCTGTGCACCCACGCTTTCCTCCACTTTCAATTTCTTTTAATCAATTCCAACGATAATTGGAAATATAAAAATTATAATTTCACTCTGGTACTTTAAAAATAGTCATTTTACAATATACTTCACTCTTTTTAACTGACAGAATAAAAACAGGCGGGCGATGGTTCGTAAATAGAGAACATTGGACCTATAAAATACATGTTTAATACAGATGCGTGCATGAACCATATTAAAAAAAATATATATTTAACCAAATTGAATGGTGATATAAAAAATATGGAGAATTTAAGCACGCTATGGTCTCGATGCCAATTTGGCAAACTTTCATCG
Source organism: Lytechinus pictus (assembly GCF_037042905.1). NCBI lineage: Eukaryota > Metazoa > Echinodermata > Echinoidea > Temnopleuroida > Toxopneustidae > Lytechinus > Lytechinus pictus. The sequence goes on from NC_087249.1 coordinate 38,122,770, forward strand.
GATAATTTTTCTATGCATTGTGTGAAAGTACTTTTGGATATCTCAGTGCTCTGGCACTAGCTCTCATCTTTGTGTATAATTCCCCTATTCATGAACTTTCATGAAATGAATAAGTGTTATTATCTCGTAAGAGATGCAGGATAAGATTACGGACCTGGGGAAGTGCAAGTAATCGATGCTTTAATTTAGAAATCCGTGTCCTGTACCTTGTATCGTGTGCTCACACAATCATTGAAGGAATGGAAATGGTAATGCGGACATTCATAAGATTCAAAATTATTAGTGTCTGCACGAGGAAATTGACATAATTGGTTGTAAAATGTGATATATTTAAAAGACGACCAGGGAAAATCATTTTATGTTTAGTTATCCAAGAGTAAATAGGCAGCAGGTATATACATACAAATAAAAATACGCATATGTTAATATTGAGGTATAGTGTGAACATGGACCTATATAGTAGGTCCATGGTAAGAACGAACCCGCTGAGGATTCGATTGTGCGTACCTGTCGCTATAAACGTGTGTTTAGCGGCGAGTTCGCAGAGCTTGGCTGCTTGTTGTGCACATCGACGATGACATCTTACTCTGAAAAATCGAGAGAAAAAAAGAAAGAAAATTAATCTCAAAATGGAATCAATGAAGTGTTTGTATAGAGTCGTTTTAAAAGCACACGTTGGATTCAGAGTAGCTTTTCCTCGGCTGCACATTAATTATTAGAAGTTGGGCCATATGTCGACCAAAGTCATCGCTATATGAGTACCATTGTTTTATAACCTTATCACCCTCAATACACAAAGAACAAGATGACAAGAAAATAAGATATACAAATGACATGTCTATGTCATTTTGTTTGAGATTGGCAATGGGTTATTTTGAAAATACGATGTAATTTGTAAGGGAAAAACGAGGACTTGGCATGGGATTAGTGTTTTGCAAATTTCCGCTCCAAAACGCTGGTTACGTGAGATCCAGAAATATGCCAGTTTCGCCAGGGTGACAAAATTATAGGCCTATGCCAATTCAGATTTCACATAACACCATAGAGGTGGATAAAACACTCAAAACAGAGTAGTATATTATAAAAGGCTGTTAACATGTTCAATACATACATGTAGACAAGGCGAAAATCAGACTTCTATGAAAGGGTGGGGGTATGAAATGAACAGTAAATCCGGGTTATTTTCAATGTGGAATTTTTTGTTGCGCTTTGTTTCTTTCCCGGTATATGCAATCATCGTGATTATGAACGATACAGTTACCTGATTAGTAATATCAAGATGGGTAAATTATGAATTGTTCAAGGCACGAGGATGATGAAGAGAATCAAATTAAAATGGAGGCTAATATCGTTATTGTTCACGTTTTTTATACTGATGATTCGAGCCGAGATTTACTGACTAACCTGCAATCCTTACAGCGTAGAGTCATTACAAACATTGATTTCTTGCAAAAATCACATCGCTTCGCTGGAGACACGAGCTGTCGTGTATAGCTGTGTAAAAAGAAAATAATAATCTTGAATATTCTTCAATTAACAATATAACTAATGAAATGCATGCTTCAATCACAATATTGTAAGCTATGTGTAATGGGTTGCTCGTTTTTTTCACAGAAATGTGAATGATAATAGAGTACTACTCAACACTGAATCATCAATCATCGTCGAGCATAACTGATTTTACTATACATGCTATATAGGCATATATTAAGACAAAGGAGGAAATTATGTGATGCACCATACAATAAATTAAGAATGGATCGTTAATTACAAAGAACATAATTTGCTTCGGTATTCCTTTTCGGTCAATCAAGAGTAATATGACAGGCTACCTGATGATATCCCACTATCACATGAACAATCATGTTATATTTTGTTATATACGCGCAGTCACGTGATCACGTAATTAATCAGGTGATGAGACAGTCAATAAAATCACTTCACACAACTACTTCCTATCTGAAAGCAATAGTGTTATTTTTTTTTAATTGCAACACGTGCATCCAATATTGATACTTTATAGTTATGCGAACTTTGTTAAGAGGGAAATTTTGTTTTATGACGATTTTGAGTATCAGTAATTAGGGGAATTACCATATATATATATATATATATATATATATATATATATATATATATATATATATATATATATATATATATATATATATATATATATATATGTGTGTGTGTGTGTGTGTGTGTATTACATACCTCCATTCCCGATAGACAATTTACAATCGGCCCAATCTGTTTCTTTTCATGCTTTCTCATCGTAAATATCACAGAATCTAATTTCTATAAATAGAGATCAATCGAAATGCTTTTCCATATTAAGATAAGGATCTAAGCAGTCGTTCTTAATTGGACATGTGATAAACATGAACCTCGCTCAGAATATCCCGAAAGTTCAATATTTCCCTCGTATTCTGTCCATTAATTTTTGTATATTTTTTTAGATAAAGGGTCACTCTGATTCGTTTAAAAAGACTGTTTATTGCTGCCAGTTTTATAGATTAAAACACGTGTGACCCTTTAAGCGTGCATCTACCATGAAAGGCTCTATAAACCGGATTTAAGATATACACAAATACCAAGACCAATGACACCCTGCACTTTCCAGATTTATTTAGTAACATATTTTGTATAGAAGTTAGATTTCTCTCTCCAACTCAAGATTTCGTGCTTTCATGTACGAGGGAAAGTTAGGGTAAAGATTTCGTCTACTTATGACTAAAGTAGTGGAGCTGTCCCGACCATCGCCCCTCTGTAAATCCGAGTTATTACAAATGACCTACAATCAACGATCCTCGACGGGTTAAGGGCAAGGCAACGAGCCGATATGGGATACAACCATATCATTCCATCTGTATTATAGATTGTATGTTGAAAAGATCATATTTCGGTTTACAGTTCTTGGTAAAAGTGTATGAACTATATTACACTAATCAAGCTTGCCCCCCCCCCCCCCACGAGCACAAATCCCACAAATAATGATTTGCTTTTCTTCACACGAAACGTTAATGCATATCGGAATTGCACATGGTGTTTAATTCAATTTAGTTTACCCCATAGTGATAGTGGACAACAAACATCGTGAAACTGTTTTAATTCGGGATAAAACCAAAATAGATGGAAAATGCTATAGGTGAATTATATTCTCCTATATGTGTCTGTACCCCATTGATCGCTGACGCCATTTAACCGTTGCACCCCTAAAATACCATACCCTAAATTCACCCAAAGGTTTTACCCCCTTCCTAGATTCCCTGTGGTGAAAGTTTAGTTAACCCTAGCGGTAAGCAATTGGTCAGATGCCAAACAAGGCATGCAGGCAAAGAGACCGACATATGCCAAGTTGTCTTTCAATAATAAACACACGACTTTCGTGGTTGAAGGGTGGAAGTAAATTCGATTTCTTCCCCAAAACATGGCAAATGAGCATGGTGGAATTTAGATGACGGTCTAGCTCTGAAAATCTGATTATTGTGTTTTATGTCATGTTCTTAAATTCTTATTTTGTAAATTGGAAAATTTATACTTTTATAAAATCTACCCACATGTATAGACATTGTAATGTCTAAATATCAAAAAAAGTAGATAACCATTTTAAATCGACACTTTTATTGGGCATCAATATTATAGACCCTTAAAATGTAATCATTGGAAATAAATGAGCATTGAAATTAGTAAATGGGTTCGTTGTCGATTTCTTTTTTACGATAAAGCTTTGAGAATGGAATGGCAAGGGTTTTAAATGAATCAAAGCCAAAATGCATTCATTCATTCGGGGAGGGAGGGGGCATGAGTGTTAAGGAGATATATGAAATGCCAAGTTTACATAGAAAGCAGACCTTAACCAACGCTATTGGCATTTGTGCCAGACATTGTCTGTTTTTATTGGCAATATAGACGTATAAAATTAATGTGAAAATTAATGTGAAAATTAATGTTGAAAAAATTAAGCTTTATCAATTAGAGAGATTAAACATATTTCACTGTATCTACAATTGCTATATACGAGAGAAATGTAAGACCATATAGCTTCCTTCTTTTGAAAGATGGGTGAATGGAATGAGAATTGTATAATTTTTCTGTAGTAATTCCTAGAAGATACGTTGACCAGGCCTCAAGAATGGAGTACGGTTAGCCAGGGCAGTGTAATGTTGTAATATTAAGTTGACTTCTTGCTCTGGGCAAATTATGATTTAAGAGCATCGAACCTCCACTCTCTCCCTATATTGTTGCCCTCCCTCTCCCTCTATCAATTCTCTCTAATCATTCATAACTTTTTCAATCTTCCTTGAGATTAATATTACGAATTCGTAATGAATTTGTTTGAAATATAAATGAACAAATTTTGATTGAAAAATAATTTTGCATACAATTTTGTTTTAACAAACAATAGGTTGGTTTACTAAGAGTGCAAGTCTGGATTGATTATTATGAGATTACTTGAATTTTAGTATTGAGAAAAGCGGTAGTCGCAGCCTCTTTAGAGAGTGTGAAGAATAAAACATTACTGGTCTGGTGGAAATAACCTTTAATCCTCAATAGGCATGATAGGGGTACTCAAATGCGAGTTTATAAGACTGTCATTAAAATTCAAGATGATAACAAAAACCTAAGATGCGGGCGGGCAGATATACTGGGGGCGTCTACTTCGTATCAGTGTCAATTTATACTAACATGACTAAAGTCTCTCAAAAACATTTATATTATAACTTAAGGAAATAATTGGTTGTTGTTATTTCAGTCTAAGAGACACCCCTCATTAAATGAATAAATAAGGTACCTAGGCTTGTAGATGTAACTACGATACATGCATTTTGAATCCAATCCAACAATCTTATTCTTCTCTATTCGTCTACCCTCCCCCACCCCCACCCCCAGTTCACTGAATTTCGCACTCGCTATATCCTGCAACTCACCTCTCTCTCTCTATCAAATTCAAACTAAAAGTCAGAGCGGGGTTCTGAGCAGACTCGACCCGGTTTTAATACAAGGTTTGAGTTATCTGTCGTCACCCACTTTCCAAAATGATCATAATACCGCACGTCATATTCAGTGCCCCCTCCTCCCTCGTTACATAGGTCTTTCACACATACACACTTTTTTTTCAACATGTTTTTATTAAGGATTTCATTCAAATGGATTACATAAACTCAAGATAAATACAAAAAATTACAAATCTTCATTCATTTTATATCAACAAGGATATGCAAAAAACAATATATATATATATTTACCCAAAAAAAATTACAAATCTTCATTCATTTTATATCAACAAGGATATGCAAAAAACAAAATATATATCTATTTACCAAAAACTGAAGCACATAAGGACGGAATGAAATTCCTTAAAAATATACTGTTATATCTATAAAAAAAAAACCTAACTTAACTGAGCCCCCACCCTCTATGTATTTTAATAATAATTAATATTGAATTAATGAATGATTTGCAGGAAAACAGAAATCAGCATACACGTATTATAATTGCATCCCATTTTACATCAAGCTTCAACAAAACTTTACATAATTATACACACATACACACACCCACATTAACACCCACACACCCATGCACATACCATGCATACGTAAACAAACATAATATATACAAATCTGCATATGAACGTTTACATTTTTTGCGAAATAGGATACAGAAAGAAAACCTGCAAATCATATTGATACAAGAGAAGGGGAAATTGAAAAGAACTAGTAAAAAGAAGAAAGAAAATCATCAACATTCACACCAGGAATCATACTCGCACCACACTAGACGCATCCCACCTGTTCACATCCAAATCTCTTCAACTTTAGTTCATCCCATTTCTGTAAATGTAAACTTAACTTGCCTGACTTCGTTGCCAGGCGACTTTCTTCCTCTATAGAACCCGTAATATATTTTTGTATTTTAATGAATGACGGTGCCTGGCCTTCAGCTCTGGAATTAAAAATTGCATATTTAATAAAAAGAATAACAGAATTGACACATTTGATGCTACAAGAATTTCCAGGTAATCCTAAAAATATTTCCCTCCAATTCAAAGTTCTTAATTCAACCATGGAGCTATTACAGAGCTCTATGATTCAACTAAACAAAAATGATCAATACAAAATTTCCACAGAGGTTTAACTTTTATGCAATCCATGAGTATATGAAAGTACGATTCAGTTTCTGTACAACAAAACGAGCAGTAATTATCTCACACGAAACCAAATCTCATCAAATGTTCTTTTGTATATATTGCTCCATGTAAAAGCATAAACTGAAATTCCCTTTTGTTTTCTTATAAGAGTTGTACTCCTGATATATCCAAATAATTTACAAAAGTTCTGCATCAGTAAAATTAAAATCACTGTGACCATCCTTGAGTGTTAATTTGTATAGTTCTTGTAGATTGGTAATAAACAAGTTATAAATTGTTTTTTATTTAATTACCTCAAAAGCTGTTTCCTGTTTTCCAATATTCATACTTATCCCAAAGTCTACGAAATCAATTTTTTTTAACTTTATTGAACTATTAAAATTTTTCCAACTTGTTGGTATAACGTGCACAATATCTATTCTTTGGAGAAGTTGATTTGCGGTAATACCGAGATTTTGAGAAAAAAAAGTCACAGGCTTCAAGTGGCCATTATCAAAAATTTGGTCAACGCTAAAAATTCCTTTATTGAAAAGATCATTGTCAAAAATTGTTTTACCTTTTATACAAATATGTTGATTATTGAATATAATAGGGTTAACCTCCTCTTCAGAATAACGATATTTCCTTAAGTCTTGCCAAGCCTTCATCATTTCTGAATAAAATTAAGGTATTTCTATATTTAATTTTGAAGGGTCAAAGTCACATAGAAACAGATATCTCCCCCCAACTGATCGAAAACAAAAATCAAAATACAACTTCCAAAACACACACCCAACGCACCCCCCCCACACACACACACAATTCAAATTCAAATTCAATTCAAAAGTTTATTGATATAAAATCCTGACATTTAAGGATCATCATCAAAAACAAAGAAACATAAGAAAAAATAATAATACAACATGAACATAACATAGTAACAACGAAGTATTCAAAATTAAAAAAAATAAAAAAATAAAATACAAAGAAAAAAAAAACAGAAGAAAAATACCAATCTTGGATGAAATGTTAGATACGAGATACATAAATGCTTACAATATACATACACATACATAATATACCTAAACATTAATGCACCCATATACAAATACATAAGTATAATATCATATTTTTCTTTCAAGCATCCTAAGTCTCTCCTCGTACATATAACTTATTCCTATAACACATAATTTGCTAATATCCATGTCATTGCTACCTAATATTAATTGGAATTTGTTTTTGTTAGCTATATTCATAAAATCGGGCAGTACTTCCTTTAAATTGTTAAATAATTTATTTCGGGGTTCTTCGAGGGCCTTACAGTGTACAGTGAAATGGTATTCATCCTCTACAAATGACGAGCAAACAGGGCATATTCTGTCGTTTACAGCAATCCTATTGTATCTACCTTGTTCTATCATAAGTTTACTATTGCTTATTCTTAACTTTGCAAAATTAGTGATGTGCGTCTTTTCAATATCTAATAGTAGGTAATTTTCAATCTTATAATCTTTTTTCAGTGTTTTATAGGTTCTTAGTTTATTGCATTGGTCATGGGAATGTTGGGTGTTATCGTTGAGACTGTTTTTCCATGATATTATATAACGATCATTGAGTTTGTTTACAATTGCTTTCAGAAGTGCCTTTTTTGAGAAGGTTCCCTGGTTTTCCCACACATGAAGGAAACCAATTTGTTTTAATAATATTCGTATGTAATTTTGGAACCCGTTATTAAAATGAAGTGATACATCGTATGCTCTTTTTACAAGACTGTTATCTTTTATTGAAATTATGTGATGCCAGTATCCAATGCTATGTTTAAAGCTGATATATATAACGGATATCGCCCTAATTCGGCCAAAATAGCACTATTAGTTGCTGATCTATGAACGCCAAGAACCGTTTTCAAGTATTGGTTATGTATCTTTTCAGGAAGAAATGATTTATACAGTTTTTCTATTTCTTTATCTTCACGTAAGAGCGTTGGTAAACTCCAAATTTCGGTACAATATAATAGGATGGGTTTTACACATGAGTCAAATAATTTTAAATGTGGAAGTGCTGCGACTCTATTGTCTGGTATGGTGTTTCTGATACAAAAAGTGGCTTTCTTTGCTTTCCACATTAACTGTTTGATAGCTGCCGTGAAGGAACCCGAGGGTTTAAATATGAGTCCTAAATATTTGTATTCATCTGTTATTTTGACGGGGGCAGTATCTATAAGGAAGGAATTTTTTCTTATTACCCGTCCGGCTTTATTAAATATCATTATTTGTGTTTTTTTCATGTTAATCTTAAGATCCCATCTATTACAGTAATCATTTAATTTATTTAAACATGTTTGGAGCCCAGGTGCGGTCTCGGATAGTATTACAAGATCATCTGCATATAACAAACAAGATATTTTGTTTTGATCCAAACTCACAGGCCTACACTCGTCATCAAATATATCGACTAAGTCATTGATGTAGAGCGAAAAAAGTATTGGGCTGAGTATGCATCCTTGTTTTAGTCCCACAGATGTATTAAAATAAGGCGTCCGTCCTTGTTGTAATTTAACAGAAAATTCAACTTTTGCATACATGTCTTGTAGAATATTTAAATAATCACCACATGCGACATATTTTTTCAATTTATGAAATAGGGCCTTCCTGTTTATCGAGTCGAACGCTTTTTTTAAATCAACAAAGCATGCATGTACATATGTATTTTTTTTGAAAGCCTGATTTATTATGGTTTTGAGGGTAAGTATATGGTCAGTGGTACGGTTCCCCTTTCTAAATCCTATCTGCTCTTTACATATTATATTGTTGTCTTCTGTGTAATCATTCAATCTATTGTAAAGAATTCTAGCGAAGAGCTTGCCGAGACAACTAGTTAGAGAGATACTTCTATAGTTATCAGGGTTATCGACTGACCCTGATTTAAATATTGGCTTTATCAAATTCCTCCTCCAACTCTCTGGGTAAATTCCCGTTTTTAAAATTGCATTAAAAATGTTTGTTATTACGTCAGCATTAAAACTACAGGAGATGGTAAGCATTTCATTAAGGATATTATCGGGCCCACAGGATTTGTTTCTTTTCAGTGATTTTATGGCATTCAATACTTCTTGTTTTTTTACATTGAAATTTAATACATTACTTCTGTTATCCCTTAACGTAGGATCTGACTGGATGTTTTCAGGTTGTTCAGTATACTGGTTTTCATAATTCGTATTCATTAATTGTTTTATGTAGTCATACCATTCACCCACAAAAAAATATACGGCTTCAAATAACCAGCAATCATCCAGATCAGACTCTAAAAATAAATTGATCTTAACTCTGATAATATTTGAACACTATTCGTATACGGCACACCTTTTACCTTTATGCAGGCATGTCCATGTTCAGCCCCCCCCCCCCTCCAAACTTGCCTCAAACCAAATTATTATGAAAATACGTTATTTTCCTGCATTCAAGTTTATGTCTACTTTATTTTGAAGCAACCTTACAAATATATTGAAATAAAAGCTACCTCACAAAGCGAACAAATTATCAGACCCAGTGGAGCGGATCCGGTCCGTGTGCCTCCCCCCCCCCCCCCCCCCCCTTGAAAGACATTTTTTGTGGAATACGTCAAACATACGCAAGTGAGGACTTTGTTATGACCCCCCCCCCCCCCATTTTGGAAAATCGTGGATCCGCCCCTGATCCGACCTAGTCTGCTGTGCAAACCCTTCACTCGAGTAAAGGGTTTGAATTGCAGTCTACTCATGCCTTGTGTACTGAAGGAAACAGCAAGTTTTGTACATGTGCTAGTCTTTGCGTGGAGACACACTTGTTGATCAAAGTTTCAATAAGGGTCTGTGCCTGCAGACTAGATCCGACCTGTGAATGCCCTTGAGTGATTATGCTGATTATTTTCCTGCATTCAAGTTTATGTCTACTTTATTTTGAAGCAACCTTACAAATATATTGAAATAAAAGCTACCTCACAAAGCGAACAAATTATCAGACCCAGTGGAGCGGATCCGGTCCGTGTGCCTCCCCCCCCCCCTTGAAAGGCATTTTTTGTGGAATACGTCAAACATACGCAAGTGAGGACTTTGTTATGACCCCCCCCCCATTTTGGAAAATCGTGGATCCGCCCCTGATCCGACCTAGTCTGCTGTGCAAACCCTTCACTCGAGTAAAGGGTTTGAATTGCAGTCTACTCATGCCTTGTGTACTGAAGGAAACAGCAAGTTTTGTACATGTGCTAGTCTTTGCGTGGAGACACACTTGTTGATCAAAGTTTCAATAAGGGTCTGTGCCTGCAGACTAGATCCGACCTGTGAATGCCCTTGAGTGATTATGCTGGCAAAGTTTTTAGCCAACAGACAATGACCCATGAACAATAGTTCACCATGACCAAACTCTCGATTGCACTGAACTCCCTATTATTAGTGTAACTAACACTACAGCTGATGATAAGGCCTTAAGGGCCAAATGCTGTTGAGCAGTCCTTCAAACCAAATGGCCCAGCAAATGGCATACGGTAGCCCGACGGTAGCTCAACCTCAATAGTATTACCGTCGACAGTTACAATAGTCAATATGCCTACATGCTTATAACTAGACCTAGGAGTAGGACTAGGTTATTTTCTTTTTTTCCAAACACAATATAGATCTAGATTGCGAGCACTGTGTCAATGACAAGACTTTTGACATTTTTATAGGCCTCAAAATTTCACGTACCGTAGTAGATCATTATTAGGTCTAAAGCCAAAGGGGGCATTCGTTGCCACACTTGTGCCATCGAGTTAAAGGCAAGTTCATACGAACAATTTAGCAGAATAAAGTTGTTTAACTCTAATAAAGCAAAGTACATGGTATAGAAAATGAATTATGTAATAAAAATTCAACAAAAATACAAGTTACATAGAACTAGATTGTAAATGATCTTACCAGTGCTTTGCTCTTAGTAAAAGTGTCTTGTGCAGTTGTTCCATGATCAGTGCTATATGTTCCTTTGGTTGCATGGTGGTAGTGATTAATCCAAGAAAATAAAGAGAAATCAAGCTTTGGAAATACTTGTAGATATAATATACAACTAATGTTTAAAAAAATGAAAAGAGAGCTCACAACGGGCCGTCCGTACTTGATGCCTGGTCGCTCGAGAATGCACGATATAATTTATAGGCCGTTAATTGTGCACACACAAAAAGCTGCAGACACGCGTCTGTAGCTGAGCACGGCACGCGACTAATACACACACAGCTATGTCGAGTTCGAATTCACCCACACAGAGCCAAGCAGACGATCAATGCACGGCACGCGAGTAGGCGGAGCGTCGCACAAAGAATAAAAGAACGAGTCACCCAATCGCAAAGTGTTACCAATATGACCAGGGTCGCTTTTCCCTTAGATGTTGCCGTCTTTTGTTCTTTTGTATCTGGAAGAAGTTTTGTTCAGGTTGGTTCTAAAAATGCTTTGTGATGGCACGTCATCAAACTCCCGACAAGGCTTTCCCGACAACAGAAATACTTCTACCTATAACAAAAACGGAGGAGTATCAGTTGAGTTTAGATAAACGAGTGAACCGAAATAAAAAAGAAAAGGCGTAAGCGAATTGGTATATCCTCTCTCCCCTTCTCTCCATATCCCTCTACTACCATACGTAGATTTTTAATTTATTGAAAATATAGCTCCCGTTCACAGAAAATTGTTTTGATATTACAATAATTATCAAATTGTCACGTAACATATTAAACTTTGTATTTGACACTAACAGCAAGTGGTATGTTTTATCAGGTTAAATCCAGTTGAAATAGTAGTTTAACAAATATTACGGTCTGTATAATTATGTGTTTCGGTGATTGTCATAATCTGAGTCTTTGCAACACAAATCCCCATAGCAAAGATATTACCTAATTTGGTTTTCGTTTTGTCTCCTTTTATAGAATTGTTACAATATGAATTTGTATCTATAATTAATAACAAATCGTTGCAAAACGTACATCTAAACAATACACCGAAACTACAACTGCATCATCTACAATAAACTGAAACTGGACAAGGCTGAAAAGCCCAAACTTTACTGTATATGGAATTTTTCATTATATCATCTTCCACTCATATATCTATAGGTTCAAAAGCATATTTTAAACACAAACAACATATCATTCCTGTAAGCCCCTAAAAATAATTTCAAAACCCATCTGGTCATGATATTATGATTGTAAGTACATGTATAGGCAGAGATAACTTTCAATTTAATGATGTTCCTATTATTATGAATCTAAAATGGGCGTGTATATAGGCTTAATCATAAAACAATTTCCATACCGAACGACATGTTGGGAATTAAGGTAATAGGTTAGGTTGCATGGTCTGTAGTCGTCTTTACCAGTATGACCGTGTTGGGAATTAGAACTCCTTTCTTGACCAAGCCTTTGACGGGGTGTTGGTCTCTCGTTGAAATATAAGATATAAATAGTTTATTATTCAAGAAGGACGTCTGCTTACATTACAATTCAGCTAGTACCTACGTTCGATCTAAAATGCCTGGAAATACTCAAACAAGATCTTATACGGGTAGTGCATAATACACTCTTCAAAAGGACTAGCCACAATAGTTGTGTGCCCGACACTCACCCACCCCCCCCCCCCAAAAAAAAAAAAAATGATAATAATAATAATAAATAAATAAAATTTAATTTTAAATTAAAAAAATAAATGAATGACAAAATCAACTATTTGGCATGTGCAGCCAATTTTCGTAACAAAACGAAAATCATATCGGTATATGAGGCGGACACATCATTTTGACCAATAACTGTTTAGTGTAAAGACTATGATAGGCTTATGTTCTATTATAGGGACTATAATTCCCTCTCTGTTTCGGTTCTCCACACTCTTAAAAAAAGTCAGTTAAATTGACTAGACCAGCAGTCAGCAGGGTGCAACTGATATGTCTAGTCACATTTCCGACTAATATTCTAGTCAGAAATAACTAGTAAAATACGACTAGAAAATAGTCAAATATGAGTAGAATAACAGTTGCACCCAGCTCGCCCTATTAACTAGTCATTTTTTACGGATTTATTTTTAGAGTGCAGATTAAATTTCGCATTGAATCAACCAATAAAAGAGCCACTTTTTTTGATGGGTCAAAATCATCTTCAGCCCAGTGTTTTGGTGTATATCACGTAATTAGAGGAATCATTTTTAAACATTTTAACAAACCTGTCAACTATACTGCACAAGTTAGCATGCCAGATGCATTGGGATTTTTTTTTACAACTTTTTGATTTGTAACCAAAATTTCTGAGAGTGTAGCATTGAAGGATTTCTCATTGGTAATAAGGAATTTAGCAAATTGAACTTGTGAAGTGTTCATTTTCATCTCTCTATCCCCCCCCCTTCTCTCTCTCTCTCTCTCTCTCTATCTCTCCGTAACTCTTTACTGGACCCTTTCATTTTGTTTTTTTCTACTTCATGTACTTCTCAGTTGCTTCATCCTTTTTTGTGTCATTTTCTATGTTGGCAAACGTCCATAAATATCATTATAATTTATGTTGAATAACTTTGAGGGGCCCACAAAATACAAGTCATTGCTTTTCAGTGGACCCCTCCATTTTCACAAAATATCAATCTATATTAGTGTCATACTTCATTTGTTATTGATTGTAATTAATTTCTGTTTCTGTTTATGGTTAATCCCGTATATAGGAGCTCGACAGGACAGCTTTTTTTGCTGGTAAACGCCAAGCAGGTATATAACAAATTACCTAGGAAACACGTCTAGGTTAATCAGTTATTGTGGCTGTGTTGTAGACGACGGATATTACTCTTGGGCCTTTTTATAACAGTGAAGACAATGGCAGAATGGGGAGGATTCGAACTCACAACCTAGTGATTATGAGTCCAATGCTCTAACCACTGGACCACATATAATGCTCTTTAGTTATTCTTAATGTAATAATGATACATACAATTATTTTGTTTATTGCATCGACTTCATTTTTTGACAAAACCGTATTTTCCTGAAATGTGTTTTGTTTGAAATGAAATAAATGAAATTAAATTGAAGTGTTTATTCTAAACTAGAAAGTCAATCTTGCCAGCATATATGCACATGAGCTAATATTCAAACGAGTGTTGTAACTCAACCTAGCCTCATACAAACTCTATTAGAGAAAGATAAAATGGAAATCTCTATCTTAAAGAAAAGTCCAGTATTACTCATGATAAGTCATACGCAGAAAACAACGCAGGTTGAGGGAATATCAGTCTGAACATGCCAATTCTGAGATAGGATACAGGGTGTGATCGTCGATTTTGGATCAGACATGTTTCCATGGTAACCCGTGCGGTGTGACCTTGACAATACTTAGGGAGTTTCCCCCTCTATCCATGACTGAGGTATGTAGTCTAATCAAACTTTATGACGGGCAGTGGTGCGATGAGACCCCCCCCAAAAAAAAAAAAAAAAAAAAAAAAAAAAATTGAGGGGCACAATGTGGCATATGCATGGGGCAAAAATATCTATTGAAAACAAGACGTGAGCGAGTGAATTTTGACCTTGTTAGAACGAAAGTCTAGTTTTGTGATAGATTTTGACTTATTTATACAAAATTATACCATATTTAACGCATTTCTTTCTTTCTTTCATTCATTTTTTCTTTCATTTTTTTTCTTTTTGCCGTGGAACTCAAGGGGGTAACCCCAACCCCCTACCCATAAACCATTAAAGCGAATTGGGATTGTTGATTTGAAATGAGAACAAAACATAATTAATTGAGTTGATTAATCTCCAATGTCATTTGTGTATACACTTAATATACTAAATAGAGGATTTTGAAAATATGAATAAAACATTAAGTATTGACTCTTACCTGGAATCACATTTTCATGGAATATGATATCCAAATTGACGCACCGCTCGCATCTATGTTCTCCGAATTATCAACAAGTTACGGCTTCATAATATAACAGCATCAAACTGTTCAAAGCTTACCAAAATCACACAAACCATGAACACTTTTTTGTTTACTTTGTATACGTTGAAATATAGATTTCAGAAGTGCGTATGAAATAAAAGAGGACTGAAAATTCCAATAGAGTATATCACAAAATGAGTGTTTATAGGCCTAGGAAGATGTTGTTATATATGCTATTCATTATTACCCACATTAAAACATGGTTTACAAACACTGTGGAGCACCAGTCATTTTACTCAGGTAATATCATTTTTAGGTTAGTTCAAGTGTTCAACACCTATGGGTGTTATCAAAACATCTTTTAATGTTACTTTAAGATTCTTTGGCATTGTGTTCACTTTCTATAGGGTATATTAATATTTTAACACCCAATTTATGGGGTGTGATTCTTTAGGGACACCAACTGGCATGGGTTAAACACTCTAGGTTTTAAAGGGCAAGTCCACCCCAGAATAATGTTAATTTGAATAAAAAGAGAAAAATCAAACTAGCATAACGCCGAATATTTCATCAATATCGGATGTAAAATAAGAAAGTTATGACATTTTAAAGTTTCCCTTATTTTTCACAAAACAGTGATATGCACAATTCAGTGACATGCAAATGAGACAGTCAATGATGTCCCTCACTCACTTTTGTTTTTTATTGTTTGAATTCTACAATATCTATTTTTTTTACAGATTTGACAATGAGGACCAACTTGACTGAACCATATATTATTGAATAATGCTAATCCCACATGTTCAGAGAGGAATTGATTGTTATGTCACTTGACAATGAGGAGAAAATGAAAATATTTTATATTTCATTATAATACAATACAAAAGAAATAGTGAGTGGATGACGTCATTTCATTTGCATATCGACCAGCATGTGCATATAACTGTTTCGTGAAATAAAGTGAAACTTTAAAATGTCATGAATTTCTTATTTTACATCCGATTTTGATGAAATTTTCAGTGTTATGCTTGTTGGATTTTTTTAAATTCAAATCAACTTTTTGTTGGGGTGGACTTGTTCTTTAAAGTGTATGCAGCTTATGTGCGTGATAACGGGAATTAACAAAATACAAAAACAATAACAAATCTTTATAAACATGTCTGGTCCTATATTATAAATGAAACTTTGTCATCGAATTTATCGAAACTATAACAGGGCTGATAACATCCATTAAATTTTATTGGAAGTTTAGTGCGGTGTACACTCGAACAACAATAGCATAATAAACAAAAACATAAGCAACCTATTGAAACAACAAGGTAAATAATACAAAATTAAGTTCAAAATATAAATATTATGTTCTTAATGCGTGAGTTAAAACGATAATCACAAACAATATTAAGTCACTCGCGATTTTTTCTGCGTAGTCAACTTTATCTCAGAAAATGGCGTCAACCAAGTTCGAACCATTGATTCGTTTTTACAATAATTTGTACTCTGATTATTTCCATCTTATGGTGCACCATTCCGAGTACAATTAATTTTGAAATTCGAGTCACTTTGACTGGGAATAGAATGGATTTCCATCTCACACCATTCCAAGTCAAGTTTGACTACAAAAAAAAAACATAGTATTTTGTTTGTGCAAGTGTGTGTGTTGTGTTGTTTTATCATTCGTTTATCGGAAGGTGTATTTTTTATCAATCATTTTTTTAGAATTATGCGTTAAGTGTTATGAATGTTTAGATTTACATGTAAATGATATAGCGTTATAGCCCTTCCCCTCCCTAAGTTCTTAAAAAAAGACGGATTCATTCAGAGATCGCATGACTTAACTCTTTTTCTCCAGTCGGAACGAATTCTTGAAAGCCACAAGTTTACCAGATGGTAAAGAGGCAATGACATTGCCATGGCAACCAACATATTTCTAAAAAAAAACGAATGTTATTCGTCTACATGTGTCACCTGTGATTCTGGTGCCGAGGGTGTTTGAAATCAAACTTTTATAGATAAGTCTTGTCCAGATTCAATGGAGGCTTGGGTATAAATCAGGCAATTTCTTGTCATATTGAGCGAAATAATACTAATCATAATTCATTACCAAGGTATGCATTGCCATGCTTCGTATTATTACATCAGTCGGTCGACAAGTCAAACGGGTGTAGCTAGTTGATGCATGCACTAAGTAATACGTAAAATATTAATAAAAAAACCAACTATTATTTTTTCAAATCAGTTGTTTTGGGCTTAACCTTTTAAGATATGAACAATATACCCTTTATTGGACTTCCATTTAGATGATATTATAATCATTTTAAGATAAGAAAAAAATGTTATACCAACTTGGTGTTGTGCAGAAGAAAACTATACAAGTTCCCATACGGGAGTAAAAGAAATTGAAACCATATTTCGTATTAGAAGAGTGAAACAGTTTTCAGATGAAGACACCGTGTAGTGTACACTTTACTACAGGAAGACATTGTTGATATACTTTGGTATAAACAATTATAAAAATCATAATTATAAGCAAATACAATTATATAGCAGTATCGTCAATTTTGTCCCAAGCAATAAATAAAATAAGTCAATTTATTTTACGGGAAACCTTATTCCAACGTTTATCTTAAATAAATCACCCAAACATCACAGTAATCATTAACTCAAGCCTAATGAAGAAAAATTGTCATCTGTTTCCATTCCTGTCATATTCGTAATGACGATTAAAATCCGTATGAGGAAGCATTCCCTTCTCCTGATAAAATGACACCGTGACGGAATGCTTGAAATATAATTGGGCATTCATTAGCATTTTCTTTTATTCAGATTAATAAATTGTATAGTTCAGATCATTACACAATATTAAAATGTCAAAAGATGCGATATATGCAATTTGTCCAGGTTCGTAATGTAATTATTTCTTTTAGTCTTTAAGGTAAGATCACAAATATTAGAATTATGAATGATATTATTCTTTGCTTCATTTTAGGCCTAATTTTGTTTTTATATCAAATTCAATATGCAAAATTATATAGATATTATATAGATCAAAATGCATCGACGAATGATAAAAAATCAACGTTACTTGCATGTTGTTTCTATGGCTTTATCAAATTTTTGAAATTCTCATCAAACCGTTTCTTCCACACAAGGTTTAAGACTTCTATCACTTTTAACACAAGTTTTCTAAAGTTTGCTTATAAAAACCGAAGAAATTGCAGATCACAAACATCATAATTTGCTTTAATTGGTTGTCACGCCACCGTCAGTTCTGTAAGATAAAGGAATCAAGAAGCAAACGGCTATAAGAAAACAAGGTTACCGATTTTGAGATTACTCATAACTATGTATCTACAGCTGAATTCAAATCTAATTAATTTCTAACAGAAAAAATAAAGTACTAACATTTCAAAGTCTATCTTTTTTGTTAAGTTCTAGCGGTGCTCTCATACAAAAAAGGAATTGGCCTGTAAGCGTCACTCAAAATTATGTAATCAAAGTACTTTACTGTTAAGTATCTATCAGTAAATGAGACCTTAAATCTTAACCTACACGTATTGTTACATTCGATAATATTCCTTCCCAGTCCAGCAATAATTATGCCAGGGCCACCGAGCTCCATGATCACAATCATGGATCAGTTAAGGCTCATAGAAAGAAGACAGAAAATGATTTTCTTTTCAGGACGATTTTTCACAAGATTATAATGTTCTCGTGTACGTGTGAGAAAACGACGGTCTTCATCTTCGCACGTTTAAGAAAAGAAAAGAAGAAAAAAAATGATGGTTTTTAAGAACTCCCATGCCTGTCCACCTCAACAATACACAGAACAATACCCGACTTCAAAGCCGGGTCGGGTCCGCTTTCTGTTCAAGACCGGTTCGATACTTTGCGACTATTGTCGATACTATGCTTTCGGTTGATACCTTGTTGCGATTGTTTGAGCTGATCAAGTAATGACCAACACAATACTGCGGATGTTGAGAATCGAGGTCGGGTGAGATCTTCTTTGTTGTCTTTGGGTTCGGTTGGTCCAGTTTATCTCTGATGCCTCACAAGTAACCCGCTACTTTTCAATAAACCTTTCAAGACGATCACAGAGTCGCAAAAGTGGCTATTCTTGTCCCGATGAGTACGTGCATCATTGAGATCTGTTGCTAGCAGTCTTTGAAGAACATATTTGAGCCTTGCACTGTCTGGTTAATCTGAATTGAAGCAGAACTGCTTCAACCCTCATAAATATGTAAAAGGCTTGTTCACTTCATACTGTTTTTTAAAGAAAATGCATTTCTGACTTCTTCCCATGAGCAGACCCAATAGCTTCTTTTGATTTTATCGTGAGAATTTTCAAGAATGTTGTTCACACGTTCTTTAGAAAACCGTGCCTTATCCTTACTGTGCCCTTCATCTCACAAGGTCCCACCGTGCCCCCCCCCCCCCCCACTATGAGTGGAATATTAAGAGACACCAAACTGCTTGGTGGATTGTTATCGGGACTGCAGTAATTTAATTTAATCTAATTTGTAATGAACTTAAAATTCTTCTTTTTTTCTTAGTGATCAGAAAGGTTTATTGAATACTGTATTTCTAATTTGCTTTTTGCACATTAGTCCAGGCTAGAAGAGGCATAACCTTGTTTTTTCATATGAATATTTTTTTATGGATTCTTATCAATTCGAGGGTGCTGATTCCGAATCTGAATGATGCCACTCGTGGAACCTTGAGCATTTTCCGCACATTGACAAAATCTAATATGGCCGCCAAAATATAATAATAATAATAATGATAATAATACTACTACTACTACTAATGATAATAATAACAATCCGCTTTTATATAGCGCTTATTACATCTAACATGTCTAAACGACTTGTCTAAGCGCTTTACAGATATATTATTAGATAATACAAATATGCTAATTACCCATGAAAATCGTAAAATTGGCCACACAATTACATCAGCTATGAAATACATGTAATTGTGTTGAAGGAGTGGAATACTCTCTGAAAAAAAAAGATTTTTGAAGATTTTTGACAAAAATATTTATTTTCTTTGATATTCAAATTGGCCGCCATAGACCCCTGTATACTATACCCTATTATGAATGGGGAAAATTAATTTTCACAAAAGTGAGCACTAAAATGCAAGTAATTTGTGATCTATGAGTGGAGTAATGTCTGAAAACAGGATTGCTAACGAAATATATCATTTGTTACGTCATGTATGTGATAAACAATACCTTTTGATATTCAAAATGGCCTCCAAACGCCCTATCACTATGATGTACAATGTGAATGGGGACAATAAAAAAATCACAAGAGTGAGCACTAAAATGCATTTTATTAAGATAAACGAGTGGAATACTGACTAAAACATTTTTTTAACGAATTTTATCATTTGATATATCATGTATGTGATGAATCCTGTATTTTGATATTTAAAATGGCCGCTAAAGCCTGGGGGGGGGGGGTCCTTACGAAATATGGCATACGGGGATGTGCCGCTGGAATGGGTCGCTTTTTTGGAAGAAATCCCTAGATTTTATGCTGGAAATTCCCTAAACATTCCCCTATTTTTAGATACTGTCCTTAAAAATGGGTCCATGGCCCCAATTTTTAGATACTGGCCTTAACATGGATCCATATTCTCCTCAAAATTTGGGTGATAACCTTTTTTTAAAAGATTTATTTATACATTTTTTTTTGCTTGTCAAATTTTAATAAATCCATAAAAATGGGTACCTTTTCAGCCAAAATTACACGTAAATATGGGTATGGGTTTTGAACCTTCAGCCGCACATCCCTGTCCAAACCAAATCTAAGTACCCCCCCCCCCCCGGGCGCTAAAAGCCCTACACGGTATTATGTACAATGCATAAATATATCTCTATGGTACAATGTGAGAGGGGACAACAACAATCACAAGAGTGAGCACTAAAATGCATGTATTTGTGGTATATTAGTGGAATACTGCCTTGAAATATATTCTTTAACGAAATAATATATCATTCAGGTTTCATGTTTGTGTTAAATACTGTATTTTGACTTTCAAAATGGCCGCCATTATAGACATTGACTGTATTATGTACAATCGAACTTGGAAACCAAATTTAACATGGGTTATCACCATAAAATGCATATAATTGTGATCTATGGGTGAACTATTGTCTGAAAACATAATTTCTAAGAAGATATATCAATTCTTCTGCCAGGTAGGTGATAAATTAGTGTATTTTGAAGTCAAAATGGCCGCTACAGTCCCTAACAGTACTATGTACAATGTGAATGGGGGTAACAGAATTGGCTTTGCTTGACTAAATGGTGTTTTATGAGTGAAATATTGTCTGAAAACATGATTTCTAACGAAATCATTTCTTATGTTATTTAGGTGATAAATGCTCTATTTTAAAATAGCAATTTTGAATTTTAAAATTCAAAATTGCTGCAATATGCCCTTTTGTGGAAATTATCTGTCCCCATTCAAATTGTACATTATACGATAAGGGCCTATGACATTTATCACTTTAATGACTCAAAATAATTTTGTTAGAAACCATGCATCGTTTCAGAAAATGTTTCACTCTTACATCACAATTATATGCAATATTTATTGCCAAACAAAGTCAAATACTGCCAACATTATCTGTCACCATGCAGTTACAATGTACATGTACGTAATACTTTTAGGGCTTATGGCAGCCATTTTGAATTTCAATTTACAGCATTTATCACCTTCATGACTAATATGTGGTGTATTTAGTTAAAAATCATGTTCAAGACAATATTATACTCATAAATCACAGTTACATGCATTTTATGGTTCTCATTCTTGTCTTTGTTTCCGTTTAGGCCTACGCATGTTACTTAGGGCTTGTAGTGGCCATTTAGAAAGTCAAAATATATCATTTATCACCTACATGGCAAAAGAAATGCTGTATTTCATTAAAATATTTTACGTATTAAAACAATATTTTAGTCATACAACATAATTATATGTATTTCATAGTCAAGCAAATCCAAAATTCTTACAAAATTATCTGTCCCCATTTACATTGTATATAATGTCGTATAAGGGCCATTTTGAACTTCACAATACAGTATTTATCTCATGCATGACAAAAAAAAATGTGTTTCGCTAGAAAACATGCAATTCATAATTCGTAGATCACAATTATGCATATGCATTTTATGGTTCTTATAGGCTACTCTTGTGAAAATTAGTTTCTTCATTCGCATTGATCAGAAATGTACATAATACAGATAGGGCCTATGGGGTACCGGGTAAAAATGGCAGAGGTAAAAATGGCAGAGGTAATAATGGCAGAGGTAAAAATGGCAGAGGTAATAATGGCAGAGGTAATAATGGCAGAGGCAAAATGACAGAGGTAAATATCATGACATGCTAGATCAGCAAGGAAAAGATATAGCCTTTCCAGTTAATACCAGTCACAATTATTGACCTTGAATGGACTCCTATCGACAAAGTGAGTATTATGAACTGATGAGATATTATTTTGATTTTTTTTTCTTCATCATTTTAGGTCTATACTTTATCGTTGATATGATTAAACTCAAACATTTTCATGCCAAAATGATTTCAATTAGTGAGTGATGAAAGGATTTATCTTGGCCAGTTCGTATAGTAGAACAGCACTTCATGACATAGTACATACCAAACGAATTGTAATGTAAACACCAATGTGCACTACACACTGAAATAGACGATTTCGGGATTTCTTTGAACCACTTGCATAACTTGGATAACAGAAGAATAACAAAACGTTCTGTAATAAAAGTAATTTGTCATATTTCAACATCATAATGGATCCGAATATATATTGATATGATACGTATTTAATGTAAATGATATAATAATAGCAACTAGTGTTCATTTTTTCAGAGTAATACCTCATTGCAGCTAGTCCAAGTGGATATCAGGTTCCGGGTACCGCATGAATTTTGAAATGTGTAGCGAATCAGGGATTTGAATTTATAGGTGTTTCTTAGGTACCATTCTATCGATCTGTTTTGAAGGGGAAATTCACCCTGACGAATGGTTTACTGTAAAAAATAGCAGTAAAAATATATTGGTGAAGGTTTGCGGAAAATCCACCAAAGTTTAAGAAAGTTATTAGAAGTTTGAGTTTTTGATCTGTGACGTTATATACTAGTAACAACCCCGTATTTTATGCACCAAAATGTCTACTTTTCAATTGTTTTAGTCAGTGGTTCATGATTGCTAAACAATCTTTTAGGAGCGGATGTGAAATTATTTGTACATAGGCGGATCCAGGGGGCCGAGGGGCCCAGGCCCCTCATTGGCGCGGAGCAAGAAAAATGAAAAAAGAAAGAAAAAAGAAAAAGAAGGGGAAAGAAAGGAGGAAAAAAGAAGACGAAAAATAAGAGGAGGAAGACGAGTGAATAAATTAAGGTCAGGGGAAGACTTGGAAAACAATTTTTATAAATATTTCATGTCCGACTATATTTTGAAATTTTCGCTCGCGCTTCGCGCTCGCATTGTCTGTTCGATGAGATACAAATCTTTCTCAAAAGGCTTATATGTAGCTTAAAATATCAAGTTTTGAAGTCAATATACAAAACGTCAAGTAGGCCTACCTATTGTCTTTGTGTTTTCCATAAGATTCTCAAAATATCCCTTTTCATGTGTCTGATTGTAAGAAATGAAGGCCTATGAGCTAGCGACGTGCGCTCGCATTGAATAAACTATTAAAATCACGCATTTATGACAGTTTATAAAATAAATTTGGCTCGCGATTTGAGCATTATTTGTTACAAATATATCATCCCATGAATCCTATACATGATTACAAAGTGCTTAAAATATCCAGTTTTCAGGCCTCAATGTCAGCAAATTTCACGCACTCATTAGACTTATTAGATTAATAAATATGATAATAATTTTTTAGGAATTCCTAATAACTTAATTGTCCCCCTTTCAGAAAGGGGTATCGACAAGTTTCATATTGCGCTTAGAAAGAGGAATAGGAAGATAGTCATCATTTTCATATGATGTCAAAATGTTCTTAGGTCTAGAAATTTCTATTGAGTGCTATCCACATCCACCTCACAATTTCCCTACACAGTGCTTTAAATAGTGCTTAAATTGACCCTTTTCATACAGAATATCAAATATATTTAGCTCGCGCTTCGCGCTCGCATTATTGGTTTTCACGATAAAAAATGAAATGTATTTAGATTCTGTCTAACTCTTAAACACGCACACGTATGTTTATTGAAATACGGAGCTTGATCTTTATTCAGAATGTGCTAAACTTATCAGTATTAGATAAAAATATCGAACTTTTTCTGCTCGCGCTTTGCGCTCGCATTATGTAAGAAGATACCAAATTATACCCGTCCCTTTTCATGATTTACAAAACATGAATAGAGTGTGCCGTTTTTAGGTTTGAAATCTGATTTTTTTCCTCTCGCGCTTCGCGCTTGCATCAATTGTTTGGTTATATACCTATACCGTTCATGATTACAAAAAGTACATAGAATGTCATTTTTTAGGTCGGAATGTCAAACATTTTTCAGCTCGCGCTTCGCGCTCGCATTATTTATTCGTTGAAATATATATCGTCTTAATGGCTAACTGTAAAACGTCCTTAACAATGCCAGAACTCATACTAAAAATTTCTGCTCGCGCTTCGCACTCGCAGTAATTATTTAGTTACATACGAATTTTCTTCAGGTTCACAAACATTTCCCAGAATGTTAATTTTTTCAGGACAAAATACATAAAATTTCATTGTTTTAGCTCGCATTTCGCGCTCACACTATTTAAATATGGTTTATGAGATTATTACACATTTATGTTGTTTATAAGAATGAAGCTAAGAAATGACTGTTAGGACATTGTCGTTATGCCCCCCCCCAAAAAAAAAAAAAAAAAAAATAATAATAATAATAAAAAAAAAAAACAAGGGTGAAATATAATATTATTTTCCAACTATTATGTCAAAATATATCATAAACTTGGATTTTTGAAATAAAAATGTCAAAATTTTTGCTCGCTCGCTTCGCTCGCTCACAACTTTTATTAATTTTACGCGATACGCCATATCAAGCCCCCTAAAAATTGTTGGCTCATTACGCCACTGGGACAACCCCTTCAAAGAAACAAACAAAAATCATTTTTGAGTGGCCGATCGGGAAAACATGGGTGAAGGAAAAAAATCGTGTCCCCCCTATTGGCGGAAGCTGGATCCACCCCTGTTAGTATGTTAATATACTTAAAGGTCAAGTCCACCTCAGAAAAATGTTGATTTGAATCAATAGAGAAAAATCAGACAAGCACAATGCTGAAAATTTCATTAAAATCGGATGTAAAATAGGAAAGTTATGACACTTCAAAGTTTCGCTTATTTTTAACAAAATAGTTATATGAACGAGCCAGTTACATCCAATTGAGAGAGTCGATGATGTCACTCACTCACTATTTCTTTTGTTTTTTATTGTTTGAATTATACAATATTTCAATTTTTACGAATTTGATGATTAGGATCTCCTTACCTGAAGCACAAAATGTTAAAATAATGGAATTCCACGTGTTCAGGGAGGAATGAAACTTCATTTCACATGACAATGACGAGAAAATCAAAATATTTCATATTTCATATAATAAAATACAAAAGAAATAGTGAGTGAGTGATGTCATCAATTCCCTCATTTGCATACCGACCGAGATGTGCATATAACTGTTTTGTGAAATGAAGCGAAACTTTAAAATGTCATAACTTTCTTATTTTACATCCAATTTTGATGAAATTTTCAGTGTTATGCTTGTTGAATTTTTCTCTTTTTATTCAAATTAAGTTTTTGTTGGAGTGGACTTGTCCTTTAAGGTACAATTAAAACCATTTTCATTTTTTTTTTTTAATGACATTTCATTGATATTTTTTATTACACCATATATGGGGAAAAATGCTCGCAAAAAGTCCCCATTAACATGTAAAATTTGAGTAGCTTTTTAAATCTTTGATGGATTCCCTAAAACCCTCACCAATATCATTTTAATAAACTTTATGTCAGTGTGAATTTCCCCTGTAATGAATTAAGTACAATATTTGGGATACAAAGTGTTCTTCAAATTTGAATATAAGAAGAGCAATTTGACATGACAAGGTCGTGCATGTAAGTCCAGGAAAAAAATAAGAAATACCAACTTAAGTGTTATCATTTTTACCTCAGCCATTTTTACCTCTGCCATTATTACCGCTGCTATTTATTCCTCTGCCATTTTTGCCTTTGCCATTTTTACCTCTGCCATTTTTAATTTTGCCATTTTTACCTCTGCCATTTTTACCTTTGCCATTTTTACCTTTGCCATTTTTACCTCTGCCATTTTTACCTCTGCCATTTTTACACCGAGCCGCCTATGGTGGCCATTTTGAATTTCAAAATACAGCATTAATTACCGAAATGGCAAGGATTATGCCTCGTTGGGAATCATGTTGTCAGACATTGTTACACTAATATTTCGCTCTTACTGGATTTATAGTCAGTAAATCCAAACGTCAAAATTATTGTCCCCTTTTAAATATTCTACACAATATAAGGGGTCTACGACAGCCACTTTGAATATTTATCACATTTTATAGTAAAAAAATTACATATTTTTGTTAATAATCATGTTTTCAGACAGTATTCCACTCATAGATCACCATCATATGCAATAATAGTGTTCTTTATTTTTCCCCATTCAAATTCTAAACAATATAGTTTACAGGGGCCTTTGGTGGTCATTCTGAATAGCACAAAAAAAAAGTCAAAAATCATTTTTGGGGGAGTACATTTCACTCCTGCATCACAACTACATGCATTTTATAGACAATGTGTGGACAATTTTATGATTTTCATGGATAATTTGCATATTTTGGCGGCCGTATTGGATTTTGCCAATTTGCGGAAAATGCTCAAGGTTACACGAGTGGCATCATTCAGATCGAATCAGATCCCTCGAGTTGTCAAGAAACCATCAAAATATGTCGTATATATATATATGAAGAAAAAAATGTTTAGCCCATTTTCTATGGGGCCTAGCCTGGACTACATGGAAAGTCTTAAGCCATCCAAGGCGATCTCTGTCTCCCGGGAACAACAAAAAGTAGAAAGGGGAAAGAAAATTAAGAATTTTTTTCCAAAGATGAGGTCAACCCATTGAGATAATACTAAAACTTAACAAAAAGTTCACCTGGATGCACGGCGTATCCGGGGGAGCGTTTCATGAAAGAACATGTCGGACGTTTTATCCGACAAGTTCCTAAAACACGTTATATGCGGCCCCTGAATAACACATGCATCTAAAGGAAATAATTGTCTTATTCACATAATGTTAATAATATAAGTATTCACAATACTGTCTATAGTTTAATCCTGCTTTAAATGGGAACAGAAAAAACACATTTCATTTCATATACATTTTAGGAGTCTGACAGAGCCTTTGGATGGAACGTAGAGTGAAATCATAGCGCAGTCAGATTATTACCATTTTACAACAAATTTCCCCAAATCTCTTTGTGAAAAAGATGAAAATTTACCTGACCGCATGCACGCATTGAGATAATTCAGAAAAATAAATCCCGGGATAAATCATCTCTATTTGGAAAGTATGGAGGTGTGGAGGAAATTTAGCTTTAGATAAATAATCTTATTTCCTATTATACTGTATCAATACGCTGTACCAACTCATCGAATAAACTACACATGGCAAGTAAGAGAATTTCCGAGAAAACATGGTAATAATATTAAAGGTTCTAGGACGAAAAAAATCGTTTTGACTGATATTTGCTGGTATGAAGATGATACGGCATAAATTATGTTTCCACGAAAGGGATAGGCAGGTGTCAGTTAATCTGAATGGAGCTCATGAAGATTTATTTCTATATACGATCTCAGATACTTTTGTAACTAACCTATGATTCAAATATGAACCTACCAACTGTTGATTAAAAATTACAGGCACAATGAATTTGATTGTTTTAACCAACAGTTGGTTCATATTTTATCCAACTTTTAGATCGGGGTATTACAGAGTACCGAAGTGTGACGTCATAAATTTTCACTTTTTGCATATCAGCGTTTTTGATACTATGGTAGAGCATGATGAAACACCCCCACAACCCAAATTTGGTGGGAATCGGTCCATGGGGCCCCAACATGACCTCATGAATACATAATTTGTAAATAAAATAAGTTGAATTTTGTGGATTAATAAAGAAGGAATGAAAATTAATTGCTCGATTATGATGGAGCTTTTGAGGTTTATGTTATTGATTGAGAGCTGGGGTCTACTTTGTGATTTGCGATTAATCGTTGTATCATCGATTGTCATATTACATCCCATGTAAATAAATGAGTTCATTATGATACATAATTTGAGAAAATGGGCAGTATCCACCTGCGGGACGTCGTGATCTAGTGGTTTAAGACTCGTCTTTCAATCTGAAGACCCTGTCACATCGTTCCGTGCAAGCCTTGCGGGTAACTATTTTTGCTACCCGCAGGTCGCCCGCAGGTCGCCCGCATTGTCAGTATATCGCACGTATCTCACACGCAATTGCCCGCAGAAGCCGCACGCAAGTCTGATTTGCACACAGAAAAGTGTTGAACATGCTCAGAACATTTTTGCGGGTGAGTTGCGGGCAATCACCTGAAACTAACCCGCAAGGCTTGCACAGAACGATGTGACAGAGCCTTGAGGGACGTGGGGTTTTGTTCCAGCCATGGTGTGATTTCCTTCTGCAAGAAATTTACCCGCATTTTGCTGCACTCGACCCAAGAATGAGTGCACGGTGGGAAGAAATTCCTTGGATGATTCAGCGCCTATAATGTCAGCTTAGCTATAGCCGGGGTAATAATAGAAGTGCTTTGTATCTTCAGGCAAAATGAACTTTATAAATCCTGCTATTGTTATTATTTATCATTATGCCAAACTTATGAATACATTTGAATGATGAGAACAAAACGCCACAACAAATCAACGATTTAAGTAAACGGGACCAAATGGTTATTGGGGGTATATTGGACAAATTCATGACAAAGAACAGACTTAGAATAAAAGCTTGAAGATATAAATTTGAATTAATTGAGATTTAAAAAATGAATCTTCTTTAAGATTAAAAAAGACTGGTCTCTAACCACAGTCGGTCCCTGTAATGTAAATGTAGATTACATAAGATTAAGATTGCACTAGAATTTTGATCCATGCAGCATCATATTTGAGAAAATAGGCATCCTATGGTAAGTACATATGCAGGGGCGGATCCAGGATTTTCCAAAAGGGTTCTCAAGAGGAGGGGGCACAATGCACGGGCCAACTGTGCCCCCTGCATCCGCCAGTGAAAATTATGTATAATTATGATAATCGGCAAATTATGTGTGACAGCCAGTACTGGTGACAGCACGCTACTTTCAACGATGCCAATGTTTATAACAATTCATTTTTAAGTCATCAAAAGTCCCTCCATCAAAAACAAAACTTAACTAGTGAAAATTGGATCCTATTAATTATAATGATGCTTTAAATTTTTTTTTTTAAACACAGCTCCAATTTTTTTTATTTTAAATATGCTTTTTCAGACACAATGTGTTAAACGGAAAAGGAAAAGTAAACCCTGGATTACACGATGCAGTAACATCATATATACGTTCAAAGATAACGGAACTTTTGAAATAATTCATCTGTTGATATAGCATATTCACTTTTATCTACTATTGGGAAAATCTAGCTGAGAACGTTAAGGAACTATACATTAATTAATACCGAGAGTTCATGAATCCATACATTTTCTTCCTGTCAATAACAAGTTCAGAAATTAAAGAAATATTAAACACTTTTGAACAATATAAAGCAAGTGGTAATGATGATATTTCAGTTCGACTGTTGATATATGCTATCGATTATAGTTATTTTGTGAATCCCTTTCTCATATTTGAACATTTAAGCAAACTTTTCAAGTGATTTCAATTGCCGTCTTTTTGCGGATGACTCAAATTTATTTCATATATTCAATTATAATGGACGTCATATTGAATTATCGGAAATAAGTTTTAATTTAATAAAATATAACAACATGGTGCGATGCCAACAAATTTACAATAAATGAAAAAAAAACCTGAATAAATGTTGTTAAATATTTGACGGAAACATATTTTCATATAAGAACGATTAATGTCACTAAATGGAACGTAGAGTTATGGAATCTATTTCATTTCTTGTATCTTCGAAAACTTGACATGAAAAAAAAAACAAGTTGACAGTGTACGCAATGGGCTAAGCCCCACCCCCCCCCCAAAAAAAAAAATACTTTATAGATTGCAGAATTATAAGAGCATCGTGATTATGTTATACGACTCATTTATTTTATTACATATAACATTACCTAGCTGGAAGACATGTAAAACAACATTTATCACTCATCTTCTCCTTTATTTTATGATCTAGAAATTCTGGATATTTCCAAACATTTGATAGGAGTATTTATGCACGATTTAATAAATAATCGATTGCCGCATAGTTTTATTGATTATTTTTCATTCATAGACCATCCTTACAATACACGAAATAGAGAAAAGAAAATTGTGAACCTTGACAGAAATAACACCTATTTGGGTAAACAATCAATTTCATTTCTTGGCCCTTCTGTATGAAACAGTTGTACACAGACCGAATAATCACAATCAGGTGAGATATACCTGTTAAATTTATTTATCATGTAGAATAATGATGAATATTCCTGTTGATTTGAAAGAAATTAATTGATGATATTTTAATTTTCCATTGGTAGATTTTGACATGACGTGTCTAAAGTTAGTCATCTTAACTTTGATTATCATGGGGGGATGGGCATGTTTTCATTTCATATAACTTTATTTGATTTACTTCTTATTTCAACGCTGGTTAAAATCGATGTTAATTTGTGTTATTACCTATTCATTTACTTGATTTATTATCATCTTTGTTCATGTATATAATTTGTTAACGATTATTTTGCATATTTTGTAATGTTTAATTATTTGCATGTTATATTATTTGTTTACAGGGCCCCCTGGAAAACAGCAGTCAGATCACTGACTTGGCAACCCTGGATAAATAAAAAATAATAATTGAATAGAATGATTTGCTAAGTGAATTGAGAAACATCCCAAGAAGAAATTATATTTAGCCAATGTTTAAAAAGAATGCTGCTAGAAGAATAGAATAATGAGATTATTGTATTTACTGCCTAAAACTAATAAATTCTTTATATTTTTTTTATTAACAGTGGCGCAATGACCCCACAATTTTGAGGGGTTCAGATAAGGCGCATCGGGAAAAATTTATAAAAAGCTGCGAGCGAGTGAAGCGAGGGTGCAAAATTTCAACATTTTTGTTACAAAAATCAAATTTGTGATAGTTTTTGACATACCGGTAATCTTCAAAAAATAATATCATATTTCACTCTTCTCTCTTTCCTTATGTATCCTTTTCTCCTTTTTTTTCTTGGTCGTGAAAAAAAATTAGAAGGCAAGCGCCCCGAAGTCCCCCCCCCCCCCCATTTGTATGCCACTTGTGATTAAAGTGTAAATAGTGTAAATTCGTTTGTTATAGATGACTGGAATTATCTAAATCAGTAGTATAATTAATAATGAGTTTGATGTAGGCCCTACAAATATTGTGACTTGTCTACATTATTTATTTAACTGTAAATTACATTATTTGGGGCTAACTTCGATTAGCATTATGTTATTATATTTGCTCCAATAACTTAATGTTTTTTTTCTTTATTATGTTATGTACTATTCCATGTAGATTCATTTGACAGTGAGTTTTGGTAATAATAAATTCAATTCAAAATCAACGGCGCGCCGCGCGCCGCCCGGCGTGAATTGGCGGAGGGTATCAAATCCAGGAATCTTTGTGGAAGTGAGGGATAATTTGTACAAATAAAGGCCTACCTCAAATTTCAAATTAATGTACAATGAGTTGCTGATGACTCGTCGTTAATAAAACACTAACAGCATTGTATTGTATTGTATTTATTCAATCACTGTAAAACTTACATTCAGTCATAACAGACTGCTTTTCAGCAATATTTTCCATATCTTTACATTTTATTCGTTTTTTCGGGAGACTTAAAATCGAATTAATTAACTTTACAAACTAATACAAATTTTAAATATGAATTAAATTTTGTTCAGAATTTTAGACTTTACACCATCTCTGTATGTGATTTTAAAGAACATTTAAAATCTTTCATTTTTGTAATCGTTTCCTTTTTATTTTGCATCACTGTGCTGTTTCCATGTTTTGGGAAGTTTATATTTTAGTATATATTTATATATTTTGGGAATTTTATATATAGTTTATTATGATAGCCTATTTTATAAGACACCCTTACTCCCGATAATCATGATATCATTTTCCGTTCTCATTTCTATTCTTTCTAGTGAGTAAATGAGTTTTCATTGAACAAATCTCGACTGTTAAATCATTTGCTCCTTTTGATATAACAATTTTATATTTATTTTCCCTTTCTCCAATTTTTTTTTCGTTATTGATAAGTAATCCTTTCCCATTTGTTATAAATGCACATTATTTTAAACTGCTGAAACAACGTTTTCAAGACTAGGTCACTCCGCTCGCTCGCCACAGGATTTAAGTCGCTTGCATATTTACATACCCCTTGGAAGACGTTTTGGACAATATTCAGTCTTCCAATTATTATTTGTTCGCTCGCACATTGATATACATGGTTGGCCAATCTGTGATTCAGTTCTTTATATCACAAAAACAATTACAAAAGACTTCGAAAAGCAAATCGTGATATGCCTTAACTGTCCTCACTAAATATAATTTACACGTTACTTTTATATACCCCATATACATGACCCTTTATTTGATTTTTAGTTAAATATGGACGGGATTTACGCCCCTAGTGCAAATTGTTCGCATTAATCCAGTCTATCTCAACAGAGAGTTGTATAGCCAGTTTCTTGATAATTATAATCCTTATATTTCTAAAGAATGTCTTTATGAAAAATAATAAAATAAACTGAAATAATCATCTTTTGATGACATTTTACGTTTCACATGAAATAAAATATAGCCAACAACCTGTTGTAAATTCTCTCCCATTTTAAGGCCCCAAACCTCTGCCATAGTATTTCCTGTTTGTGTACGAAAATCATGTCAAGTGAGCGTTTGTTTGTGGTGATTTTACGTAATGAAATGAGAATGTTGCTTTGATCATGGGTTACATGCGGTCATTTTTAATTGCAATAATCAAAAGTCTGGACGATATCCCAGTATTTGTTTTTGTACGTCTCTGTTTGTAACTTTTCTCGGAAAAGTTGACAATTTAAAGGTAAAATAAGTTTGTTTCGAACAATGAAAAGCAGTTTATCGCAATTTGTCTAGAATACCGGTGATATTTAGAATCTAAATAAGTTTATTGACTTTGAAAAAAAAATCAACGCCTTTCCCGATATTACACAACTTGTTGTTTGTCATGATTGAATTCATTTATTTATATGATACGCGGAGGCTGTCCCTTTAAAAGACTGTCTTATCATCATGTACTAACTCGAGAGAAAGAAAGAGATTATTTGGTATCTTATTGAATGATAGGCTATAGCTAATATTTAATAGTTGATTTTAAAATTATATTACACATTATTCGGTGTACAAACAAATGTGACTGGCATCTCATGAATCATTGTTGTCATTGTCATTTTACCCTTTCTTGTATTTTTATTTTCTACAATCAAAGATGTCGGGAAGGACAAGATGGTTGTGAAACAGGAAGCTCGTGGCTTGCTCGTGGCTCATTGTAAAGCAGCGGTTTTTAACCATGTGAGGTCCCGTGCTAGAGCCTCTGTGACACACTGGATAACCAGCAATCCCCTAAAAGTCACAATACTGTATAAGCAACAGGTGCCCCACACCAAAAGAGAGCAGAGATTATAGCAAAAGTTTTGAATCTCACATAACCCATTAAAAGACCACAGCAATGTGTTGTTAACATTTGATAAGTAAATCTCCCTGCAACAGTTTTTGGTGATGATGACATTGCAGACTTTTAAATGGCACATGTGTTAATATAACACTACACTCCATTTGATTTAATTTTACACCGCTGGTGATATCAATAATACCTTGTAAACACAGGTATAGATAGAAGTTAAGCTGGAAATTAACAAAAATATAAAAAAAAAGTTAACGATTTGATATAGCACATATTGGTATTATTATCATTCAATATACAAACTAGCTTGGTATTCCAACTTCAACTAATGAAGTTTGAATAAAGCACTAAAATGTTATAAGCTTCTCTCCCATTCTGTAGTTTTAAATAATTTCGTCAACTTGTGTGGAATAATCTCTCTCCCATGCCTTGTGAAGTGACAGACACACAGGTTCCATTGAAAATAAAGGCTTAATCTCAACTCTTTACATCCCTTCCCGGCCGACACCACACGTCTCCACTAGGGTACGATGTTATCACTGCTCTGTGACACACTGGATAACCAGCAATCCCCTAAAAGTCACAATACTGTATGAACTGCATGCACTCCCACACACTTCTTTTGGTGGAGTGACTTGTTTTAAAAGGCTTCAAAATTTGTTAACATACGATCGTGAAGCTACGGCATGGGCCATGTTTAAAAAAAATGCCCTAAGATAATTGATGACTGAAATTAGTTATGTAATGGCCCCAATTTGACACAAATTTCCATACAGTATTGAATCCCGTTTCTAAGTCAGAATCCCTAGGAACGAAATGTTGCTGTAGAATAAAATATGACAAAACATGTACTGGTTGACTCTTTAATTTGGCTCATAAATAAATCAATTACAACAGGGTATGTGCCAAAAATCTTGAAAAAGGCAAGGTTAATTCCGATTTACAAGACTGGTGATAAATCGACTCAAAATAATTATAGACCCATTTCGGTGTTGCCCGTGATAAGCAAGATTCTAAAAAAACCTGAACATTTACAGTATTTTCTTGACAAATGAAATAATGCATTCTAACCAATCAGGCCTTCGTCCTTTTCACTCAACTGCAACAGCTCTAATGAAGCTAGTTAACCAGTGGTAATTGAATATCGATAACAACAGATTAACAGGTGTTGATTAGATCGATTTGAGGAAAGCATTAGATACTGTTGACCATAGTATTTTGTACAAAGATTGAAAGGCAATGGCTGTTCTGATAGCAGTGCCCAATGGTTTGAATCATGTTTATCTAATCGAGAGCAGATGATTTGTTTTAAAGGACAAGTCCACCCCAACAAAAACTTGATTCGAATGAAAAGAGAAAAATTCAACAAGCATAACACTGAAAATGTCATCAAAATCGGATGTAAAATAAGAAAGTTATGGCATTTTAAAGTTTCGCTTCATTTCACAAAAGAGTTATATGCACATCCCGGTCGGTATGCAAATGAGGGAACTGATGACATCACTCACTCACTATTTCTTTTGTATTTTATTATACAAATTCTGAAATATTTTGATTTTCTCGTCATTGTCATGTGAAATGAAGTTTCATTCCTCCCTGAATACGTGGAATTCCATTATTTTAACTTTTTGTGGCTCAGGCAAGGAGGTCCTAATCGTCAAATTCGTAAAAATTGAAAGATTGTATAATTCAAACAATAAAAAACAAAAGAAATAGTGAGTGAGTGACATCATCGACTCTCTAATTTGGATGTAACTGGCTCGTTCATATAACTATTTTGTTAAAAATGAGCGAAACTTTGAAATGTCATAACTTTCTTATTTTACATCCGATTTTGATGAAATTTTCAGCATTGTGCTTGTCTGATTTTTCTCTATTGATTCATATCAACATTTTGTTGGGGTGGACTTGACCTTTAAAGGGACTACCGTCAAATTCGTCAAAAGTGAGAATGGGAGTCCCGCAAGGCTCCATTCTTGGGCCACTTCTTTTTCTATCTATATCAACAGTTTACCAAAATATATTCATGATGGCATTGTTGATGTGTATGCTGACGACACAACTCTTACAGTCAGCGGAACTAGAATTAAAACAAAGGCTAACCAAAGTATGAAAAGTGTATTCTCATGGTAACTAAAAAACGTCTAGTTTTTAATGCTGATAAGACGAATGTGATGCTTATTGGACCACGATCGATTCTCAATGGAGTGGAAGATTTTTATGTCACTCTAAACGGCAGCTGTCTGAAAAGAGTCAAGGAGGCCAAGTGCCTTGTTGTTACTATTGATGAGGAGTTGCGATGGACAGAACATGTGGAAAAAGTTATCACAACTGCTCAAAAAACATAAGTGTAATAAAGCGAGCAAGGAGTTGTGGGGGAGTTATGTTCCAACAAGATCTCTGAAACTCCTTTACAATGCCATCGTTCTTCCACATTTTGAGTACTGTTCCTCCGTTTGGTCGGAGAGATTTCAAAGGCAAACTAGCAATTACAAAAGGTTAAAAAACGAGCTGCATGTATAGTGTTAGGAGAAGGATTTGATGTTCCTTTGAAAGACATATTTAGTAGGTTAGGTTGGATGCCTATTCAGACACATTTCCAGTTTAGACGTGCAGTGATGATGTATAAATCCATAGGCGGATCCAGGGGGCGGGTGCCCGCCCCCCCCCCCCCCCCTATTGGCGGAGCAAGAAAATAAAAAAATGGGGAAAAGAAAGAAAAAAAGGAAAAGAGAGATAAACAGAAATAAGAGAAAGACGAGTGACTAAAATAAGGGAGGGGAAGACCTGGAAAAAAATCTGTCTTGTAACTATGAAAAAAAATTATCTCGCGCTTCGCGCTCGCATTGCATGTTCCTGCTCAACCAATGATTACCGTGGTTACACAAACATTACACACATTATAAACGCTGCATGGCCCTTGTCAATGTATTAATTTCCAGCGGTCTTGTGAGCAATCTAAATGTAGTGGAAAATGTAAATATGTATATGGAAATCATTGGTATCAGTGTTGACTGGTAATCATTCTCTCGCTTTTCATATTTGGTAATTTCTTTTTCATTCTAATTTATTGTTATGTTATTTTATGCTCTACCTTCAAAATCTAAACTTGAAAATTTGATTCGAATTGATAAAATTGATTATCTAATGAACGTAATAAATTCCCAAGGATCCAAATAATCTTTCTTATAACAAATTTAAATACATTTTGTGCCTGTACATATTATTCATCACTGTATTATATCTTGGTCATTACTTGCTTATTATTTTCATTATTAATATTATTTTGTAGTTCTTTTACGGATTCATGGTCAGATACCCGGATTGAAATTAAAACATTGTAAATAAAATGTTTAAAAAATACATAAAGATTATACGCATATTCATCTGAGGAGAGAATTGTCCTTTAATAATGAATCAGTGACTAATTGAATGGTTTCTTGTTTCTTTTAAAGTCTGTTAGATCATAATCTTGATATGTATGGTAGGCACCTCCACCAACGCGATTAAGTTAGACGGGACTTTCCCCTCTATGATATCATTTAAAACTTATTACCATGGCAACATACCAAGGGGTGATTCAGCTTTCGGCAATGGATGGGGGCGAAAAATATTTTCATCCACATTTTCCCAGAACGGTCGCTCAATGCTGTTTTTTTTTTTGTTCCTCTGAAGGGGTAGTCTTAACAGTTTAGCTTTATTCGTATAAACAAGATAATTGTATCTTATTAAAACCAATGCGAAGCGCGAGTTATTATTATTTTTTTTAATTTCTGAGCAATGTCTGTGACCATTAACAAGATGCTTATGGGAACTAACTGCGAGCTGAAGCTTTTAATATAGGCCTACTGGCCTGATCGAAAAGGGACCCGTTATGGATTGTTTGCATTTATGAATAAAGACGATACATGTTTCCACAATCAAATAATGCGAGCGCGAAGCGCGAACTGAATTTTTTATATTCCGATCTAAGAACTGGACTTTATAAGCACTTTTTCGTAATCATGAACTTGATAGGTATTGATCCAAGCGCGAAGAGTGAGCTGAAGAATTCTGAAATTTAGACCTAACAACGGGACACTATATTCACATACTTTTTAATCATGAGAATGATGGGTGAATAATGCTAGCGCGAAGCGCAATCTGAAATTTCCTTTTTCTTTTGAACTGGGTATTCCCAGCTCAAAACATTCTAATCACATTTTGTCATCAAATGAAAGCGATGACTATCTTCCTATTCTTCTTCCTAAGCGCGAGCTGAGAATTTTTGATAATCTGATCTGGAAAAGGGACAAATTACGGATTACGAATTCATGAAAAGTTTATTATCTTATTTAATAATCTAATAGGCCCAATGAGAGCGCGAAATTTTTTGATATTAAGCCCTGAAGACTGGACATTTAGGTACCTTTGTAATCATGAATAGGATGCATGAGTTAATATATTCTTAACAATTTAGAATGCGAACGCAAGGCACTAGCCGAAAATTTTGATGAAATGTAATGAAAAGGGGATTTTAAGTAGTTTGTTGGAATTTATAAAGAAGTATACATAGCTCACTAGTCAAAATGCGATCGCGCAGGGCTAGCTGGTAAATTTTGACAATTAGACCTGAAAAGGGATAATTATTTTGAGAATTTTATGGAATACACGAAGAAAATATGTACTTCACAAATCAAATAACGCGAGCATGCAGCGCGAGCTGAAAATTTTTGATATTCAGACCATAAAACGAGACATTTTACAAAGCAATTTTTGAAAATCAATTGCTTAATGAAACAAAATAATGAAAGTTTGATGTTTGAACTGAAATGTGTTTTGTATATTGACTTCAATACTTGATATTTTAGGCTCCATTTCACCCTATTGATCAAGATAATTATGTATATCATCCCAAGGGCAATTCGAGCACGAAGCGCGAGCGAAAATTGTATATACTGACATGAAATACATGTTTTTTATTTTTCCAATTCTTCTCCTCATCTTATTTTATTCACTCGTCTTCCTCCTCTTATATTTCCTATTCTTTTTCGCTCTCCTTTCCTTTCTTTTTTTCTTTCCTCCTTTTTTTCGCCGCAAATAGGCCTATACGCATATCTTGCTCAACCAATGATTACCGTGGTTATACAAACATTGCACAGTAAAAACGATGTTTAAATTTGTTTGTACAACGCTGTTTACTACACAAAACTTACATTAAAACAAAGTTTAATTTCAAATATTAAATCTTTAATAACTTAAGCGTGGTTGTTTAAACTGTTAAAAAATACTGTTAAGTTCGTATAGTAAACAGCGTGTATATATCTTTTTACAGTGTTTTACTTGTATACAGGTAGAAAAATCGGAAAACGTAAATAGAGGCTTGAAATTTTTACAATTTATTATTAATTCATATAATATTAAGCAAAACGGCATTGCATTCTTTTGACCATTGATCTATTGAAGGTGAATGTGATGTTTTACCTGACTGCTATAAGCATGAAAAATTGTAAGCAGACAACCAGAGGATAGAAGGCTTAAGGTCCTCTCTGAGGGATCTGGTAAATTAAATGAGGATTATTATCTTACCGAGTTTTTTGCTTGTTCAATTTTACCTTATAACGTCAAAACCTTATGGGGGAGCGAGTTGGCTCGGTCAGTCGCGTAATGAGCCAAAAATATTGTGGGTCGACATGGCGAATTGGGCAAATTTTCTAATATCTGCGAGAGAGCGAATTGAACGAGCGAAGTTGTTGATCCTTTTCAATACTAGAATCTAATTTTGTGGTAGAATTTTTAAATAATATTCAGAAAATAGTATCATATTTCATCCCTTTCTCTTTCATTGTCTTTTTTTTCTTGCTAAGTCGTGAATTTTATCATTATCACTTCTTTTTTTTTTTTTGGGGGGGGGGGTCATGCCCCCAAGTCCCCCCATCTATACGCCAGTGGGCTCATTCGGTATAAAGGCAGTGTCTGCCTGTCGAATAATAATAAAAAAAAGTGGGTTCGAGTGCTCCCGGGAGGAAGCCTGAACATGCTGAAATCTATGTTGTATATTAACGTGCCCCTCTCTGTTTTCATATAGGCTATACGACAGTTGAAAACACTCCGTCCCTCGGATGGAACATTAAATGGACCTTTAATAATTAATCATAACTGTATATTGATATATAACTATACTTTATATATTTACCCTTTACACTTTATAAGATCCCACGGCACATGATATTCTATAAGAGTAGGAGGGAAACCCCGGTCTATATAGTGGTCTATCTGCACACCACGACCGGTTCTCGCGGGTGAACAGTTGACCAAACAAAAATAATAAACAATAATAAAGTAATTTTCAACCTGCATGGAGTACCATCGAAATTCATGGGAGCTATGTACTTCATGTAACTACAACAAATCGGGACAAATTACCTCATTCATTTCTACTATGGTGGTTCGATTTATGTCTTCTGCTGGTAGAATTATAATGAAGGGGGAAACCCTTTTCATGTACTTCCTCATTATAAAGGAAGAATTTGTATGAATTGCGATTTCAAACCTGGCAATTCATTTGAAGTATCTGTCAATGAAACAATGATAGTGGGAAATGTATCCAACTCCTTTTTTCCTCTAAGGTGTCTTCTTCCGATGGTGCGATTTTTATTTGCAGTAGTGGTGATAAAAAAAATCCCTGAATACATAATGCTTTTGAATTCATAACATAAAATTCGAAGGGTTTTACAATAAACGCATTTTTATATGCTTAAGATTGATGTTCGATTTTTAGGCTTACGTTGAAATTATCTATTAATCTGAACAAAATGCCATAAAAGATTTGAAGGTTAAAAGACAGCAGATTGATTATTCGCACTGAAATCCACGAAATATGATATGGATCATCATGGTATATCTTTAATCGCAAACACGCAATCAAGGATCAACAACTGAGAAAACAAAAAGTTGATTTGATGACTGACGGATGATCCTACCATCCATAATTACACCGTGATACAGGCGTGACGCATTCCGTAACGTCATGATTGGAAAAGGGTGAATGCAAGGAGTTACGGCAATGTTGTTGATTTGAAGGAAAAGTAGAGACGTTACGTATAATAAGCCAGGAAATTGAACGAATATCTTTCACTCGAGAGTCAAAGAGAAGTTGCAGAATGATACGGATGATTTAGAATGAATACAGACCATGTTCTTTTTAAATCTCTGTCAGGTATCATTATTTTTTGCACATTATGATTGAAGTTTTTGATCGATGTGTCCTTTTTTACTCCTTCTCTCTTTTTCTCCTTCTCTTCCTCCTCCTTCTTCTTTTTGTCCTTATTCTTCATTTTCCCTTCTTCTTCTTCTTCTCCTTCTCCTCCTACTTCTTCTTCTTCTCCTTCTTCTTCTTTTATTCTTTATATTCTTCTTATAATATCATCTCTATATCTTATTTATTACTAATAGTAAATTCTGATTTTTTTTTTCATTGTGTAAATAGTACAATTTTACCTTTTATTATCGTAATTCTATACATGTCGAGGCCCCCACTGGAAATAATATTTCGAGCTTCCGTGGGTCATCCTGTGCAAGCCCTTAAAGGTCAAGTCCACCCCAGAAAATTGTTGATTCGAATCGATAGAGAAAAATCAAACAAACATAACGCTGCAAATTTCATCGAAATCGGATGTAAAATAAGAAAGTTATGACATTTTTAAGTTTCGCTTATTTTTCACAAAACAGTTCAATGCGCAACTCAGCGATATGCAAATAAGAGAGTCGATGATGTCCATCACTCACTATTTCTTTTGTTTTTTATTGTTTGAATAATACAATATCTCAAATTTTACAGATTTGACAATAAGGACCAAATTAACCTAACCATAAACTGTTAAAATAATGGTAATTGCACATGTTCAGGGAGAAAATAAACTTTGTTTCACTTGACAAGGAAGAGAAAATTAGAATATTTCATATTTCATATAATAAAATACAAAAAAAATAGTGAGTGGGTGACGTCATCAGTCTGCCAATTTGCACACCGACCAGGATGTGCATATAACTGTTTTGTGAAATTAAGCGAAACTTTAAAATGTCATAACTTTCTTATTTTACACCCGATTTTTATGTAATTTTCAGCATTTTGCTTGTTGGATTTTTCTCCTTTTTTTCAAATCAACTTTTTGTTGGGGTGGACTTGTCCTTTAAACTTTGATCAACAAGGGTGTCTCCACGCAAAGACAAGCACATACGAAACTTGCTGTTTCAATTTAGCGAGAGGGCCTTCAGGACACAAGGCATGGGTAGGCTGCACATACAGACCCTTAACATGAGTGAAGGGTTTGCACATCAGACTAGCTGATATGCTAGAACATACGGCATGGAAACCTGGAATGGGATGAAATGCACCACTGTTACATTATAGACTGTGTATTCAAAACCGCTGAAATGAGACCAGTGATTTTTTTTTCTATAGAAGCTTAGTAGCTCCATGATAGAAGTTAGGACATGAGATGAGCTTCTTAATTCCATACATTTAATTGAGAATGATTTTCAATTTTGGAATTAATTTAGCACAATATCAGGGAGACATTTTTTGGGGACGCGCTGTATTCTATTATGGTGTATTTACAACACAGTCATGAGCGTGCGGTCCTCCTCACACAACACAGGACTGGCGTACAAGTGGGGTCCTTTGGGGACATGCCCCCCCCCCCCCTGTTTCACCCACT
Organism: Lytechinus pictus; assembly: GCF_037042905.1. Classification (NCBI taxonomy): domain Eukaryota; kingdom Metazoa; phylum Echinodermata; class Echinoidea; order Temnopleuroida; family Toxopneustidae; genus Lytechinus; species Lytechinus pictus. The sequence goes on from NC_087249.1 coordinate 38,165,476, forward strand.
GAACTAGATATACGTATTTCTATAGTTTAGTGATTCCACCACCAAGTTAAAAAGGAGACTAGAAATAAGAAAAGAAAGGGAGCGAAAAGAGTGAAAGATAATTTTCTACATATATAGTCGATGTTTGTCTAAAAATTTGTATTTTGTATCATAACGGCCAAAAGTCTCTCTCACTTCGGTCGCTTGTGACTCTTTCAAAATGTAAAAAAAAAGTAACGCTGATTAGTACTATATTTCAACACTAGTTTGGGGTTTGGGCAACCAGGGTGGGTTTTTATTGCTGATGTTTGGTGTTTCAAGGATTTGTTGTCTGAATTTTATTCATATATTTTTCATTTTCATTTTTAACGATTGAAAAATAGACATTGCATAAGAAATATAACAAATCTCAATGTCAGATCTTACCAGAGACACTCATACCATTAATCTTGATCAGCGATATACGTTCAACAGTATAGACCTGTTCACGGTTGTAAACTGCGCACGAGCAGAAAAAGGTCATTTGAGATAAACCATGAAGGTGGCTTTCAAATTCACTGACATAGGCATTTGTGATTTGATGATTATTCATGTATTCCTTTCAAAATGTTCATTTTATCACATCCAAGAGTAATAAATAGAGCCTTCATAATCACTGGTATTTGACAGTAGCCTAAACAATAGTCAAATGTGCCAAAGGCAGACAATAAAACAGATTTCCAAACTTTATCCCTGATGTACTATTCTAGTCACCTAGTCTATACAATGCCTTTTGTTCTTAGAATTTGAATACTCTACCGGTAAAGCTTACGCAACGTCTACATTTGAAAATGGTAGTGCTTATCCTAATGAAAAATCACAAAGGTCATTTGAGAAAAGTTGATCATGAGCTAACCGTGAACTGGCTTATTGTGCAGTGCCATAAACCCTTTCTCGCACAAAAAAAAAGACTTTCTGTAAACATTAAGGCCCTGCTGATGCATAAGACAGTAACGATATGCATAATAGCGAGGGTCCGAGCCCAGGATCTTTTTAACGATCTCTCTATTCATTGTATTTATTCCCGACAGCTGGCGCGCGCGCGGGAGAGTTCGTGTCAACGAGGCGACGGAGCGATCTTTTTTTCTTTGGCACGCGACAACTACTAATCAGCCATGAACTGAACAATACCCGGCTCGCCCGCTATGTACACTGTTACGTAACTGCCCTTTGTTACGTTCAATATGTATTGGCTCAGTGGGCATTAAGCCCCTTAATTTCAAGTACTTTTGGTGAATATTTCGAACATAAAAATATTTAGAATATTTATTCCCTGATTACTACCTTTAACCCTTTGCGCGCTGATGTTGCAATCTTACACATTTGTACAATTAAATTCAACAATCGTAATAATTGGTTTTCTCCTCTACCTTCAAATTAGATAAGTTAATAAAAGGCAATAGTTCTTGGATAACATCTATATAATAATAATAAGTATCAATGGTGCAATATGAAAATCTTGAATTAAAGAAAATAACATGGAAACAATTGTCATTATTATCCACCCAAAATTAATTCAGCATTCAAAGAGTTAATATTCGACCCCCATTCGACCGTCCACGATATTAGATCCTAAAAGAATCAAGCATGATTTATTTAAATGATCTCACACCAGAACTGATAGGCACATGTTCTCATTCCTGCAAGATCGCGTTTACATGCTTAAAAAAGGTGAGTTTGCACCAGCTCTCAGGTCTACACCGCGAGCCGATGCAGCGTATAAACACGGTATATGTTACGGCACGTTTTGGTAACTGCACATTTTTTTGGTAAATTGACCGCAATGTACAGGACATTGACGGCACATTTTGGTAACTTCTGGGATTATTCTCTTTATTGTCTGTACTCATTCATTGTATTAAAAAAATAAACAAAATACCCTGCAACTGCACAAGAAGTGCATTTCAGTGCCTGCGGCTGTATTTTCTAAAACCACATCGGCTAAACCCATAACTACGTCCAATGCCATTTCGTCCAATGACCGTGTCGTACAATGCTGTTTAGTCCAATATCATTTTGTTCATTAGCCATTTTGTCCAACAGACAGTCTAAGCATGCTAAGAATAAGATCCACTTCGTTCAAAAGCCACTTCGTCTGAGAGCGACTCCATCTATATGCCACTTCGTTCAAAACACATTTTTTTTCCAATTGCCATTTCATCCAATAGCCAGTTGGGTCAAAAGCCATTTTGTCCAATATCCATTTGGTCTAATGTCCTTTGGTCGAATTCGTGTAACACCCACTTGATCTAACTGACAGTTGGTCTAATACCCATTTGGTCCAATGCCCACTTGGCCTAATGCCTATTTGGTATAATGTATAATTTTACGCAACCGCGTGGGAATTATAGGTGTGAACGCCACCGGCTCTTGCCTTTCACGCCCCTACGCACACATTCACCCTTTTTGTGAAAACTATTGACTTTCCCAATGTCAGATATACAATGTACATTAATTTTCTCTTCAGATCCCCGGAATGAAAATGTAACTGTTTTCATAAAATTATTGGCCATTACTTTCAAATGCAAAAACAAAACAAAACAAATCAAGAACAAAAAAGTAACAATTCCATGGACTACAAAATACACAATTCCATGTCCAAACTAACTGACACCTTGCGCAAGAAAGAGAGAAAGAGAGAGAAGTGGAGAGAGCAATAAGCAAGTACTAAAAACCCCGCAATATTTAAAACAAACGAGACCAAAAACTATAGCTCCACAAAGCATTAAACATGTTAAAACATCTAATGAACATTGCCCTGCCAAATACATCCCTAGTAAAATAAATCAAATGATGAAAAGGAAATAATGGAATCTCCAATATTTGATTACATTCATTGGATAACTGTAAAAGAAATATAGATACATAATAAAAGGAGGGGTAGAAATCAAAGATATGCATGTATTTCTTTTGTACTTGAAAATGACAAGAATTAAGCCTTGGGTATGCAGATATGACCCACTAAGTGTCAAATTCGCAAAAAGCATGAAATTTGGTTTCACATTAGTTATTGGACAAATTTCACATAATTTAACATTTATGAGAAGAATAAATTGCAACACGGTTATCAAATTCAGGTTGATAAATCGATATTAGTGTGTAGAAAAAAGTTGTTCATCCTATTTTGAGGTGTGTTTAATTTTCTTCCACTTTCTTTAACCAGGGGGGACCCATTCACACCCCCTGAATCCGCGCCTGCTCCCAGAAACGGTTATTAGACCAAGTGGGAATTTGATCAAATGGGTATTGAACCAAGTGGGTATTGGACATTGGACGAACTGTCAGTTGGACCAAGTGGCTATTAGAAGCAGTGTTTATCAAACGAAGTGGCAATGTGGCATTTAGACAAAATGGCTCTTAGAGGAAGTGGCTAATGGACAAAATTGCTCTTAGACGAAATGGCTTTGCACGAAGTGGCTCTTAGACGAAGTGGCAATCGGACGAAATGGCTTTTAGACGAAGTAGCGTTTGGACGAAGTGGCTCTTAGACTCACTGGCTATCGGACGAAATAACAATTGAACGAAAGGATATTGGACCAAACGGCATTAGACGACATGGTCCTTGGACAAAATGGCATTGGACGTAGAGGCAAATCACCCAAACACACACACACACATACTACCCCGACTTTGACTCTAACCCGATACCATAATTATCAATCTTTACTCGATTATAATCGTCAAATCTGGTTTTTAAGTTGTTACTAAAATGTGCAGGCTCATCACGTTATAACTGCACATTTGGGTAACAAAAAATCATGTCAGGTATAGGTGCACTAATATTGGCACATTTTTTGTAACAAATTTCTTTTACCAAAATGTGCCTAAACACACCATGCATATTTTTACACACGAGTCATATTGCTTAGACCATTACCATGAAGAAAACCAATCTGGTGATATCGAAATTTTGCTAATTTTTCTAAATGTTCTAAAAACCCCTTTTTATGCAAGAAATGAAAAAATAATATTCATAGTTGAGGCAGGCAGAAATAAAAATGCAAGTTGCCGATACACGCGTGTTTTATTTACCCGGCCTTTTATTTCAAGCATTCCTGAACGAAAAGGGTGTTTTAAGAAAACAACAAAAGGATGCAAAGCCAGGCAACGCCCTTTGATTTGCAGCCATACAAAGAAACACTGTAAAAAAAATTGTCCTATTTTTAATAAGCAATTGCAGTGATATCATATAGTTTCCTGGCCCACGTTTTAAACGGTGAAAATACTAGAAAAAGCCCCGAAAATTTACAGTAAACTGTAAGTAACGGCGGAAAACGACGCAGCAAGTTTCCCAAATTTTACGCTATTGTCTATTTTTAAATTGGGGAAAAAAATCTGGAAACTTGAGGGTTTTTCGTAAATTTTACGCCATTTTCTCTGTAAAATTGGAGTAGAAAAGTTACAGATTTTCTCGTAAAATTACGACATTTTAGTGTATAAATCCTTATGAATTAGATAAAGTTCAACAAGTAAATAACACAGGTCTGCATTGAGGAGGTGTCATTCAGACGGTCACTAGACTCTTAAACCAAGGGTCGAGGTTTGGCAAGGCACGTTTGTCCACGTTTGTCACTCTCCACCCAGGTGTTAAATGGGTACCCGGTAGGATATGAAAGTCAATGTGATTAGACTAGCACGTGTGCAACGATAAACTCCTCAGGGAGTGGAGATGGGCACTTTATGTGTGGAATAGTGATGGATCATAATGGACGGGGTAATAATAATTACATGTATAATGTAAAGCGCTTAGAAACCAACGTATGAAGCACTTTATACATGTATAAAATAATGTATAACTATTATTATTATTATTAAATTTATCGATGTATGATTTGGATTTTGTTGTTGTTGTTACAAAGACTGATATTTCTGCTGCTTTCACACCAAGGTACGATCGCTGGGTACGGTCGCAGCGACCGTAACCAGCGCCCAATCGAAAGTGCTTTCACACTGTATATACCGCTGTCACAATTTGGTCAGGTCATTGATCTAAATATTACCTGGATGGGCGGTCGCACGCTGATTGGCTATCATCGATGCGGAGCGGCGGCAAATAAAAACAAGTGGAACGCCTCTGACAGTCTCGCCTGCATTACGCAGTTCGATATAGCAACAGTGCTTCCTTTGAAAACAGCTAATGAATAATTATTCACAGAAGAAAACACTAATATGATAATAAAATATTATGTCCATTGACCCAAAATGACCTTTGACCATGATCATGTGACCTAAGACATGTGCAAAACAATCATTCATACTTGCTTATGATGCCAATTCAACACATACTCCCAACACGGCCAGAGTTCATTGACCTTTAAATGACATTTGATCTTGGCCATGTTCCTGAAACGCACACAGGGCATTCGGGGATACATTGCTGCTCTTATGTCCAAGTTTCTTGAACTAGATCCATAGACTTTTAAAGTTATGATAACAATTCCACAAATACCCCCAACATTACCAAAGTTTGTGGACCCTAAATGACCTTTGATCTTGGTCATGTGACCGGAAACTAGCACATGATATTCAGTTATACATGGTTATTCTTATGTCCAAGTTTCATGAACTAGATCCATAAACTTTTAAAGTTATGATGACATTTCCTCAAATAACCCCAACACGGCCAAAGTTGTTGATCCAAAGTTACCTTTGACCTTAATCATGTGACCTGAAACTCAGGCAGGATCTTCAGAGATACACTATTACCCTTATGTCTAAAGTAGGTCCATATACTTTCGAAGTTATGACAACATTTCAAAAAACTTAACCTTGGTTAAGATTTTTATATTGATTCCCCCAACATGGTCTAACTTCATTGACCATAAATGACCTTTGACCTTGGTCATGTGACCTAAAACTCAAGCAGGATGTGTAATAATACTTGATTACTCCTATGTCCAAGTTTCATGAACTAGGTCCATATACTTACTAAGTTATCATGACATTTTCAAAAACTTAGCCTTGGTTAAGATTTCAACGTCGCCGTCGGAAAAGCGGCGCCTATATAGTCTTGCTCTGCTATATGCAGGCGAGACAAAAATACGTCTGTTTTGCACTAGAAGGCATGGGCTTCCAAGCTAGTTTTCACTATACTAATACTACAAAATTTGGAGTTTTTTTGCGCTTTTAACTTGTATTAGACTCTTGGTTTATGTGTGTACTATATTATTTACTCACAAGTATTGATGATAACGATAGAAGAAAAACCGGACTGAAAACCAGTGCATTTAAAACGAATTGGGTGTTTATTTCCCAATTATTAATAATGAAATAATTCAACACAAAATAATAATTTTAAAAATATCAGACCAAGCTGCAATAGTAACATATCTTAAAATAACGGAAAGTTAAAGCAAAACGGTCTAATGGTAGAATGATAACAATTATATACTCAAAAGTATAATGAATATCACTAATTATGATTATAGAAAAAAAAACATTGTGTTTTCCTCCGTCGTTCAACTTGAATTATAAAAGCAAGTTTTGGCCAAATGTATATAGGCCTATATGCTTTTAAGGAAAAAACAAACTTAATGAATCAAAATTAATATAGAACATGATGAAATAGATATATATTTCAACCATCGTTAAGAATATATGAAACACGGAGATCGATCGACTGCAGCTCAAAAAGGGATTTTTTTTTAAGGTAAGAGCAAAGAGAATGGGTTGAGAATTGAGAAAATCAAAGTGAAGAGCAGGCAAAAAGAAAGAAGGGAGCAGATAAGAAATGATCGATAGTAAAACATGTTCATAAATTGAGGCTTATACAACAAATTATACAACAAATGCAATGCTAAAACACGGGAAAGGCATTCCCGTCCACTATGTGCAAAACAAACGGCTTTGTTCGCTGTGTCACAAAGGATGAAAAGGGCATTTCGATCTGTCATTGAGTACGATGTGCTTTGACATCAAGCTTGCATCGGTCGCGATCGGTCGCTGAAGTTCCTTTCCGACCGTACTCAGCGACCGATCGTTTTTGACCAAGGATGAATAGGGGGCATGTCGATCGGTCGCTGAGTACGATGTGCTTTCACATCAAGCTTGCATTGTTTGTGATCGGTCGCTGAAGTTCCTTTCCGACCGTACCTAGCGACCGTTCGCTTTCGACAAAGAATTATTTTTTTTTAAACAAGTGCACACCTAGTTACCGATAATGCATATAGCATTTCCATTTATTTGAAGGCAGGATAAAAGAGCATTGTAGATTAAATGCCTTGCTCACGGGCATAAGTGCCGCGGCCGGGGATCGAACCCCGGACTTTCCATGTATAGCCAGGCGCCTTAGACCACTCGGCCACGGCACCTCCAATATAGGCATTTCGATCGGTCGCTGAGTACGATGTTTTTTTGTTTTGTTTTGTAGTGATTATCATTTTGTTTCATATTTTCTTGAATATGTATGTATGGAATTTATTTGAATGAATAATAAAGATCAGATCTTTATTATTCATTCAAATAAATTCCATACATACATATTCAAGAAAATATGAAACAAAATGATAATTGCAGTAGTGCAATACACAAATTAAATAACAGTGTAATAAACATAGCAGGCAAATTGTATCAGAACAGAGACATAATCCGAATTCATGCAAAAATAACATTTCAACAACTTATGTATGCAGCTAAAGCAAATAATAAAACAAAGACGTAACAACTACGCAGATTTAAGAATGAATGTATATGAGCATTCTCCCGTCACATGAGCCCCCCTATCAGACCCCAAAGCTGAACAAACTAACTCACCAACAACAAACAGGAGAAATAGACAGAAAAAAAACACCATACACATAAAGGAGAGAGAGAAAAAAAAGACAGAAACAATTAACAAAAGGAAAAAAAAAGCAAAAGACAGGAACAATTAAAAGGAAAAAAACAAACAAACAAAAACAAAAAACGAACCAATAACAGACAGGACAGAGGTCAGTTTACAGCATAGAGATGTATGCTAATTATATATCTCTATGGTTTACAGTGACAGTGATCGATCGATTCTATGCACGGGCAGACGAGGGGCACCCATCCCTTCCCCATCCTTTTTATTTTGGTTAATGTTTAAAACCTTGAAATATTCCCATTTTTTATGGTGTTACGTTAACGTATTACGCTCTAATGCAATTTTCTTTTCTTCTTCTTTGCTAATAAGTAACTTTTCTTTTATCTCTTCAGGAGTTGGTGGTTTACCCTTCCCTCTCCCTTGATATATTAAATATTTGATTAGCAAAATGATATGATTAAGTAATTGTATGTTTTCGGTTGTTTCCTCGAGACCAATATGGATTTCCATCCAGCTTAGTTTTTTTGAGAATTGGAAGGCTAAACAAATTACTACTCCGTTCTCATATGTGCTTTAACATCAAGCTTTGTATCGTTTGCGATCGGTCGCTGAAGTTCCTTTCCGACCGTACTCGGCGACCGATCGTTTTTGAGCAAAGATGAATAGGGCATTTCGATCGGTCGCTGGGCACGGTCGCTGTGATCGTACCCAGCGACCGTACCTTGTGAAAGCAGTAGACATGGTAGAGCCCACATAAACCTTCCTTTTATTTCCTTGGTATAGCCGACCGTACTCAGCGACCGATCGTCTTTTATGCTTTCACATCATGATCGGTCGCTGCATGGTTACGGTCTCTGCGACCGTACCCACCGATCGTACCTTGGTGTGAAAGCAGCATAGTCTGGATGTTAGAATTTTGAATCAATGAGTGTTGAAAAGTTTAAATTTCAGTTTGTACCAATATCCCGCTCCGAAGGGAAATTCATGGATTTGAATTAAATCGAGTTTGGTTGTGAATGTATGTGACCAGCCAACGACTGGATTTGGGCCTAGATTAAATCTGGAAATCTTTGTTATAATTGGAATTTAAATCATTTGAAATTAAAAAATAAATCTTAGGGATGCAGAGTCAATCCAGGGTTTGACTGGACACAATTCACAGCCGATTTACCCTAAATCCATTTAATATAGCGTGTTACGATGTGCAACATTTGACTGAAATAACGGTAAGAAAAACAATAATCTACTTGGGTTTATTCAAATATATATTTCCGAAGATCATGTTGAATAATAACGAGGTATATATTCTTTATAACATGGCCGCAAAGTCCAATATCAATAATGTATTGTTGCTATGTCGAGAAACTGGTACTGAACTGAGACGCTGAGCCGTCTGCCATTGTTCACTGTTGCATGTTTAGTTGCTTGCTCAAGACAAAGCAATGACGAAGAAAGACTCTGCCTCTCCTTTTATTGATTTACTTTAATTTTAAATGGAAAGAAAGTTAGCCAGCTGTTGAAGATGACCTAAAGAATTTAGAGACCGAGGCCATCTAACGCCCTTTAAAATAATGCACCTGCCACTGTCAAAATATGACTATGACACAATGTGTCGAGTGCATTTGGGACGTTCGAAACGTATGTTACACCAAACTCTCGTGTTTTCTGTTCTTATTTTTTTTCTCCATGTTTTTGTCGCATTATCAGTCCATTGATATCATCGTCATAAGATCTTGACGTTCAATGCTCGATCTGAGGGAAGGGATTTGGTGAATATGAAATGCACAAACCCAACAAATTTCGCATTGTAAAAAAAGTAATTCGGTATAAAGAATTTCAAATTATTGTCAATTTATATGTAATACCTATATTGTGTCAAAATCTGTCCCAAATTAGAATAAAAAATGTCAACATTTTTGCTCTTTCGCAGTTTTTATTTTTTTTTTCGCCTCAGATGCCAGGTCTGTCCCCCTTAGATTTTTGCTCATTACGCCAATGATGTTGACCAAGTTTTTTTAATCAAAATTGATGGTGGGCACAAAAAAAACCCTTCCCTATATTTAACTATAAATATAAAAACACCCCCACCACTCCTCTCTGATGATCTTAATTCAACCCTATGGATGCTTAAAGGACAAGTCCACCCAAGCAAAAAGTTGATTTGAATAAAAAGAGAAAAATCCAACAAGCATAACACTAAAAATCTGATATAAAGTAAGAAAGTTACGTAATAAGAATAATAAGAAAGTCAAGAAATTAAGATAAGAAAGGTAATTTCACAAAAAATGTATACACATCCTGGTCGGTAAGCAAATGAGGAGACTGATGACGTCATCCATTCACTATTTCTTTTGTATTTTATTATGTGAAATATGAAATATTATAATTTTCTCCTCATTGTCCAGTGAAACAACGATTAATTCCACACGAACATGTGGAATTAGCATAGTTTGATACTATATGGTTCAGTCAAGTTGGTCCTTATTCTTAAATCTGTAAAAAATGAAATATTGTATAATTCAAATAGTAGAAAACAAAATAAATAGTGAGGGACATCATCGACCATCTCATTTGTTTGTCACTGAGCTGTGCATATCACTGTTTTGTGAAAATTAAGCGAAACTTTAAAATGTTATAACTTTCTTATTTACATCCGATTTTGATGAAATTTTCAGCGTTATGCTAGTTTGATTTTTCTCTATTTGTTCAAATCAACATATTCTTGATTGGAGTTGACCTTTAAGCGTAATTTTCTTCTTCTTCTTCGGGTGGTCTACCTTCTCTTTGAGAGCTCTCCTACCGGGAGACCCTTGGAGGAAGAATGGGATCATCCACCCCACTTCACTCAGCTTACAATGTCGCGACAGATTTGATCTCTTGGAAATCTCCCCCTCGCCCAATCATATAGAATTCACAAGAACTTTCCCCGAAAGTAAAGGCTTTTGATATTATCACCCCTATTACTTGATATTCCTGGGGTATGTTAAACTTATGAAGGCATCTTCATGTGTCATATGTCTCTGATGGGCCGATAGTTATATAAAGTGCATGTTCTGGGGAGCGTTTATCAACATTTTCGTCCGACAAGTATTCAGATCTGACATCTTTCCTTGATTCTGATTGGCTGAGAGGCAATGTTACTATGGTAACTGTCTGATAGAATGGTACTTGTCGTATAAAACGTCCGAAAAATCATTTCATGAAACGCTACCCAGTAGGCCAGTACTGAAGAAAATGTGCTCTCTTGGAAATCTTCATGAACGCAATTGCCAACGAGGTAATGATAAAAAATAATGACTGATCAACTAATGTGTAAAGTATCGATCAGCGAGCTCCAGAATTCAGCAAAAAAAGAAGAGTCATCCATGCCCAAACTTGCTCTACCGCCCAACAAACCATTATTTTGTGATATTTTACACACTATTGGTCACATTAAGGGGCGTCTCTCTGAAGCCCGCCAACAAATCAACTTTAAGTTTGTTTGTTTGTTTGTTTGAAGGGGATAGTCCTCCAGTCACTTTTTAGCTTTATTTATATAAAACAACATAAAAATGTAATAACCTTTTAAGCCCTGTTATTTTTTGTTGTTGGAAATTTCTTGTATTTTGTTCTGAAAATTGAACATTCTTGGCGATGTTTGTGATTCTGAACAAGATGCGTATGTAACCGAGCGCGAAGCGCGAGCAGAAATTGTTAATATACGTTCTGGTCTTATCATAAAGGGAGGACTGTTTGAAGTTATCCATGAAGACGATACACATTTCAGCAATTGAATAATGCAAGCGCGAAGCGCGAGCGGGAAAAAAATTTCATTCCGACCTAAAAGATGGACATTCTAAGCACTTTTTGTAATCATGAACGGGATAGGTATATAACTAAGCGATTGATGCGAGCGGAAAAAAAATATTTCAGACCTAGAAAAGGTCACTCTATTCATGTTTGTGAATCATGAAAAGGATGGGTAATTGAGTATCTTCCCACATCAATAATGCGAGTGTGGAGCGCGAGCAGAAATTTTTTGATATTCTCATCTGAAACTGGATAATTTAAAAACGGTTTAAATAAAGAACAAGCTGCGTATCTCGATAAACATGCGTGCGCGTGTTTCATATTAAGACCGGGTCGTATTCTGAAGTCGGGTTAAACTTAGACCATGGTCTAACTCTGTGTTAAAATGATTAGAAGCCAAACGTTTTAAAATTTCTGTTTACATTGAATGCTTCCCATGTTTACTGTGCTCTTTACTAATTCCTTAATGGTGAATGGTCATACTTATCCTTCCCAAGCAGTTAATAATGTTTGGGAGTCAAATGAGCTGATACATTGCACCTCTACTGTTAGAGATTTATGTGACAACTGGCTTTCCATAGTTAAACCATAACTTAAAACCAGAGTTTAAATCAAACCCCGACTTCAGAATACGGGCCATAGAATCTGGGCATTCTGAATACATTTTTGTTTCAATCATGAAAATCAATAATGCGAGCGAGAAGCGCGAACTGGAAATATTAATATTCCGATCTGAAAAGGGGCCGATTTAAGCACAATTTCAACAGTTGCGTAACAGAGGGGGGGGGGGCAAGCCCCCCCCCTGGCGGATTTTACCGGTAAAAAAAAACGGGGGGAGAAAAGGGGAGAAAAAGAGGAAAGGAGAAAAAGGGAAAGGGAAAAAATGAAAAAGGGAAAGAAAGAACATAAATAGGGAAAATGGAAGGAAAGAAGAACATGTGAGGAAGTACTAAATATCCTGAAATACTAATATGCATACATTAGCATGATTGGCAAGAGAGGGGTATAACATCAAAATATATTACTCAATGACGGGCAAGAATGGCGGGAAAATGGGAGAAAGAGACAAAAAGAAACGGGAAATGAAGGTAGAGCCAAAAGCCAAACTGGAAAATCAAAATATGAAGAAACGGGACAAGAAAAAAGGAGAAGAACTTATTAAAACGCCGGGCTGCCGAGGATTGAAAAATATAAAGAACGGGAAGAAAGGTGGATGGCGTTTATTATAAGCTTGCTAAAGTTTATGCAACAATGGTCGCAATCACGACAAAAAAAATCAAGGGCTAGTTATATCCCCCTATATATGTCCTAACTAGGCTAGATTTATACCTTAAACAGCCTCTTGATGTTTACTTTGGCTAGATTTCCAAAGCCACATAACTTTAAAATCATTTTCAAAGGCCACAATTTTCTGACTGTGTTAGCTCGCTGGCAACTTCTTTTACAAATTTTTCCACATTTGCTATGTTGTGCTGCCTCCGATTTAAAATATTTCATTTATTATCCGCAACTGCGTTGAAGTTAATATGTATTGTGTATGTACCAGCGATTTGATAAAACAGTGGCCATATGCAATGTTTAAAAATATCATGAGGTTCCGGGGGCTCCGCCCCAGACCAGTGGCGGCACCAAGGGGGAGGCACGGGGGCATTTGCCCCCAATGAGTTAGCCCCACCCCCGAAATTTTGAAAAAGGAAAAAAAATGTATAGTAATTGTTGTCATAAGCATCCTACTAAAGCTGAAAAATGCTCTAAAACAGCTTTTCGTTCTTTAAATTTTGAAAATTTTATAATCCATTCACTCTTAGCTCCCAACACTTTTTGTCACTAACATAAGTCTTTCAGGTCATTATATAAAATTCAAAATGTCGCTCGCGCTACGCGCTGGCAGTAACTGTTGACTGAGATAAGTAGTTTATCTGTTCATATGGGGCTTAAAAAGCCAATGTTCAAGTCAATATGCGTCTCGCGATTAGAGTTTTCATTATTCGTTTTAGCGAGATACACATCCTGCATATTAATAATTTTCATAAATCAAAAATTTTCAGCTCGCGCTACGCGCTTGCATCAATTGTTTAATTTTATAGCCATCCAGTTCATGATTACAAAAAGTGATTACAACGTCCGGTTATCATCTCAGGACATCAATTATTTTAAGCTCGGGCTTCGCGCTCGCATTGTATATTTGGTGAGATATCATCATCATGACCCAATAATACAAACAGCTAGTCCTTAACAGGTCCCTTTCAAGTCAGTAGGGTCTACATTAAAAAAATATAGCTCGCGCTTCTTGCTCGATCTTGAGAAATAGGCAAAATATTTTTGTGTTGTCCCCCCCCCCCTTGTTCTTTTGCCTCTCCGAGCTTAAAAATCCCGGTGCCGCCATTGCCCCGGACCCGATACGCATAGCACTGGCCCCCAAAAGTTCTACAACCGAGAACAAAAAAGAAAAGATGAAAGACAAGGAAAGGAAGGGAGGCTGTAAGATATGATGTTATTTTCTAAATACCATGTCAAAATCAATCTCAAAGTTAGATTCTCATGAAAAGGTGATTTTTTTTTCTCGCTCGCTTGAGACTTCCGTTAAGCAACTTTTTGCTGCGCGCACCATACTGTGCCTTCTCTTTGTGCTTCGCCCTTATGCTAGGGGCACAATCATAAAAAAATCCTGTTCATACCATGATTATGACCGGGAAATTTCTGGCTCTTGCTTCCCCCCCCCCCCCCCGGCCACCGACCTCTGTTATGGCCCTGCATTTCAAGCACTGTGAAGGAATATTGTGAAGTGGATGCAGACTACACTTAATAAATGATGCGAGCGCGAAGCTCGAGCTGATATTTTTTTTAATTATTATTTTGACTCAGGACCGGGACATTTAAAGGACATTCTGTCATCACATGGAAATGATGACTATCTTCCCATTCTTATTCCTAAGCGCGAGTTGAAACTTGTCAACAGTGGCGTAACTACGGGGGGGGGGGGGGGACACAGGGGGCACGTAAAAAAACAGGGAAAGGAGAAAAAGAGGGAGAAAGGAAGAAAAACGTAGTGGGAATGAAGAATTTATTGTACATTATAATACGTTATATATTATGTTATATTACATAAGAAATATTTTTTCATAACTTAATGAAACATAATTTACTCAGGGCCTATGTGTTCATCGTTCCTGGTGCTCGCATTGTCTGTTTAACGAGATATATAATCCTGTTGTACTAAAACATCCCATTTTCAAGGCAAATATACCAAATATATTTTCTCGCACTTCGAGTTATTGTTTCCAGTCCGTGCTTAAGTTCGCGTTAGTGGATTGGTGAGATACGTCTGCTCTTCATGAATTCTTAAAATCAGTACTTAAAATGTCCCTTTTCTGACCTGAAAATCTAAAATTTGCATCATTTGGTTAGTTAAATATGTATAACCTTAGTGCATTCCTACAAACAAGCCTTAGAATGCCCCTCTTCAGATATGAATTTCCAAAATTTTCAGCTTGCGCTTCGCGCTTGCAATATTTGATTAGTGAGATGCGTATGATAATCATGATTACAATGAGTACAAATGTGCTTCATGTGTTTAGATGTAATTCTAACAAAATCAGCAAGCGCTTGGCAGTCGCATTAGATGATTATGGTGAGATATGTATACTCTTAATGGATTCCTAAAAAATAATAGTCCTTAAAATGTCCCTGTTTTGGGTCAATGTATACAAAAATTTTAGCTCGCACTTCGCGCTCGCATTACTTGATCAGTGAGATACATATTCGTTTAATGGCACAGTCCTTAAAATGTCTCTATTAGGGCAGTATACCTGGCAATTAAGCGCGCTTCGTGCGCCCACAGTGACTCAAAATTGTTGTTGGTCCCCCTCCCCCATGCCGTGACCCACGGTACGCCATTGCTTGTCAATATTCCATTCTGAAAAAGGGCACAATTCAGTTATTAGGAATAATTCATGAACATTTTATCTTATTTATTAATCTAATAAGCCTAATATGAGCGCGAAATTTGTTGATATTAAAGCCTGAAAACTGGACATTTTAAGCACTTTTGTAATTATGAATTGGATGTATGGGTTAATGTATCATGCAAGCGCAAATCGCCGCGAGCCGAATCTCTTTAGAACTGTCACGAAAAGGGTATTTCAAGTTGTTCGTTTTAGAATTAATATAGAGGTATACATATCTTACCAATCGAAATGCGAGCGCACAGACCTGAAAATTGATATTGTGAAAACTCTATGAAATACAAGAAGACAATAAGGTACTTGGCAAATCAAATAAATGCAAGCGCACAGCGCGAGGGGGAAATGGTGATATTCAGACCATAAAACGAACATTTTACAGAGCGCTTTTCTAAATGGATTTGTAAATCAAACAAAATAATGAGCTCAATGTCCGAGCTGAAATGTGTTTTGTATATTGACTTCAAAACTTAATGAGTAAGATATATATTTCATCGAACAGGCAATGCGAGCGAAAATTTTATATAGTGACATGACAGATTTTTTTTATTTTCAAAGTCTTCCCCTCACCTTATTTTATTCACTCGTCTTCCTCCTCTTATTTTCCTCTCCTTTTATTCCCTCCTTCCTTTTTCTCTTTTTTTCTCCCCTTTTTTTCTTTCTTTTGCTCCGGCAATAGAGAGGGGCGGCCCCCTCGGACCCCTGGATCCGCCTATGGATAAGATAATTTATGCATATTATGACCAAATCCATCAAAAAATTAGATTTTTTTTAATTAAAGGCCAAAATTTTCGCGCGCTCACTTTGCTCTTTCGCGACTTTCAACTGATTTTGCCTCATACACCATATGTGCCTCCTAAATATTTATGGTTCGTTACGCCAATCTTCAGTCATAATATCGAGCTCAAAATGTGGAACAGATTCTGAGCGCTTGAAGGAAAAATGAATGATTTCTTCTCCGTTTCACTTGAATGACTCGTAATTAAATCTTAAAGGGATGCTCTGGGCTGAAAATAATATGGTTTAAACAGATCAGTCGAACAAAACGCTCAAAATTTTATCAAAATTTGCCAAGGAATAACAAAGTTATGGCATTTTAAAGATTTGCATTATTCCGGTGAAACAGTTCTGGGCATGTCTTTATGAATATTCAATGAGCGAATTGATGATGTCATATCCCCACTTGTTCTTTTGTGTTTTATTATATGAAATTAATTGTATTCATTTTTTCTTACCAACTACTGAAAAAATGGATTAACAACTGATTTAATGCATTAGATATTTATTGCTGCAACTTATTTCATTATAAAGGAAACACATATTCACAAATGTATGAAAAAATAAAACAATTATGATTTCATGTAATAACATAAGAAAAGGGAAAGAGGGGATGTGACATCATCAGCCACCTAATGAATATTCATGATGACGTGCATATAACTATTTTCACAAAATATTGCTCAACTTTAAAATTCAATATTTTCGTTATACGTTATCCGATTTAGATGACATTTTCAGCATTTTGCTTTGAGAAGTTTATTCTGTTCATTTATATATAAAATATTTCAGCCCGGAGTACCCCTTTATAAACTGATGAAACATTCAGTGAATCACGTCAGAATTACGTCTGCTCCTCTATGGATTTGAAGTATGCCTGCGTCATTATGTTCATCATTTAATATGTTCTAATTGATCGCTTTTCCATGATAAATAAAAGTTTAACAGAGAACATGAATGCATGTATGTCAATTGAATTATTTGAACTAAAGTCATACAGTTTTTCTTTTCTTTAAGGGGCGGATCCAGCTTTTGTTAATAATGGGGGGGGGGGGGGGCGCGAAAAATTATTTTAATCCACATTTCCCACGATCAACAGTTGAAAACCAATTTTTGTAGATTTCTTTGAAAGGGTTGGCTTGATAGTTACTTCTTAGCTTTATTCTTAAAAACAAGATAATTGTATCTCATTAACTTATGCTAGCGCGAGCGAAGATTTTTGGAATTTTTAAAATTGAACATTCTGAGTAAGGTTCGTTATTATGATGCGGACGTAAGCGGGGAGCGCTAGCTGAATACTGGTCTGATAAAAAAGGGACCTGTTAATGACTGTTTGTAGTTAGATACAAATTTCAACAATTAATTTTTGCCAGCGCGAAGCGCGAGCTGCTTTTTTATATATTCTGACCTAAGAATTCAACATTCTAAGCACTTTTTTGTTATCATGGATTGGATAGGTATGTAAGTTTACAAAAGAAGTAGAACAGGACACTCCTTATTATGTCGAGCGATCACCGGTCGCTCAGAGATCGGTCGATGTTGTCGCCCGGGATCTCGCGGCGAATTCAAGATCGGTCGGGGGCCGGTGGGAGACCGTCCGGGAATCGATGGGACGTCAGCCGTTCACTTCTCGGACGCCAAACAGAAAAGTTCCCCGATTTTGATCCAGATTTGGCCTGATTAAAAGGTAATCGACAGAGTGCTGCTCGGCCACCGATATATCTTTTTACAGCCCGCTCAACTTCTACAAAAATCGTTGGGCGATGCCTTAATTCCAGCGGCGCCCGAACAGGCTACTAATCGGTCGGTCGACGCTCTGAGTTGTGACCAATTTTGAAGCCTTAAACACGTTTTAAATTATCTCAATAAACATGCATGCGCGAAGCGCGAGCTTTTTTCTTTAAAAATATTAGATTTAGGACTAGATTCTGGGTATTCTAAACACACTTTTTCATTATGAAAAAGAAAGGTATCTTTCTAAATCAATAATGCGACCGCGAAGCGCGATCTTTTTTTTTAATATTCCAATCTGAAAAGGGGCAAATTTTAGCACTATTTCAAGCACTATACAGTGCGTATCAAAAAAAGTTTACACTTAGAAAAAATCCTGTAGAATTATACATTTGTAATATCCTGAAGATTTTTCCACATTTTAACATTGGTATAAATCCATTTATGCAAATGGCGATGTAACTGTCGAAAAAATATTTCCGCTTGAGTGAGCACCACTTACTTTTGAAAAGTTAGTGAAAAATGATTTGCGCAGAAATTTGAAATAGTTATGCGAATAAAAGTAGACCTTAATCATGAAGAACACGTGGGATTTAGCTAGAAAAATTAATTTGAAGATCTCTTTACCTTTTTTCAACTTGTTTCCTTGCCCAAAACACTTCGAAGAGTGCATTGTGCTCCACCCCACTCCCCCACACACCGAGTCCATCGAGACAATATTTGCTTTACACTGAGCTGTGATTTACATGAAAAGGCTGAGGCTTGATTTTCATTTGTTAATCATTGTCAAGCTTGGGGAAAGTGTGGAGAAACGAGTGTTAAATGAAAAATGAAGTTTAAACTCACTTTTAATGATAAAAACTTAGTGAAAAAATGCTAGAGATGTCTGATATAAACTTTTGTTCAGATTCAGTTATGTCCTCAGATCCAGCTGGCACAAAAGGTAAAGGTTGTGCTTACTAAGTGTTGAAATTTCAATTTGGGTGGCAAAATTTGTAATGAAGTTTCTAGGTCGACATAACCAACGACCAACGAAAAAACCTTTAACCAGCAACAACTGTCAACAACCAGTACGTCAACAATTGCACAATTGAGCGACGATTGAGCGGTTCGCTGAATAAACAAATAAACATATAAACACAGTGTTAATATTCATTTGCCAACAGTAACATAATTCAAACATGACTGAATAACTTGTAAAAACTTCAAATTACCAACAGGGAATAAGTCTCAATGGTACTAATGAAAATGTACAACGGTAAAGGATTTTAACATGATAAAAGGAAACCTGAATAATCGATCACATTATTTGAGTTGAATAATTGTTGTTTGTTAATCTTTAATAAATTGGTAATCAATAACTTATTAATAGCAGATTAATATATGCAATACAAACTCATTATCTTGTTGGCCTAATAATTGTAATTCAATGAATTAACATTGTCGTCCATTTAATGCCCTTAGTTATCTAAAGCAACTAATACTGATATTAATACAAGCAAACAGAAAATATAAACAGACAATAACGAATGGATAAATAACAATAAACCATGATGAATCATATTTGTGATTCCTACACTAACCAAACAGTACTTAGATATATTTATTAACATAATATAGTAATAGAGTAATACCCAATGATCTCATGCCTAAGTTAGGAGACCCTACCACCCTATACAATATGTAACACCAGTTGACTACTACAACTAAATGAAACGAGCATTATATCACTCTCAGAAAATTAATGCAATATAATCTTCTTGTATAATCAAAGAATAAGTTCATGTGAACATAATAGCACACAATAATATGAAGCATAATTATCTCTTTATAACATATTAATTGAATCTGACTGAACACCAATCACTTTCTATTGGTCTGTGTGTACATGTATACATTATGAAGTAATGCTCGAAAGAGAGCAAATTGCCAAATTCCATCACTCAAATTTGAGCCAAAATCACATAAATGTGAATGACTTATGAAAGCCGGTATTATGGTATAATTTACAGCACATACATAAAACTTTGATAATAACGCAATTTTAACTTACCAACTGTTTGCAATCCTGGGGAATTTCACAATTTATAGGAATAAATATAATTTCTTTACTCTCTTTTCCTGAATCTTTGCAACTTCTGAATCTTACTTTCTTTGTTATATACTTTGGGTGATGCTTCACCCATATGACTCATCTTCTCCTGGACTTCTTGGAATAAAAAAGGACAATAAGCAATGCGCAGTGTACAATCTTGCATTGACATTTTTTTACTTTCTCTTTCCACTGACTCTGTATACAATATACATGCATGTAAACAGTACATAATAATGGCAAATATACCAAATTATATTCATGCCGCTACAATAACACTGAAATTTTATCAAAATCGGTTGTAAAGTAAAATGCTATAACTATTTTAAGTTTCGTTTAATTTCACAAAACAGTTATATGCACATCCTGGTCAGTATATGCAAATGAGGGGACTAATCACATCACATCACCCACTCACTATTTCTTTTGTATTATATTACAAGAAATATGCTGATTTTCTCCTCATTGTCAAGTGAAACAAAGTTTTATTCCTCCCTAAACATGTGGAATTTCTATTGTTTAACATATCATAGTTCAGTCATGTTGGTCCTTGTTGTCAAATCTGTAACAAGTGGAATGCCTCTGGCGGTCTCACCTGCATCACGCGATTCAATATAGCAGCAGTGCTGACTTTGAAAACTACTATAAAATAATTATTCACAAAAAACACCATTCATATAATGATACAATATACGTTCATTGACATTCGACCACTGATCATGTGACCTAAAACTTGTCAGTGATACTTGATTACCCCTATATCCACATTTTATACACTATATCTATAAACTTTGAAATTATGACAGAAATCTAATAATTACCTCTAAAATGGTCAAAGTTCAAAGACCTTAAATGACCTTTGACTTTGGTCATGTGACCTGAAACTCGCATGAGGTGTTCAGTGATACTTGACAACTCTTATGTCCAAGTTTTATGAACTAGAGCAATATACTTACAGAGTTATGATGGTAATTCAACAAATACCCCCAACATGGCCAATGTCCATTGACCTTTGACCTTGGTCATGTGACCTGAAACTCGCACAAGATGTTCAGTGATACTTGGTTACTCTTTTGTCCACGTTTTATGAACTAGACCAATACACTTACAGAGATATGATGGTAATTCAACAAATACCCCCAACATGGCCAAAGTTCATTGATCTGACTTGACCTTTGACCTTGATCATGTTACCTGAAACTCGCACAGGATGTTCAGTGATACTTGATTACTATTATGTTCCAAGTTTCATGAGTCAGATCCATAAACTCTCAAAGTTATGATGGTAATTCAACAGATACCCACATTATGGCCAAAGTTCATTGACCTTTGACCTTGGTCATGTGACCTGAAATGCACACAGGATGTTTAGTGATACTTGATTACTCTTATGTCCAAGTTTTATGAACTAGACCAATATACTTTCAAAGTTATGATGGTAATTCATCAGATACCCCCAATTTGGCCAAAGTTCATTGACCCTAAATGACATTTGACCTTGGTCATGTGACGTGAAACTCATGCAGGATGTTCAGTAATACTTGATTAACCTTTCACTTGATACTTGATTAACCTTGAATATTTGATTTACCTTTTTTTAGTTTCATGAACTAAGTCCATGTATTTTCTAAGTTATGACATTTCAAAAACTTAACCTTAGGTTAAGATTTTGATGTTGATTCCCCCAACATGGTCTAAGTTCATTGACCTTACATGACCTTTGACCTTGAACATGTGACCTAAAACTCGCACAGGATGGTCAGTGATACTTGATTACTCTTATGTCCAAGTTTCATGAGTCAGATCCATAAACTTTCAAAGTTATGATGGTAGTTCAACAGATACCCCCATTATGGCCAAAGTTCATTGACCTTTGACCTTGGTCATGTGACCTGAAATGTGCACAGGATGTTCAGTGATACTTGATTACTCTTATGTCCAAGTTTTAAGAACTAGACCAATATACTTCCAGGTTATGATGGTAGTTCAACAAATACCCCCAATTTGGCCAAAGTTCATTGACCCTAAATGACCTTTGACCTTAATCATGTGACCTGAAACTTGCACAGGATGTTCAGTGATACTTGATTACTTTTATGTCCAAGTTTATGAATCAGATCCATACACTTTCAAAGTTATGATGGTAATTCCAAGGATACCCCCAATTCGGACAAAGTGCATTGACCGTAAATGACCTTTGACCTTGGTCATGTGACGTGAAACTCATGCAGGATCTTCAGTAATACCTGATAAACCTTATGGCCAAGTTTCATGAACTAGGTCCACATACTTTTTAAGTTATGCTGTCATTTCAAAAACTTAACATTCGGTTAAGATTTGGTGTTGACGCCGCCACCACCGCCGCCGCCGTCGGAAAAGCGGCGCCTATAGTCTCACTCTGCTATGCAGGTGAGACAAAAATGGATGCAAAGTGCATATGCTGTCTACCTAAAGACATTTTTGTATCTTTCCCATGACTTTAAGGGTCAATAATATATAGGTTCAGACAAATTGCAGGGATATGCTGTTGTCCAAAAATTGAAGGCTCGCATAATTGCATTCAAATTGGCCACCATTGAAACAAAAATGGAAATACTTCATAATTTATATTATACCATGTAAAACCATTATTTTGGTGTCTGCTATGTTTTTAAGGCTCATAAAAATAAGTCTTACAAGGTACAAAATTAGGCGGTGGTGCAACAATATGTAAAAACCCGAAGAAAAAAAAAAACTTAAAAAATGGGGTACACTTTTACCAAAAAGTACCGTTAAAAAGCTTCAAGACACGCCATTTTAGTGCTTAGAACTATTCTACGGTTTCATGAGTAGGGGACAACAGCCATTTTTTCTCAATTTTAGGAAAACTGACCATCCTTGTTACTTGTCCCGATAGATTATTTGAGCCTTCAAACCACAATAGCGTATGACACCAAATGCTTTTTTTTCACATAGCTATGAATATTTTTAACTTAATGTGAGTCATTTTCGACACATTTTTTTTATCCATCTTTGAGGTTTTAGGCAAAATGGACTGCTTAATACCATTGTAACTAATCCAAAAGTATTATTTAACCATTGAAATTATAGGGTAGACACCAAAATCATATCTTCCCTGTGGATTCTAAATGAACTATGTCCATTATTAAGTAACAGCAGCCATCTTTGACTCCCTTTTTCTGAAACCATTTTGGATTTTTGGACATACAGGACCACTGACTGTCCTTGTAACTTATCCTAATAATGTACATGCTTTATTGCCTGACTCTTTAAACAAAAGGTTAGACAACATAAATAAGACCCCAGGCAGATATTAAACAAAGTTAACTATGTCAGTATAACAACAACCATATTAGACTCCATTTCTTGGAAACCATCTTGAAATTTTGGACATGGTGGACCACTGACTGTCCTTGCAACTTGCCCTAATGTATTACTTGACCCTTAAAACCATGGGTTAAACACCAAAATCACACACCCCAGGCGGATATGAAACAATCTATGTCAGTTATTTGGTAATAACAGTCATTGTAAACTCCAATTTTGGAAGCCATCTTGGATTTTTGGACACACTGAAACCACTGACTCTCCTTGTAACTTGTCACAATGTATTATTTAACCCTTAAACCACAGGTTATACACCAAAATTATATCTCTAGGCGGTTATTAAACAAACTATGTTGGTTTTAACGTAACAACGTACACTTGAGACTCCGTTTTTGGAAACCATCTTGGATTTTTGGACATACTGGACCACTGACTGTCCTTGTAACTTGTCCCAACGTATTACTTGACCATTTAAACCATGGATTAGACACCAATATCATGTTTCCCAGGCGGATATTAAACAAACTACACTACTCAAAAAAAGTTAAGGACCACTTTTTAAAACGTACATAAAGATTTTATACAAGGTGTTTTATTTCTGGAAATACCTCAGTACAACTGTCCTAAATGTCCTTAAACACGCTGTAATCAATTTCACGCATGGGTGGTTTCAGTTGTTGCACAATGTCTCTCGCATCACTGCACATCCTGAAAAGTGGGCCCCGAGGGGTATCAGCTACCGACATGAAGTGGTAAAAACGAATGTCTGAGTGTCTTTCAGGCAGTTCAGTAACGAGTGTGACCACCTCCTGCAGCAATAACGGCTTCACAGCGCTGTCTCATGGAGCTGATGAGGCGATTGATGTCTCTGACGTCCAGTGCATCCCATGCAGCCTCCAGAGCCACACCCAGCTGCTGCAGTCCAAGTGGATGGGCTTCGAGCTGGTCGAGACTCCTCCCCATCATGTCCCAGACGTGCTCTATCGGGTTTAAGTCCGGGGACCTCGCTGGCCACTCCATACGCTCAATCCCCTGGCCCTCAAGGAACTCGGTCACCACCCTAGCTCGGTGGGCACGGGCATTGTCATCCATGAAAATGATGTTTTGTCCCACATTTTCTGCAAATGGCACCACTATAGGTTCAAGGACCTCATCCCTGTACCTCACTCCTGTCATTGCTCCCCCTGGGACCACGTAGAGACGAGTACGGTTGGCGTAGGTGATGCCTCCCCACACCATGACGCTGCCTCCCCCATAACGGTCATGTTCTGCAATACAGGGGTCTGCAAATCTCTCTCCTGGTCGCCTCCAGACTCTCGAACGTCCATCATTGTGGTCAAGGGAAAATCTGCTCTCATCTGTGAACAGAACTCTACGCCATTGCTGTCTGGTCCATCTGACATGCTCCCGGGCCCAGTTGAGACGAATTCTTCTGTGAGCAGGGGTGAGTGGGACACACTGAGCTGGCCGTCTGGCATGCATATTGGCTCTGTGAAGTCGGTTACGGATTGTTTGAGTGGAAACAATCACTCCAGTTGCTGCAGCGAAGTCATTGTTGAGGCGGCGTGCACTGTGAAAGCGGTTGCGGAGGCTGAGATTCGTCAAGTAGCGATCATCTCTTGGGGTTGTCGAAACTGGTCGGCCACTGCGGGGTCTCTCGGAGTATAGCCCTGTCTCTCGGTGTCTTTGATTTGCTCTGCTAATGACACTGTGTGACACGCCCATCATTCTGGCTACTCTTCGCTGACTGAGGCCAGCTTCCAGCATCCCTAGGGCTCTGGCTACATCTGTTTCACTTAGGTGGTGTCTTGGCATTGCTGTTGTAGGCAAGTTGTTGATTGTACAGACTAAAGACAGAAAATGCTTTGGAAGACACTTGTCTTATGGCCCACTGCAATAATGCCAGAGACATCATGAAAGAACTGCATGTGTGAAATTGATGTCATTGTGTTTGATGGCATTCTGGACAGCTGTATCTTGGCATTGCTATTGTCAGCAAGTTGTTGATTGTAGAGACTAAAGACAGAAAATGCTTTGGAAGCCACTTTTGTACGGGCACATTGCAATGATGCAAGAGACATGAAAGAACTGCATGTGTGAAATTGATTTCATTGTGTTTGATGGCATCCTGGACAGCTGTATCTTGGCATTGCTGTTGTCAGCAAGTTGTTGATTGTAGAGACTAAAGACAGAAAATGCTTTGGAAGCCACTTTTGTACGGGCACATTGCAATGATGCAAGAGACATGAAAGAACTGCATGTGTGAAATTGATTTCATTGTGTTTGATGGCATCCTGGACAGCTGTATCTTGGCATTGCTGTTGTCAGCAATTTGTTGATTGTAGAGAGTCTGGAGGCGACCAGGAGAGAGATTTGCAGACCCCTGTATTGCAGAACATGACCGTTATGGGGGAGGCAGCGTCATGGTGTGGGGAGGCATCACCTACGCCAACCGTACTCGTCTCTACGTGGTCCCAGGGGGAGCAATGACAGGAGTGAGGTACAGGGATGAGGTCCTTGAACCTATAGTGGTGCCATTTGCAGAAAATGTGGGACAAAACATCATTTTCATGGATGACAATGCCCGTGCCCACCGAGCTAGGGTGGTGACCGAGTTCCTTGAGGGCCAGGGGATTGAGCGTATGGAGTGGCCAGCGAGGTCCCCGGACTTAAACCCGATAGAGCACGTCTGGGACATGATGGGGAGGAGTCTCGACCAGCTCGAAGCCCATCCACTTGGACTGCAGCAGCTGGGTGTGGCTCTGGAGGCTGCATGGGATGCACTGGACGACAGAGACATCAATCGCCTCATCAGCTCCATGAGACAGCGCTGTGAAGCCGTTATTGCTGCAGGAGGTGGTCACACTCGTTACTGAACTGCCTGAAAGACACTCAGACATTCGTTTTTACCACTTCATGTCGGTAGCTGATACCCCTCGGGGCCCACTTTTCAGGATGTGCAGTGATGCGAGAGACATTGTGCAACAACTGAAACCACCCATGCGTGAAATTGATTACAGCGTGTTTAAGGACATTTAGGACAGTTGTACTGAGGTATTTCCAGAAATAAAACACCTTGTATAAAATCTTTATGTACGTTTTAAAAAGTGGTCCTTAACTTTTTTTGAGTAGTGTATGTCGGTTTTTAGATAAAAAACAGCCATTTTAGGCTCGAATTTTGAAAGCCATCTTGGATTTTAGGACATAGTGGATTGCTGACTCTCCTTGTAACTTGCGCCAATTTACTACTCGACCATCAAAACCACCATTGAATAAAACCCAAATTAAAGACACTAAAATAGGTAATAGATAAATTGTGAAATTTTAGGCTATGGCAGCCATTTTGGACGCCATATTAGATTTCCAGGTACCCTGGCGTGCTTATTTCAATTCTACCTGTATCAGTAGACCTTTTACCCCCTACACCATTGAATATGCATCGAAAATGGATGTCTAAGGTGGATAAAGAGTTGGTTATGTTAATTTTCAGTGAATGGCGGCCATCTTAGACGCTATTTTGAAAATAACCACTTTCCCAGATGCGAATTTTGATAGATTTTAGTATGTTTTTTCTGAGATCAAATAGTACCAAAAAAATTGAAATACATTTTTTTGTTGTTGAAAGTTTTTTGGGTCAAAATAGAGCAAAAAATTGTGTAGAATGGCGGCCATATTGTTTTTGCCATTTTGAGGATTTTAACCATTTAATTCAAGGTTGGCAAACAACATTTTTGGACTCAGCGCCCTCGAATTATGTTAAATCACTTCTTAATTCATCATTAACACGATTTGCCTAAGGCAGTCTACTTTTCTCAAACCTTACATCCGACTCTGATGAAATTTTCAGAGTTATGCTTGTTGGGTTTTTCTCTATCTTGATTTAATTCAACATTTTTGGGGGTGGACTTGACCTTAAAGTGAAATCACATGCCCTCATCTACGTGTATAACACAACTCAGGGCATGATGGGTGCTACACAAATAGATGAAACGTTTATGAAAAAACATTCTCAAGCATTTTGAAAATGTAATTTTTTTCCTCTATCGCTACACTCCCTCGCATGACATCAGAAACATTTTGGGGGCCAGGGGCGGGGGACTAGCTGCTTGGTTAGATCAGCATATACTCCCACGTACACATATGCTGTCCACGATAATCCATTTCCAATGTATTGAATAAACCAACGTCGAAAAATTCTCAAGCCTCCACAAGCCCCATCAGAAGTTTTAGTCTAAAACTGCGCCCAATGAAGTGCGAGCTGAAAATTTGAATTTGAATTTATTTATTACTAAATATCACTGTCAGGTACAATTACAAGGAATAGTACATCACATATAAACAAAACATTTGGTAATTGGAGCTAACATAATAGCAAGATGCTAATCGAGGTTAGCCCCAAATAATGTCATCATCATAGTTTAAACAATAATTTTAACTAAATCTCAATATTGTACATCAAATTCAGTACTAATTCTACTTATTACTGTTGCAGAAAATTTCAATCATTTTTAGTGAACATATTTACACTATTTACAAGAAAAAAATATCTTAATTACTCACAAAATCTTTATATAGAATTATTTGTTTTCAGGCAGTATTTTACCATACCAAATTAATTATAATCTTCCAGTAGCATTAATTTTAACGATTTGCTAAATGTCTTGCGACTGGGGGTGTTTCTAATATTACTTGGCAGATGATTCCATAAAGTAGGACCAGAAAATGAAATTGATTGTTTTCCCAAATTGGTATTATTTTTGTCAAGATTAACATTTCGCTTTTCTCTATTTCTTGTATTGTAAGGATGGTCTATAAATGAAAAATAATCAATAAAACTATGCGGCAACCGATTATTAATTAAATCGTGCATAAATAATCCTATCAAATATTGTATTGTTTGAAAATATCGAGAATATTTAGATCATGAAATAAAGGAGCAGAGTGATAAGTATGATGGTTGAACGTCATTATTCTAGCTATTCTTTTTTGAAGTAATAATATAGGGTTCAGGGTTGTTTTGCACGTCCCACCCCAAACTTCCAGACCATACGTTATGTGGTAAAATAAATGAGTTGTATAACATAACTAAGATTCTCTTTGTTACATAATTTCTCAGTATATAAAGTATTCAATTTTTTTGCTTAGCACATTGCATACAATGTCAATCTGTTTCTTCCATGTAAGGTTTTTGTCGATACATATACCAAGAAATAATGTTGATTCCACACACTCTAATAAAGTTCCTTTCAGTGACAATTGTCCTGATATTAAAATATTTTTTCGCCTATTTTTAAACAACATATATTTAGTTTTCGTAACATTGATTGTCATTTGTTGGCATTGCACCATGCTATTATATTGTTTAAATTGAGACTAATTTCTGATAAATCAATATGTTGTTCATCACAATTGAAAGTATGAAATAAATTTGAGTCATCCGCAAAAAGACGGAAATTGAAATAATTTGATGAGTTTGCCAGATCGTTTATATACAAGAACAAAGTTGGACCCAAAACTGATCCTTGTGGAATCCCGCATGAAATCGACCTGTATTCGGAATTTTAACCATTATAATTAACAAACTGCTTTCTGTTTCGTAATTGTTGATATTCCGTTCTGAAAAAGGGCAATTTCAGGATACGGAATTCATGAAAAAGAGGATATTATCTCATCTAAAAATCTAGGCCTTTTGGCAGCGCGAAATTCGTTGATATTCAGGCATAAAAAACTAGACATGTTAAGGTCTCTGTAATTATGAATAGGATGAATGGGTTAATAATTTTTAACGAGTAATGCGAGCTCAAAGAGCGAGTGGAAATTCTTTGATAAACTGTAATGAAAAGGAGATTTTATTCAGTTTGTTTTAAGGGATGGTCCAGGCTGGAGATATTTATATCTCAATGAATAGAGTAAAATTCACAAAGCAAAATGCTGAAAATTTGATTAAAATCGGATAACAAATAACAAAGTTATTGAATTTTAAAGATTTGCATTATTCCGGTGAAACAGTTCTAGGCATGTCTTTATGAATATTCATTAGGTGGGCTGATGATGTCATATCCCCACTTGTTCTTTTGTATTTTATTATATGAAATTAGGTTTATTCAAAAATTTTCTACCAAGAAGTAAAACGATTGGCAACTGATTATTGCATTAGTTATTTACTGCCGCAACTTATTTCATCATAATGGAGACACATCATTTACACATGTATGAAGAAATGAAACATTTATGATTTCATGTAATTACATAAGAAAAAGGAAAGTGAGGATGTGATATCATCAGCCCACCTAATGAATATTCATGACGATGTGCATATAACCATTTTCACAAAATATTGATAAACTTTCAAATTAAAAAACTTTGTTATCCGATTTTGATGAAATTTTCAGCATTTTGTTCTGTGAATTTTACTCTATTTATTTAGATATAAATATTTTCAGACCGGACTATCCCTTTAAATTCATATAGAAATATACATATCTCACTCATCGCGCGAGCTGATAAGTTTTGACAATCGTACCTGAGAAGGGATAGGAACTTTATTTTGCTTGTGGAATACAGAATAGGTACTTCACAATTCAAATAATGCGAGTCAGCAGCTCGAGCTAAAAATTTTCGATATTCAGACAATGATACAACGAAACATTTTACAGAGCACTTTTTAAAGATAAATTTGTAAATCAAACAAAATAATGGAATCTCGATGTCCAAGCTGACTTCAAAACTGGATATTTCAAGCTCCATTCCCCCCCCCCCTTTTTTTTTTGGGCCCATCGCTAATATGGGGCGGGGGTCCATTCGGCCCCTGGATCCGCCAATGTTTTATTTAATGAAAAACGTAAATATGCTATTACCAATTCAATACTTTCAGTCAATATGACTTGTAAATTGTCGAATAGTATTTTATTCATTACCATATCTGAGTAACTGCCTGCAATAATAATCTAAATGTTAAAAAAACAATGTTACGCCGTTGCCAATCGGATTTATCAGGTTAATTTCAATATATATGTCACATCACATGTCAACGTGATTAAAACAAAACTGAACAATGACTGTACACGGAGAACTTGATAAATACAGGGTTGAAAGGCGTGTTAAACCGGCAGCAGAATGCATTTGATAATCGGAGAAAATTATTTATTGGTACGTTACAGTCAAGATAAAAAAAAAAAAAAACTAAAATGGAAATGGGCCCCTCTCAGAAATGCTTTAACCAAAGGCGAGTGATAATATGGCGTCATATAATATGACGAATTGTCGGCAATGGGGCAGTCACATTTCGCCTACGATGGCCGTCCGGCGAATCGAAAACGGTCGTTTTTAATTATTTTTGTACCTGCTTCCTGTATGTTGTTCGTAAAGAAAAACGGCCGTTTTCGATTCACCTTGCGAACACCGTAGGGGAAATGTGACGGCAGCATTATGAATTTTCATTCGTTTTACTTGTAATTTTAGTCTATTACATACAGTATGTTTGTATTTTAACCAACATGACATTTTTTTCGAGTAAAGAAGATCCATACTTGGACAGTTGAATATGAACGCAATTATGAAGAAACAGATAAATAAAACGGGAGCGTATAGTACATAACCAAACTCAGCCAAATACGAAGTGCTTAATACATCCATGAATCATAAAGGAGGCGGCCTCGGACCATTCACAAAGGACGGGCCGGCTTATTAACGTCATCCTGAAACGCTCCAAAGTCAAAGTTCACCAGTGTTAACTCGTCATTGTTAAACGCTTTGCTACCATTCGTTACTAACTCAATTTCCTCTTATTCGTCCCCCATTGAATGATTTTGAATGATCATACCAAATATCGAGATAAATGAGATAAGATTCAGTGTAATTGTATTCTTTTGATGTATACGAAGTTCTATGTGTGTTAGACCATACCGATTATTTACTGCTGAAAACATTGAGAATTTTCACCCAGATTGTAGCCTCTTTCTCCCCCACCTCTCCATATCTTACAAATTTTTTTTTCTGGAAACCCCTCCACATGATACAATTTGCATTTTTTACTAACAATATTTTATTCCAGATATTATGACATGTACTAGAAAGATCTCTGGAATATGATTGAATGTGAAATATTCTTTTTCTCTTTTACAGTAAGTACATCTCTCCCCTCTTTCATTTAGTTCCTTGTCTATCAGTTTCGTCAATATTGAGGAACCTATATTCAAATAGTATACAAAATGAGACAGCACACAAATTGTTTTTTCTGCACACATCACAATTTATTTATTTATACCGACAACAAATTTAACTTAAATAATAGACACATTGCTATTCATGACTTCAATAGAAATAAAAGCCACAAGCTCTTTGAATGTATTTTCATCCATGTCATTACAAAATGTTCAATGCAGAGATTAGGTTATTTAATATCCCATTCTCAAAGTACAATGGACTATGCACAACTTCAGGCTTGGTCCCACTTGCCATCCATTGGAAAACGCTAAGCACCTGTTGTGTACTCATTGCATGTGTTTCATACGCTCTATATCCATCGAGCATCCGTCCAATGTAATTTCATTGTTTGCCAATAATTTTCCATTTTCCGTTGCCCAGTGGGACCAGGCCTTAGCCTTAAGCAGGTCCGCAATAAACTTGAATTACATAGTAAATTTTGAATGAAATCTTAAGAATTAATTTGGACCTAAAATTGACTACAATCGATTGAAAGAGTGTGCAATTCTCTCATAGTGTCACGAGAAAGTCCAATTTTTTCTTAATCAAATTTTATTCAATATTTCCAGCTCAAATATGGCAAACCTTGAGCCCTGAATTCACAAAAGTGGTTTGAAACTATAGTTTGTGTAATTTTTATTTTTACAATGAAAGCATGCTTTTGTCACAGGATTCATGCTTATTACTAAGGTTACAACATCAATGAGCAAACTGTTTTAAGTAAATTGATGAACATAAACAATAGGCTCATTAAAGCGATCACCATAGTAACAAGTATTTGATTTTTTGATTTGATTTATTGTTTTTATTATCTTGAACATAATTATGAAAAGATGACAAAAAATACATAGTTGTAGTGTTTTACAAAGAAATACAATATCGTGAAATATGAGGAACCTATTAAAAAGCAAAGCTTGTAGACATATAGGTTCACAGAAGAAAATAATCAAGGATTAAAAACTCATAACGCAATGAAGCGAGATAAATCAAATGTAGAAAAATAATACATTATAAAGAGTTCTACATGATAGTATTAACTTATTACACTGCAATAAAAACACATTGGACTTTATTGGACACTTGATCAATGCTTGAAATCTCGTCTAAATTATTGTTTCAAACCACTGATTAAAAAACCAACTCTGTGAAATCAGGCCTATGCGTCCCTTGATCCGATTAACCCAACTCATCCATAGCTGATGGTACATTTAACAAGCAGGCTTCATATGGCTGTTCATAAAGTTAGACACAGCTTTATGTGTGTGTGGAGTATTGGAAGTAACATTGGTCTCAGTCCCCTTCAGCAGGAGTCATAACATACTGGGGCCCGTTTCTCAACACCTGAACAAGTTAGTCATATCTTTATCCATCAACCACGGAGTTAGTTCCAATCTTACTAAACCCGTTTCACGAAAGGCTTCTTAACTAGAATACCTTGATAACGATACTATTGGTCAAAAGAGCAGACGAGATGTAGCCTTAGTCACAAAATAACATAATTTTCAAAAAGAAAAATTATGACAAAAGTGCAAATATTGTGATGAATTGGGAAATACATCTTTTCAACATAATAGCACAGGTAAATTATGCATCATACATACTTATACCACGAATACTGGAGCATTCAATTGCTGAGAAAATGGAATTATGAATAATTTATTTCATGACTAAAAAATCACATGTGGACGTTGAGATGGGTACCCCTGGGATATCCAATTTTAATAGTTTACGAAAGTAAACCATAACGGTTTTCTTTGTAAAATGATAATTATACGGTCTTTTACGATTTCATACATCATTGAAATATAGTTTAACAAAAAATGAATAAAATAATATTTGATACCGAAATTTATGATTTGACAAATTCTATGCATAAATTAGAGATAGAATTTATCCAAATGTTAATAGGGGTCTGAAAACGACAAATACGAGTCCAGTTATGGATGGCCTGACGTGGTAGAATCTTTATCGATTAAATTATTTTACTATTTTAAAATGAATGGTTTTGCTGCATTTTACCAACAGTTTCTTTGTATTACAATGATCATTGAATGCATTATCCCACTTGTTTTGTGATGTAATTTCAACCTCTATGATTGATTACGTAAGATTATAATTCTATAATTTCTAGGCACTTTTGCATGTCATAGTCTACCCACGTGATTCTACTACGTCATTAAGAAAGAAGTTATGACAGGTTCGAAGGTGTCATAAGTATTTAGTGAGGTTGTTGTACCCTATCTTGGTAAAGAGGGCTTCGTGAAACGGTTAGCGGACAAGTAGCCCACTATCTCCGATTTAGTCAAGAAGTTAGACTTATGAGACGGTGTTGAGAAACGGGCCCCTGATGTTTAACACACATTACTAACCCCAGAAGGATTGGTATCACTGACATAGTATGGTACAAGAAGGAAATATTGGGCTCACACATTGACACTTCATATCTCTCTTGAAAGTAAAATCGTGTATAACTTTCAATAAAAACAGTTTTCTGAAACACCCACCGCATAAATAAATTGTGAATTACAACACTATGTAACACACTGAAACAACAAGAAATAAACCTTTACATGCTCAAACATGAATGATCCTTGTGAAATAATTAGGAATTATTTTATATTTCAATTATGATTGGTTATATTTGCAATAAAAAAAGACGATAGTTTGTGACACATATTTTGCTTTACATACAGTGCACTGCATGTGTGCTGTGATCTTCTATGCATAGAGAATAATTAAAGTATTAAACATATCAAATCATACCACTTCAAGCATTGCTTAATATTAATAATTAGAAAACAATATACATTTTACATCAGTATGGATTTCATAATTAGTTTCAATCTACACTATTGAAAAGATAGTTGCATTGTCTCCGGTTAGAGTATAGCTCACTCACTGCTGCTAGTGGAATGACCATCACAGCTTTAAAAACAAAGTACTGTTTAATCCAAATGAGGGGACAGTAATAGAGGAAGAACTGCTTAATTACATTCTGGACAATACAATTAAATATGTACATGCAGAATCATGTATGTGAGACCGTCATAAAATGATTTCTTTCTGTTTGTAGCTCATATGAAAAAAGTGAACTCATCCCAATTATCATGGCTCAATCACTTCATAAAGTGAAGCAACAAAGGGTTAGACGTGCAAGATGATTATTTTTGGAATAGCCTCAATTCCATCATATTCACTCTATCCATTTTACTTTCTTTGCTATCAATTAGCAAGTCTACACCCTTTAAGCTATACAAGATCATGTGAGTGTTGCATAAAGCTGTTCATAATGACTTTTACACATGACTGGTAACCCATTTTTGTGCTACATAGTATATCCCTATGTAGCTGACTCAGTACCTAGGAACATGTTCTAGTTGTTCATAAAGTCAAATTTAACATTAGTTTTATGAAACACCCACCCTTTAGTAAACTTTCTGCGACATATTAAAGATAATTACTACAATGTACAGCAATGTATGACATCAATATCCATGCAACTTGAGGGTATTTATTGGTCTTTATCTTGTCATTCACTTACATACAACCAATTGATTAGTTAATAGTATTTATTTTTGGTAATGATAACACCAAAGAATGTCCAATTGAATGTACAATTACTTCAAACAATTATTTCTTTAAGTTTACATCAGATAGGAACAAGTCATCATGACTC
Source organism: Lytechinus pictus (assembly GCF_037042905.1). Taxonomy (NCBI): domain Eukaryota; kingdom Metazoa; phylum Echinodermata; class Echinoidea; order Temnopleuroida; family Toxopneustidae; genus Lytechinus; species Lytechinus pictus. The sequence continues at coordinate 38,200,836 of NC_087249.1, forward strand.
CACATGAAGATAGGGTCATTTACTATGTTTAATGTTAAAATAAAAACGTTCGTTCATAAATAGTTTCATTTAATACCTTGATTGCATCAAGTGCCATTTTTTTTATCCTCAACCAGTTTGACATGTGCCCAATAACTTAGGGATACATTGAAACAGACACAAGCCCCATAACCTCAAGCTAATGTCACAGTCAACCCAAGCAAAACTATTGGTCTTTAAAATCATTTTTAAGCTTCAACCAACCTTAAAGGTGAAGTCCACCCCAGAAAAATGTTGATTTGAATAAATAGAGAAAAATGAAAACTAGCAAAATGCTGAAAATTTCATCAAAATTGGATGTAAAATAAGAAAGTTATGACATTTTAAAGTTTTGCTTATTTTTCACAAAACAGTGATATGGATGCACAACTCAAATGAGACAGTCGATGATGTCCCTCACTCACTATTCCTTTTGATTTTTACTGTTTGAATTATACAATATTTCATTTTTCATAGATTTGACAATAAGGACCAACTTGACTGAATCATATAGTATTATTCAATGCTCATTCCACATGTTCAGGGATGAATTGATCGTTTTTTTCACTTGACAATGAGGAGAAAAATAGAATATTTCCTATTTCGTATAATAAAATACAAAAGAAATAGTGAGTGGATGACGTCATCAGTCTCCTCATTTGCATACCCACCAGGATGTGCATATAACTGGTTTGTGAAATTAAGCAAAACTTTCAAATGTCATAACTTTCTTATTTTACATCCGATTTTGATGAAATTTTCAGTGTTATGCTTGTTGGGTTTTTCTCTTTTTATTCACATCAACTTTTTGTTGGGGTGGACTTGTCGTAATGATTATTAGGGGCAAGCTTTTGTCATGGACGAATCACTGGATAAAAAGGATTAATCCAGTATTAATCCAGTACTGAATAGAGACTCTGGATATACATTGTCTCCAATCTTCGGTCCTGTGATCAAGAAACAAGGAGGTACAGACCACCACAGGCAGCAAACTTTGTGACTGATCAATTGGCTCTAGAAAGTCCACAGGAGTGGACGAAAGCTCGCCCAAAATAATCTTTAGCTTAGTTGAGGCTTAAAATTTATTTAATGAATCATCCCCAACTGATGGAAGTTTTCTGTATTATTGGTTTATTTGTCAACAACATACCATCGGTCAGTCAGTTTCCTTGGTGACATTGATCATCCACTTGATTTGTACAATCATATTTCACAATATCTACCTCATATCAGCTCAACCTTATTAACTACATGGGACTAGAGATTTAGAAGGAGGGTTATTCAGTGGTTGGAGCGACCGTTCCAGCACCTTCCCTCTCACCAGCCTTCTTTGACCCTGAGACAATGTCATCGATGCGAAGTAACAGCATGGCAGTCTGAATATCATAGAAAGATTGCATGGTTTCAAACTTGTATCAAATTTTAAAGTTTTTTTTTATATGAGAATCAAGCAAAGATCTCTGGAAATTGAGCTCTTATCAAAGTTTTATCTTCAAGATACCAAGATTTGTTACAAAGAAATCAACAGGCAAAGACTCAAGTACCAGACTAGGACAAATCCTGACCATCTTTTTTATCCTTAACTGACCAAGGTTTTATGTAACACCACTCCCACAAACAAAAAACACTATGTATTAAATTCCTGTTCTTACTTTTCTTTTTAAGCCCCAGTCACATATAGACACGGATCCTCACGGATCAACACGGCAATGCCGGCATGATCCGGGGAGGTCCGGGATCGTTTTGCCCGGATTTAGCGTCGACAAGCGTTGATGACAGCACACACGGCATCTTCACAAGGATCTACAAGGACCATGCCGACAGAGCACATCGTCAACACAGACCAACACGTCAGCAACACGGACCTACACGTCAGCGACACGGATCAACACGACAGCTACACGGACCAACACGTCAGCAACACGGACCAACACGTCAGCTATATTGACTAGCACGGCATATGAAAATCTGCGCATAAAAATGAGCTGATTTTTGTTTTATTTATTTCAGTCTTTTTCTCATCCTTGCTGCAACATCGTAATTGTTTTTCTGAGTGAATTTTAAAAAAATATTAAAAATCCAAACTTCCTTAACCAGTAAAAACGCTGTTTTATTTTTTTATGCAACACATGCAGTTTACTGTTTGTACAGTAGTTGTTAAGTACTTGAAATCTTAAACCACAAATTCAATTTTGAATATTTTAAGCTTAAATAAATTAAGCATATCTTTATCTCAACTGTTTAACTACTGAAAAGTTCATAAAGTAAACAGCGTTGTATAGCATTGATGGGAAAAAAAGAACACAGACTGCTAAGGATACTCCAGGCGGCTAAACGGACCTACACAGCAACTACACGTCAGCAACACGGACCAACACGTCAGCTACACGGACCATCCCGGATTGCTTGTCTACCCAGCAGTCCACGGATGACACCGGATATTTTTGACAGCCAAAAACTGCCGTGTTGGCCTCCCGGACGTTCAAGGACCACCATGGACCTCCAAGGATGCCCAGGGCGCCAACACGGATCTCTCCCCGGACCACCCCAGATCAGATCCGGGGTCTATATGTGACTGGGGCTTTAAGCACATTTCAGTTGTTTTATTTTTAGCATAACCGTAGAGTCTTATTCCAATAATGATTCATAATAAAGCTTTGATTGGTCAACTAATGAAGGTGAAGATGTATTTTTTTCCAAAAATAAAGGAAATTAAATATATTATATATTTTTCCAATAAACTTTTATAAATTAATTTTGCAACAAAATTTCAAAAATTATATGCTGGTTGAGCTAAAAATTATCTTCATAATGCACTGACAAAGAAAACAAATGCATTTTGCCCTATAGGTAGGTAGAGAGAAAGAGAGAGAAAAAAAAAGGAGAATCAACTATGCGAAAATGAAAATACTGAAAGAGAGCTTACCTCAATGGCTGTTTTATATGTCTGTGCCTTGACTGCGTATGGATCCCAGATTCCTAATTGGTTCATATCAGCTAAGATACCCTTCTCACCATCAATACCCCAACTAAAATTAGCTGGGTCAGCTTGCTTAGCCTAGTCAACCACAAATCATTCAAAATGAATCAATATTTCATATTCATCATTTTCAATTTTTTAACTATGGATAAAAAACGCATATATTGGTCTGTATAATTTGCATGAGCAGTAAGAGAGTGTATTGAACATACCATCGGAATCTGATAGCAATCATACAACATTGTTATATTAGCATTCTTTCAGTTAATTAGAACCTTTAATAAAATGATACTGTTAATTCATTTTCAGAAAATGAGTAAACTGTGATTTGTTCCAAAATCAGATTGTGTAAGGAGTGTGGTGGCCTTTACGGTTCTGTACAAAACTTGCTGTTTTGATTAAGCCTGAGTCGAATCGATTTTAAAATCGGTGTTCGATCGATGTCATCGAGCGCCGGTGCAGATTTTGCAAAATCGGTGCATCGAAGAAAAAAAAAAAAACGTCGGCCGGCCGATTCGTTTGGTTCACACAATCAATCATCAAAATAAAAACAGTAATGTCCAACTTGACTACTACCTACTTGATTTGTATTCCCCCGAAATGAAACCGATTGCGTAATTATGCCTATTCACCATTAATTTGAAGTTATTTCGATCATAGTTCGAGTCTTACTCGTCTGCTCGTGCCGAGATAATTTATGCACGATGAATTCATGAATGGAAGTCATCGATCGCGCATGCGCAGTACTATGCTTTAATCAAACCAGAAAATAGCCAGAAAATTGACGCGATCAACGTAAGATAAACCTTGCTATCATGGACAATATTAATATCATGACCATAGAACATTATTTAATCGTAATATTTATCAATAATTTGCATATGATAATCATTAATATGAATTTAGAGTTTGATGTGGTACATTTGTATTTGGTTTCAATTTTCAACAACGGACATCACATGACGATCGACTTGCGTGAGTGCACTTGTCTAAAAAAAATTATCACGTCAGGATTGATTCTCAAACATTGTCAACATGCAGAAACTCTTTTCAAGATCGTAATATCACCATATAATAACATTTTACATGACAAAACAGAGAAATTTGCGTTTGATTTTTTTTTTCCATCAATTTGAAGCTAGTTTGTGCCCAACTTTGGGCTCTGATTTCATGAATGGAAAATATGTCTACGTCAATGAACGCGCATGCGCATTGTGCTTCTTTTTCTCGGAGCTAGCTAGCTCCGGAGACGTCCAGGCCAGAGATGGAATAAAAATTAAAATAATGCCAGTATAATACTATTAATACTTCCATATGAACATGACATACTTTGCTGACATCGTCAATAATTTTAGTATGGCCATAAAATCTTATTAAATCTTAATTATGTAACATCCAATAATATATTTGAATTTAGAGCTCGATCCGAGACACATTTATTTCGATCTCATGCTCATGTCTAAAAAAAAAATGGATTATCAATATCATATCGGGATTAATTTTCGAACATCGCCATAACTCATATTCCACAATCTTTCCTCACAATCGTTATATCAGCATTGAATACCAATTCAAATGACCATCCAGAGAAAATTACGTATTTATTCCCATCAATTTGGATCCAACTACCCCGCCAACTACACAATCTCTGGCAAGTTACAGCGCTCTCCGCTGGCTGGCGCTGGCAAGCAAACCTGTCGTTTTGGGAGAGTGAGTGTACGGGGCTGGTGTGTGCGAGTCTGGACTGCGAATGCTAGTTGACCGAAAATCATTCGGATCGACTCTGCGTGATTCATGTCTTTAATATTGTTTCATTTTAAACTTATATGTTGTCATCTGCAAATATCATTATTGAAGATATTTTGGGAAGAATTCTGCATTGGTCCTCAGCTTTTTTTGTGTTTTGTGATCATGGAAAATACAAACGAACTTTGCTGTCATCTGCTTGTGCACTCACCCGGCCAGCGTATACCGTCAGTGCATGCAGTGCGTGCATAGCGCATCGACGCGACGGCGCGGCCGGAGCAAAATAAAATGACTCGATATTCCCCGCCTTCAAAATTTGATGCATCGAAGTTCGATCGAATTAAAGCTGTCGAACACTGGTTTTCAAAATAATCGATATGACTCAGGCTTAGTTTTGATACCATCTTGCACAAGACCTCTTCAACAAACATCGAGCAATTCTTATCTGCGAGTGCCCATGTAACATACACGAAAAGAGATATTATACAGTTAAGCGCAACTGAAAGTCCATCGCAAACAAAGTACAACCACTTAGAATCAATTAAATTTTATCTCTTTTAAGTTAAAGTTCCCAAATAACACAAAGATGTGATGGCAATGACTTGAAATTGACCTATGATCCTTTAACAAGTGGAGCGCCTCTGGCAGTCTCGCCTGCAATACGCGATTCAATATAGCAGCAGTGCTGACTTTGAAAATGACTCTAATATAATAATTCACAAAAAACACCATTCATTTAATATACTATTACGTTCATTGACCCTAAATGACATATGACCTTGATCAAGTGATCGACGACTTATGCAAGATGCATAATAATACTGGATTACACCTTTGTCCATATTTCATTAATCATATCCATAAAGTTTCAAAGTTATGATGGCAATCTAACAATTACCCACTACATGGCAAAAGTTCATTGACCTTAAATGACCTTCGACCTTGGTCATGTAACCTGAAACTTGCACAGGATGTTCAGTGATACTTGATTACTCTTATGTCTAAGTTTTATGAACTAGATCCATAAATTTTCAAAGTTACGATGGTAATTCAACAAATACCCCCAATATGACCAAAGTTCATTGACGCTAAATGACATTTGACCTTGGTCATGTGACCTGAAACTTGCACAGTATGTTCAGTAATACCTGATAACTCTTATGTTTAAGTTTCGTGAACTAGGTCCACATACTTTCTAAGTTATGATGTCATTTAAAAAACTTAACCTTAAGTTAAGATATGATGTTGACGACGTCGCCGCCGCAGTCAGAAAAGCGGCGCCTATAGTCTCGCTCTATTATGCAGGCGAGACAAAAACTGTTCATGCCAAAATATTCATGCAAGAAATTAGTAAGAAAACAATTATATCACTATAATTTTGCAGCATAAATCTTATCAAGAATGTTTGTAGGTAGAAAGTCTTACCCTAAGAGCAGTGAGAGTGCGGATTGTGTTGCCTCCACAGTTCTGAATGAGAGTCCGAGGGACAACCTCTAGAGCTGATGCAACAGCCTTGTATGGCCACTGCTGAACACCTTTGATAGCTTTAGCCTTCTCATTTAGGGCCTGGCAGGAGAGAAAGGTTTAGGGAGTGCCTCAGGGATTATCACTTGAACAGCCTTGTAAGGTCATTTCTGAACAGACTTGGTCTCTTACTACAAATAGCGTTCCATTTCCTTCTCACCCTTCAGGCTTGCTTGGTAAGGGAAGTTTTATGTAAATTGGTTATCTACATGGCTTGTGGTTCAATTTATTTCTAGTTACAGTTAAATTGAAACGATGGGCAATGAATCATGTCACTTAGAATTACTTTATGTAGAAATAAAGATCAACGCAAAATGAGTGAACAATGGATTTCCTCTCTTCTGCGAAAAAAAAAGCCTTTTCCAATGACTCCCAAGTTAAATATGTTTAAAATGGTTTATCAGGTAGCTGTTACTTACATGTGACAGAGCCATCTCCACAGCACCTCCTCCAGGTACAAGACAAGGCTCCTGCATGACATTACGAGCAGCGTTCATAGCATCCATAAGATTACGTTCTACTTCATTTAAAACATCCTTGCTAGCACCCCTTAATAAAATAGTACAGGCCTTGGGGTTCTTACATTCTGTGATGAAGGTGAAATACCTGTGAGTATAAAAACATATATGAATTGTATGGTCATAAATCACCACATATATCATCCTCATTAGGCCCCAACTGGTAACAGGTTGGGTCTGTACTACGGTCCTTCTTAGGCCCTAAGTCGTAACAGGTTGGGTCTGTAGGTCCTCATTAGGCCCCAAGTCGTAACAGGTTAGGTGGAGAATAATGGACCAGTAAAATAAAGAAATGTGCATCAGTGTTACCAACGACTGAAAAATTACCAGTTTAAAAACTACATCTCCTTATCTATGAATTGAATTTTCACATGATACTGAATTTCAATTAACAAACCAAGTGCAACTATGGAAATTATAATCATTGTCTTCATCGTTATCATCATCATCATTACCATCACCACCATTAGAATCATCATCATCACCACCACCACCATCATTACAGTCATCACCATAATGTTATCATCCTAATAAGCAACCAAATGCAAACTTACTCATCTCCAATCTTCTGTATTTCAAAGAGTCCACATCCAAGACCCAAGTCCTCTTCTCTGAGTTCATCTGTTCGATTTACAACTGTTGCCCCACAAGCTCTAAACACAAATGTTTTAAATCAAAGTGATATTGCTCAAATGAATCTAAACAATGACAAAATTTCTCCCAAATAATGACAATGTTTCATTTTAATATCATGTGCAACCAAACTTTGATATGAATAAACAGAATAATAAACATGACAGGCTTAACAATGAAGATGTTATCAAAATCGAATTTAGAATAAAAAAGAGCATTTGAAAAATATATTTATTTTCAAATATCATACACGAATATTTTCATATATCATACGCGAAACATTAGTGATACCATGGAGCTATAAAACAGGAGATCCTTCTTCCAATTCCTCTGTTAATCCTTTATCGCTTCCTAGAAACGATATCTAACATCAATCAGCAAGCCGCCAGGCGAAAGTAAGAGCCCGCTTACGTAACGCAATAAGCCCGCTCGTAAAATCTGAGGTCAGTGATTTTTTTAAAGGTCCCTTTGAGGCACCGCCGTAAACGACATTCTTCCACATAACTTCCCTTCGAGCTCTGTTTTTTTTTTCAAAATCGAAATTTCTCTTTGTACGGATTCCTGATATACGTCTTTTATGTATGGTTGAACTTCTGAGATGATCCCCTTTGCATACCAAATATGATACAATCTGATTCAACCCAGCCACAGTACGTACAGAGAAAGTTGGATATTAGTCATTTATGTATGTCTGTCTTTCTTGCTTTATTTAAACCTTTTCCTGTACGCTCCTGTCTTAGAAATTACAATGTGGGGAAAAAGCATACTTTAAACTTGATTTCAATGGGAAGATTATATGTTCAGTCGTGTTCGCCTTGAAAATATAACGACGAATCTACGGGGCATTTCTACGGCGACTGTTGCATCGTCAAGTATCCTCCAGTGCCCCACGTACTCCTATTTGTGTAAGTTGAAGGTGAGTGTGATGCCGGAGCTTCGAACGCGCGCGCTCAGCTCATTCACACAGTACAGGCCTCAGCTCCGGACTGTTTAGGAAATATATTAGAATTGACGCATTTGAAGAGATAGATCAAGTCCTAACTTTTATGATATTTCGTTGATTATGATCTGTAAATTTTCTTTCTATTAATATTACCCATTGGGTTAGAATATCAGCGTTTTAAATTGCATTCGATCAACTTTCCCTATCTGATTTAGGGCTGATTTACGAGCGGTCTGCGCCTGTAAGTGTGAAAGTGCAGTGATGGACCACCCTGCTGTGAGGGGATTAGCGGTGCCGCGCATGGGGCAAAGCGTTCGAGAGAGCCAGATCTCCTTCTGTAAAAGCTCCATGGTGATACGCAAATGTGAAAGCTGATTATCTCATACATTCACCTTTTCTTTGCATGGTTTTAAATAAAATATGGAATACTTCTCTTTATTATACAGATCTGATAAGAATGCTGTTGATTCAATCACTTGAGTACAGCAATACAAGATATTTATATGAAGATATAAAACCATGTCCTACATTACTAGGGAAAATCTGAAGTATAGTAAATAAGTTACATCAACAGATATTTTATATTGCATTATTTCATGTCATAACTTTCTTTAACTTTACACCCTCTTTGAAGAAAAATTTCTGCATTATGATAGTTTGATTTTTCTCTACTTATTCAGATCAATTATTTGTTTGAGTGAACTTAAGCCTTTAAAAACATCAATAATAAAGTCATGTTATTTTTGCCTGTAAAGAAATTCATCAGATTGGTGAAAAACTGAGTTGCATCGAGAACCACACCCAACTAATTAACGTTCCCTGTTCAAATTTTTCCTCTTTACTAATGTAACCAAATCGAATATGGGACGTGTGAGCCTGAATATCAATTTTTCTCACAGTTCATTGAATGCAACCTTCCTGAATTAGAATATAAATCTGAGGGTATGTTTCAATAAAAATCTTTATGAATTGAACTAGGTGTATTCCTTCACAAGGACAATTATATGCATGTTAAACCATCTGAAACCTTACTGAGATTATTTGTCTTGGTTTTCATATGAAAAGTTGTAATTCTCTCAAATTATTATCTAGAAAGAATTGGTCCAAAAATATTCATTGATGGTTTCAGCATACCTTGCTATTCTGTTGTTATCCGACTTCCTGACACGTCTGATCGCTGTGATGTTGGCCTTCCCAAGGTAATGTTGTGCCAGATCTATATCACAGAAATAAAAATAACAAATGGAATCCCTCTGGCAGTCTCGCCTGCATAACGCAATTCAATATAGCAGCAGTGCCAATAATGAATCACAAAAAACACTATTCATATGGAAATAAAAAATCATGTTCATTGACGGTAAATGACCTTTATTCACCTTGGTCATGTGTCCTGAAACTCACACAGGAACTTAAGTGATACACCATTACCCTAATGTCTACATTTTATGAACTCGATCACAGTTGAAATAATACCCCCAACATGGCCAAAGTTCATTTAAAAGGGAAAAGAGAGGAGAAAATAACGAGGATGAAGAAGAGTGAATACACTAAGGTGAGGGGACGACTTGGACAATAAAAAAAACAAGTGGAGCGCTCTGGCAGTCTCACCTGCATCACGCAATTCAATATAGCAGCAGTGCTGACTTTGAAAACTATACCATAATTACTCACAAAAAACACAATTCACAGGCCTCTACAAAAAAAAATTCATCACTTGCCCTGTCGGGCAATGATAAAAAAATTTGCTTGCCTGATAGAAAAAGCTGCTTGCCTGATTTTTTTTCAAAAATTCTTTTGCTCTTAATTATTCTTTTCAGTCCTGGCTGAACTTGATTTACTGGCGCTGCCCTTGGCATTTCTTTTTCTTGACTCTTGTTCAAGTTGTTCTGGCCGCCGATCACGACGACAAAAGTCGCCTATTTTAGCCTGACGACTCATTGTTTATTTGGTTTGAAGTTGAAGCCGAGTCCTGGCCAGGGTGACCAGATTTCACAAAATGGAATACGGGACAATCGACAAAAAAAAAGATAAAGAAAGAAGGCTACACAGTGTTAGACTTGTGAAAAAGTACAGAATTGGAAGGGAAGGTGAACGAAAATATGAAGGAGAAAGAAAAGGGATGAATTGAGAAGAAAGAAAGAAAAAATGAAGGGGAAAATGAAGGAAATAACAAAAATTATGAAAATACTTACCATGATTTTCTTATTTACGAGATAACTGGATATACTCATTTGATTTGCTAGTTCATTACGATTAACTTGCACGCCGAATAAAAGTACACAATTTTTCCTGCGCGCGCGCAGCATCTCCCTATGCACGCACTATCCCAAGATCATCACGCAAATAGGCGTCCATTTCCTCTCATGAGCCTGAACGCAAGACATGTTGCCACGCAAGGCGAGGGGTCGGTGGGAGGGTTCAAATGAGTATATCCAGTTATCTCGTAAATAAGAAAATCATGGTAAGTATTTTCATAATTTACATCAATAACTGGGATATACTCATTTGATTTGCTAGACCAACACGGATTCAACGTGAAGGGAGGCATGTCTAGACTAAGAAAGTGCATACAAAAATAGGGAGATGAAGACACGAAAGGCCGCTGTCTTAAGGACAGAGGAGGCAAATAAGGCCTCATGTGAAGAAAGGTCCTTAAGAACAAGGAATTAGAAGAGCGCCAAAAAGGCGGTCCTCAAGATGTTGTATACGACGATTCCATAGAAAGAGCCCAAGAAGAAAGATACTATAGTATCATGGGCCCTCGGCCTAGTGTCAGAAGGAGAACATCATCACCAACTGACTTGATCGTTTCAACAATCCAGAGTGAAAAGATGTCTCGAGAAGCTGCCGCAAACGGCTCGCGCGACAAAACAACCAACTGCACAGAGTTGGGAATTGTCTGAAGAATGGCAAACAAAGACGAGGGTTAGAAGTCACACCTAATCTAAGCCAATCCCGGCAACGGTCCGGGAGCGATGCATAAGTATGCAAAGCTTTGTACTGTAAATGGTTATATATAAACAGATACAGGAGGGATCTCGACTGATAGACAGACAAAAGATACCCTGAAAACCGACCCAAGAGGGAGTTAGTCAAGCGTCAAGAACGACCGACAGGTGCCATGACGGACTAAGCCATACAAGCTCAACGTTTGAGAAGAACTTAAGAGGTTGTAAGATTCGGATTGAAGGTATTAATCATCCGTAACCGGAGGGATGAGAATTGCCGATGATCAAAAAACGATCCGATTTTGTTGAAAATTTCGACAAGAATCGTGATCGGAAGACTGAAACTTGTACGGTTCAGTAAGTGATCAATCAATCAATCTGAGAAGGCGACAGCGGGGCTAATAAAAGCCACGGTCAAGTCACCGGCTTAATAATTTAAGCCAAGCCGCAACCATGCAAACGTAAGGAATGCGAGATATCTCAGAAGCCCCCGCGTGGGAGAAGGCGCCCAGAATTCGATATCTGTCTCAAATGCGTGAGGGCAGAACATCTGCAGAATTCTGATAGAGAGCTGTGGCAGGACGTTTCCAGCGGTCCGATAAGGACATGGAACGACAGAGAGTAAGGTTGAAGTAAACCACTCGTAAGGCAGTCAATGTGTCGAGAAAAGCGACTGAGTGCCATCCTGTTAATAAGAAAATGCCACGGACCTGCTGTCTATGTAGAATAGAACAGTCTGGTCAAAGCAGCTCAAACGGGCGTGTCGGAGAAAAACGCGGCACGCATCACGACATAATAAGTGTGATAGACAGCGGATCCCTTTTCTCCAGTACTAAATAAAACACCCGCCCGAGGGTGCAGTGCCCGCGGCGGGAGAGGTGGGCGGTGGTTTGGCTGAAGCCACCATCGCCGAAGGGCCCGTAAGGCTAGGCTGCGATGGATGTCCGCTGAGCGGAGCAATTCCTAGTCGCAGCAAGCGTACGCCAGAGGTGAGCTGGCGAACAATGTCTCTGTCATGATCTTACGTGTAAACGATGATCAAGAGATGTCGGTCAAGATGTTCTGAACCAACAGACAACGCCAGACATGATACCTCAACAGTTACGTTCCCGACGGAATCGAGTGAGGTAACAACGGCCCTGTCCTATCAAGGTTAGGGACGGAAACTGGCTAAGAGTGTCTAAGTCCTCGCCTGACGAAACAAGCGGAGGAGAAAGGCGACTTGAGGAAAATAACCACCAATATTTCCTTCAGTCTGCGATGAGAACCATTTGTTTACGAAAACAGCCACAAGGCCTGGTTTCTCTGGTGATCGCAAGGGCAAGCACCGCCGGCGCTGGTTGCAACAGCATGGAACAGTCCGATATCGGTAAGATAAGGAGTTCCGAGAAGCTGCGGGGGGCGGCAAAAATGACGCCCTAAGCAGCGGGGGATGAGAATCTAAGCTTCTAAAAAGAAGAACTCCAGTGAAGTAAATCACTTTCATGAAGGGACTTATCCACAGTCGACCCGAGAGAAAGCGGGTCGTGGTGATCGTGGTTAGACAGGCATAAGTATGCATACACACACGTATACATTTTATACATAAATGTATATCCACCACGATTACATCATCCTCGGTCACGCAGTGACCATGGTCACATACATAGCATGGAAGGAGGATGAAAGCAGCCTGCGAGGCGACTCAAGTGTGCCGAGTGAAAAAGCTTCTAAAAAAAGAAGACAACTCGACACACGGGCACGGTAAATGCATCGACCGTAGCCCACTCCACACGAGGAAGCGGCGGAGACGCCCGAAAGCTTGACCCACATAGAGGGCAGTCTATTCGGATAGACTGTTTGAGCTCGACCGATGGCCTGGTGGCGGACAGTTTGGTGTGAACTCTCCGACCCGGCACGGTGGGTGCGCCCAGGAAGTAGGCATAGAAATGCCGACAGAAAAAACCTGGGGCTTGAAACAAGCCTGAACGCACGTACACAGCCGACAATCTAAAGAGATATATGGCTGTTTCTTTCCACCGAGATGATGCTTACCCGACCGGGAAAGACTCGGGGAACAAGTTGTGAATGTCAACAGGAGGGGTATCTGGCATATAAATAGCCGATTCCCTCCGGGCGTTCGGTGCAAGTGCTGCCGGCGGGGTCCGGGGGGACGACCGATGATGGCAGCTCGCACGAGCCGCCCGAATACGAGACAAATAGGTTACAAAATAACCATAATGCACCGGGTGGTGAAGGCATAGCGATTATTAAGTTTAGGAGAACTATTAATCGCCGTGACATTCAGATCCGATATTTATGCTCATAAGCTCGGCAGAGCTACGAGATAGTGAGACATACCGCTGAGCGGTGATGGTGCTAATATCGGAGTCGCCCTCACTACAGCGGCGATGGCTGGAGGACGGGTGTCTGTACTAGCCCCGACTCTAACCTTACAAGGAAGAGAAGGAGTTAAAAGTAAAGACAGGGCACCCTTACTTTCGTATAGAAAGTGAGGTTCAGGCCAAAAGCTGACGGTCCCGTCGCCTGGGCGGACGGTCCGCGGGCGTGATAGGTTGCCCTCTCAAAAACAGCCAAACATTCTCATGAGAGAAGGAAGGCATGCGGTATGTTAGAAAATCTTACCTCCAATCTACAGGCCCGTCTAGGGGGTAGAATGGAGAGAGTTACCGCTGAAAGAGCCGTTGCCGTAAGCGATGCCCGGTCAAACTGTGAAGCTTGACGTAGATGGCGAATTCGGGAGTACCTGCATATTAATGGGGGATACCCATGCAGGTGAACTCGCCGGCGGCTCCCCGGAGTGCGGGCTGGCGGGAGAGACTCAATCCGCTCAATGCCCGACACCGGCAATAAGACCGACAGAAAGCAGCCAAGCGGCTGCAGCGTCCAACCAGCGACATACGGGGGCTTGCCGACTTGCTGGGTGAGACACATACGTCAGCAGCACCTGTGCATATCGTACAAACACCCGTGCGGGTGAAAGGGCCGGCAATTTCAAAGAAAAGGGCCGGTGGCTGGTGCGAGGCTGTTGATAAGCCCGGCCGTCGCGTAGCGGCGGTCTATAATGACGGAGAACACGAGGGTAAGACCCCGTAATGCTCGGGACGTGTTGATGCAACCTGTAAGGATGCAACGTCCAGCCGTCGGTCACCAAGAGCTTGCCGACATGTTGGCTTGAAAGCCGTATGTTGGAAGCACCTGCATAGAAACGGGGTCACCGTGTAGGTGAACAGCGTTTCAATAAATGCCCGGCGTGAGAGGGCAGGTGACTGCTTGAACCGCACGGTGCTTAGCACGGTGGCTGAAGCTGACATGAAGCGTGGGGGAATTTACCCGCACTGCTCGTGGGCGTGTGAAGCAACATGAGAGTTGCGACGCCTGACCCACAATTATCGGGAGTCTGGTGACATAATGGGGGGCGATGCCCGTATGTCGATAACACCCGTGTATTAGCGGGAATTTCCCTTGCAGGTGCGTGAGCCGGCGAATTATGAAATTGCCGGTGACTCTCCGAGGTGTGAGATGGCGAATGTCTGCTTGACCTGCCCGGTGCTTGACACGGCGGCTGAAGCTGACAGAGAGCATGAGGATAAAAATCTGTGATGCTCGAGGGCGTTCTGTTGTAACATGAAGTTACGACGCCTGGCCATCGGCACAAGAATTAGAAAGAAAGGGTCTGCCCGCGAAGCGGGGTTAGCAACCTAGAATTTCTTCTTCTTCCTCTTCTATGCGGCCCCCGCCGGGGGGGCAGAAGAGGGCACAAGAGACAGGGGGGACGTGATATCTCGCATGAGAAAAGTCACCCAAATCTGATCAAGCCGTTTAGGCACTTGAACGCTAATTCCACGGTTCCACCTTTAAGGGCACGTGGACGCGATTCCACGTTTCCACCCTGATCAGATAATCGTGAGATTGACGGAGTCGAGCTCACGCGTCTCTAGCGACTAGGGGCTGGTAGCCCTTTGCTAATGCTCCCTGAAGGAGACTGACAAAGCATCGAGCCTAGTCTGTGCCAGGAAAAGAGTCCCATGCTCTTAACCCGGACTTGTTGGACCCGATAGCCGGTGGGTAAAGCAGCCCTGGAGGAGTGAAGTTTTCTATACTAGTACAACACTCCCCAAAGTAGGTTCAGGTCCCGTCGAGGGAGCCTTGGCTATCACCTTTCAGGCACGTGGCCGCTGCGCCACGGTTCCACCCTCCTTTTTCCAAGGCACGTGGACGCAACTCCACGGTTCCACCCTTTATAGAGCCCATCGCAAAGGGTCTCAATCTCTTGCCCTCATACTCACCGCCGCTCAAAATACCATGTCTGGTTCTCTCCCAGCGGCAGGTCTGGAGTCATCAGGAGATGAGTCAAAAGAGCTCATCTACCTGGTAAGTTCTTAGCCTGAAAGAACAAAAGGAGGGTCGAAAACAGAGAGGGGGCGGAGGGGTGGGTGGGCGAGAAAGGTGACAAAGCAAGATCCTTTTCAGAAAATATTAATAATAAAATTAATAACTTCGAAAAGAACAGGACCGACTTCTTAAACATGAGATCAAACAAAGTTAAGAAGCTGAAGTGAGAAAAAAAAAACTTAAATTTTTTTTTTTTTTTCAATTACACGTATACATGACGTTAATTAATTAAAAACAGAAACGTCTAAGTCGAAGGACGAAGAGCAGGATCAGCTAAGAAAAAAAAACACAAGGTTTTTTTTTTTTTTTTGACAAGGGTCAAAAGAAATAAGTAAAGGAGCTGATCTGAAAGGAAGAGGTAAAAACTTTTTTAAAGGACGCTAATAGATAACAGGGGGCTTCCCAAAAATTTTAAGAGAATTTTTTTTTAAGACAATAAGTCTAAAAAAAAATTTTCAATACAAAAATAATTTTTAAATTAATTAATAATTAAACAATTAACCAATTGGTTAATTGAACAATTAATTCATTAATTAATCAATCAATCAATTAATCAAACAAGAACAAAAGATTGATTGAGACAATCAACCGACTCACAAAAGAACCAGTTAAAAACTAGTTTGAGAACAAACAAGGACGACGCTCCTACCTGTCCCATAGCCTAAGCTGTGGGGAGGAAAATCTATTCAATTCAAGACGAGGCAAAGGTGCAAGTCAAGAATAATAAAGAATTAAAAAGGATTATAAAGAAAAGGGGGCGTCGTATCAATGCCTGCGGCACGCAGGAGGAGCGCGCGGAGCTGTGGGGAAGAGAAGCGTAAGCAACCCGTCTGTGAGAAAACGAAACTGACGGTTCGGAACTCACAAGTTTATTTAAAGAAAAACGTGAATAATAACACGAAAGCTCCATACAGTAGGATATAAATGAAATCAATCTAAAGCCGAAAGGCAAAGGATTAAAATAGGCTGTAAATACATAGATAAATATGTAAACAACGGACACTTTTAAGAAGTAAAGTGGGAGTGTACTTAGCCAACGTCTGATCACGGCGGCAGGCGAAAGTAAAAGAGGAAATGGACGCCTATTTGCGTGATGATCTTGGGATAGTGCGTGCGTAGGGAGATGCTGCGCACGCGCAGGAAAAATTGTGTACTTTTATTTGGCGTGCAAGTTAATCGTAATGAACTAGCAAATCAAATGAGTATATCCCAGTTATTGATGTAAATATAAGAAAGTTCTAATAAAAGAAGGATGAGAGAATAAAAATAGATAAAAGGTTTCTGTCATTCTTTGAATTGAATATAGAAAGAAAAAAAAGAAAAGGGAAGATGAATAAATGTGTGAAAGTCAAAACAAAGAAGTGTAAGACAAAAAGAAAGTAAGAAAAAAGGAGGAGGAAAGAAAGAATGAAGGAAAGAAAATTTTCCTTCATTCTTGGAAAGAAAGAAACAAAGAAAGAAGAAAACAGGAAGGAAGGAAGAAAGGGAAAGAAAGTATAAGGGAAAAGAATAAGGACAAAATGAAATAAGTAATGAAAGAAAGAAAGGAGGAAAGAGAGGGAGGAAAGAATGAAGGGAGGCCAGAATGAAAATAAAGAAAATAATGGAAGGAGAGATAGAACGAAAATAAAAACGAGTGGAAGGGAGAAGGAATGAAGGAAACAAAAAAAGGAAATGTAATAAAGAAGGCAAGAGAAAGAAGGAAAGAGAGAAAATGAACAGAGAGAGAGAGAGAGAAAGGATCAGGAAATAAAAATAGATATGTAACAAAAAAGGGCAAGAAGGATAGAAAAGAAAGAAAGAGGAAAAAGTTCAAACTTCAAGCAAATAAAAACAATCCAATTATATAACAAAAATCCTAATGATATTTGGTGTTTTTTTAATATATTTTTAAAATTTAAAAAAAAACTAAAATGTTTTAGAAATGAATAAAATACGGGACGTCTGGTCCTGGCCGAGTCAGTCCGAAGCTTGCATGCATTCAGCGCCATCTAGCTCGAGACTCGGCTGGCTCGATCGCGATCGCTCGTGTACGTCCGTACATGCGCTCAGAGGGCGAGAGAGGGGTTTCCCCAGCTAGCTCCTTCGGCGATTAGTAGCGCATGCGCACATTGTAGTTTAGAAAGTAAGATGGCAGCCTCCATCGAACGGGACCGCTGGCGATAAATTGTCGCCTTTTGTCGGTAAATTGGCGCTGATTTGACATGTTTCCACTGTTTTTTTACTGGTATGACATTGTATGAGAGATAATTGGCCGATAATTGCAATTTATCAAAAAATTATTAAACTTTACTGTCAATTTATCTTTTCATTTTCAAAACAACCACTTGCCCGATCGGGGAATTGACTTTGAAAAATGCTTGCCCGCACGTAATTTTCACTTGCCCCGGGCAAGCGGGTTTGTCGCGCCCTGAATTCATATAATGATACAATCAACGTTCTCGCCAGGTTCATTCTGACGCTTGGCGGCGCGAAGCGACGCAAGCTGCACAGCAGCCTCAGTGCGTGCGAAGCATGGTAGCTATAAAAAATATCAATAGCGACGAGCTTTGATTGCTGCTAAATGCACCGCATTTTATGTCTATTTAATGCTTCTCCGGCCCCACAGCCATAACAGTTGCGCGAATTGCGATTGAAACAGAAAATTAAGGCATTACTGATATCATTTCAAAAAAGGTCAAAGGAAAGGATTTAAAGTCAATCTCATTTTATACTTACAGTTGATAGATTTATTCACATCGATGATATCGATAAATTTACTCCATACTTTCCAATTTCTAGATCTCTACATCCTTAGAAAGTGCAATTAATTTTGTGAATGTGTGTTGCTTTTTATGTCAATGACCGACCACGTCTACGGACCGTATGCATACAGTAGCCCCTTGCGCTGCACCATGCTTTTATCAAACTGTTGTTTTGTTCCGAGGCTTGCAAATAATGGGCATCGGTATTCATGAGATGGGCGGGAGACGGGGTCCCCAACTTACATAATTTGCATGGTTTTTTTTCTCAGATACTCACTGAAACTGTAACTCTCAATATAACAGACTTTTGTTGATGTTTATAGTATACTAATATATCCAATCAAGATTCGTTTCTCACTATCAATTGTTGCTGTGTTCATTTGTATTGTCGTTTACTCACCCATAAAATAATGAATATGCCCATCACGAGCGTGAGAAATATTTAGTCATTCATAATGAATACTTTGATCCGGGACTTTCATATTACGATTTTGTTGTTCTTATTAATTGCAATTCAAAATAGGTTTTGAAAGTATAGCTTAATTGACAGGAAAGCAGATTTCTAATTTTACATAATACACTATGTACCATTACTGCGTGTGTGAAAGAGAGAGAGGAAGAGGGGGGGGGGGCGGTAGGATGGTCGAAGGGGAGGACGAAAGGGGAGGGTTCGTGGAAAATGAAAAGGGGATGCTGAGATCGTGTGTGTGGGACGGGATTCGAAATGATATAGACGTGTCTATATACTACTGATTATGATGACGGCTGAATAATATTTCTTTACATGTAATTTTGGCGATTTAAATTAAAAAAATGTTTTCTTGCACCATGTGTGGGAAGAGGTACGTACATAAATTTGAACACAATATGACTATAGGTGCAGTTTTAAAGTTACAGAAATTCACGAACAGATTATTAAAAATGAAAAGAAAATGGAGTAAGAAAGATTTTCTTAATTTTATAGTCCCCATCCAGCGTAAACAACATGAATATTTGAGGTCACAAAATCAGCTGATTCGCACTAAAACAACAGGTTGCGCATGTGGCACACATTCCAAGGGCGGGAATTCGGGGAAACCCGTTTCACAATGATTGGCTCGACCCAGAAAGTGAATAGTAATTCGATCACGTGCCATCAACTTTGGGGCGTCTCGTTCACATTCCAACTCATTTCATAAACATCATCCACTCGCAGTAATTGGGCTGACGACGTTGTAAAGATAACTCTTTATAAAGCATAATTCCGATATAAAAACATATATAAAGACATAAAATTGAACAATGCATCCAACGATATTCAAATTATACTAGCAACTCAACAAAAGAAATACATATCCTCTAAAACGTTCACACATATCAACTTCGATAAATCGTACTTGAAATGAATATCTGTGAATGATTTGTTAATTCCACTTTATGTTGAATGTGTTTGAATCACATACCCCTCCAGACCCAAGGTGGATTTCCCAATCGCCATAAAGATTATTCAGCCACAATCACAACAGACACATCCATAAATGAATATTAATTTCATTGGCTCCGAACATATTGACTTCTTTTTGCCAATCCCCTCCCCCTCAAACATCCCATCATTTCCATTTACATTGCCCATGACAACCCCCCTGTTACACCCACAAATGTAATAATCGCCCACAAATGTAATAACGCCCACAAATGTAATAACACTTTACCCACAAATGTAATAACACCCACAAATGTAATATAGTAACACTTTACCCACAAATGTAATAATTTTGATCGCCCACAAATGTAATAATGACTTTACCCACAAATGTAATAAATTTGAAGGGATTTTTGGCGAATCCGTTCTAAACTGAAATCCTATAGTAATATGTTCATATAGCACAAAAGTGCAGTCTTTTTTCCAGACCCGGTTAATAAAGAAAGTATAATATAATCCAAAGTCTTTTCTTCCAGACCCGGTTGTTTCAATAATTATAATATAAGTTCAGTCTTTTTTCCAGACCAAGTTGTTTAAAAAATTATAATATAACTCCAAAGTCTTTTTTCCAGACCCAGTTGTTTCAAAAATTATAATATAAGTCCAAAGTCTTTTTCCAGACCCGGTTGTTTCAAAAATCATAATATAAGTTCAGAGTCTTTTTTCCAGACCCGGTTGTTAAAAAAAAATTACAATATAATATAAATCCAAAGTCTTTTTTCCAGACCCGGTTATTTCAAAAATTATAATATAAGTCCAAACTAAGATATGATAATGATATTCCAGTGGAATAAAAATGAGAATCGAGCTTAGTCTTCTTCCAGACCCAGTTAAGTAAAACTGGTGGAATTAGTGTCTTTGTTGTTGTTTTCACTTATACGGCCCATATAGTGAATATATGCGCTAAGGGTAAATTGAGAATCAAGCATAATCTTTTCTCCAGACCCGGTAACTAAAACTAAAACCCTATAGTAATGTGTTCGTATAGCACAAATGTGCAAAGTCTTTTTCCAGACCCGGTTAATTAAAAAAGTATTATAAGTCCAATGTCTTTTTTCCAGACTCGGTTGTTTCAAAAATTATACTGTTAAGTTCAAAGCCTTTTTTCCAGACCCGGTTGTTAAAAAAATTATAATATAATTTCAAAGTCTTTTTTCCAGATCCGGTTGCTTCCAAATTATAATATAAGTCCAAACTAAAACAACAAAACAAAGACCTATGGTGTAGTCTTTGCTCTAGACTCAGTTATTTCAAAATAGGAAATTATAAGAAACAATAAAAACAAACAAACTATATCAACAAAGACCCCACAATATCATTGATGTAGAACAACGTTGTTATTGTTATCTTGGGTTTTAAGGTGCGTATCATTCAGATATGAACATTTACGCCTATGATTAATTTGTCGTTTTTGTGGTATGCGTTATCACAGGGTTTTAATAGTTTAGAAGATGCTGGGGTTAAGTTTTAAGATTAAAGTTTCGCTTAATTTGTATTTTTTTCAGAAAACTGGGTGTGGGGTACAGACAACACTCTAAATCTAAGCATTTTAACTGGGCTTAATTTTGAAATTTGGTCTTAGTTTTTTTTTTCTCAATATTTCTTTATTTTTTAAATAACCGGGTCTAGACGAAAGACTAAGCATAATACTCGTGTTATTCCACAGGAATAAGAATATGACAAAGTCTTGTGTTTTTAAGACTGTTTGAATTATTTTTTAAATGACTGGGTCTGGAATAAAGACAACGCTCTGAACATGTGCTTTTCTACATGGTCTTAATTTGGAGGATTGTTGGTTTTTAGATTCGTTGTTGGGGTTGGGTTTTATTGCTTTTTTATTCTTGAAATAACTGTGTCTGGAGGAAAGTCTACAATCGATCTTCATGTTATTCCACAGTAATTAGATTATTGGGTATTCGTTTTAGGATATTTAAAACTATTTTTTTTTTTCAAATAAACACCAAGTCTGGAGAAAGGATGTTTGCTTTACCCATGCATTATTACAATGTTTTGTAAGGGTCTTAGTATTATTTTTTTTTTAAACTGGGTGTGGGGTAAATACATATTTTTACACCCAGTTACACCCAGTAAGGGTGTAACTTTTGAAGATTGGTCTTAGATTTGAACTGTTGAAGTTTTTTTAATTCATTTTTTTTAAATAACCGGGTCTCGAGAAAAGAGTACGTTTTAAAACTCGTGTTATTCCAGAAGAATAAGAATATGATATAGTCTTACGTTAGAAGATTTTTTTTGGTAATTTTTTTAATGATTAGGTCTGGAATAAAGACAATGCTCTAAACCTCTTTTTAAAACAGGTTCTTAGGTTGAAGGATTGTTTGGTCTTAGATTTGGAATTTTGTAATGTTTGAAACAACCGGGTCGGGAAAAAGACTTTGGACTTATATTATAATTTTTTTAACAACCGGGTCTTGAAAAAAAGAATTAATTTAGACTTATGTCATAAATATTAAATTAACCAGGCCTGGAAAAAAGACTTTGCACTTTTGTGCTATATGAACGCATTACTATAAGGATGTAGTTTTTAGTTTTAAGTAACCGGGTGTGGAGAAAGACTACGCTTGATTCTCAATTTATTCACAATACGCACCGTGTAAGTTCAAACACCAACAAAGACATTAATTCCATCAGTTCTAATTAACTGGGTCTGGAGAAAAGACTAAGCTCGATTCTCATTTTAATTCCACTGGAATATCATTATCGTATCCTAGTTTGGATTTATTTTATATTTTTTTAAATAACCGTGTCTGGAAAAAAAAGACTTTGGACTTTTATTATAATTTTTGAAACAACCGGGTCTGGAAAAAAAACTTTAAATCATATTATAATTTTTGAATTAATCGGGTCTGGAAAAAAAGACTTTACACTTTTGTGCTATATGAACGCATTACTATAGGATTTCAGTTTAGAACGGATTCGCCAAAAATCCCTTCAAATTTATTACATTTGTGGGTAAAGTCATTATTACATTTGTGGGCGATCAAAAATTATTACATTTGTGGGTAAAGTGTTATTACATTTGTGGGCGTTATTACATTTGTGGGTAAAGTGTTATTACATTTGTGGGTGCAACACCCCCCCCCCCATTATTCTCTCTTTCTCCTTTACACAAATTAATTTCAAATAATATTTTATTTTAAATTGTAATTGTTAAAGAACAAGTCCACCCCAACAAAAAGTTGATTTGAATAAAAAGAGAAAAATCCAACAAGCATAACACTGAAAATTTCATCAAAATCAGATGTAAAATATTTTTAAGTTTCGCTTAATTTCACAAAACAGTTATATCAGAGATGCCAACCTCCAAAAAGCAAAAACAGTATTCTGAGAGGAAAAAACAGTATTTTGATTTTTAAAAAAGTATTTTGTAAAATATAACGAAGCGAAACGACCGAGCCGGGGAGAGGGGGTGTCCCTCTCCCACAGTAAGGAGATTTATCAACTTTGGGGTTCAGAATCCTGCATGGTGCATTCTCTGGTAAGATGATTCCATTTCTAACAAAACACATAAATCACACCAGAAAAAAAATGAAACCAGCACAAGCGAATAAAATTTATATGTCTTAAAAAGATGCAATAAAAACAAATATCTAACCATAGAACCTTACAGCAGGCACTGTCGAATGTAAAGTGTAGAAAAATGGTAAGGATTTATCAATCATACCACCTTTAGCCATCAAATTAGCCATCAATGTTTCAGCTCTGATCGTCGAGTAGTCCCCTCTTCTGAAGAAATGTCCAATGTTTTGATTAGTTTCACGACTTTGTGCGAGGTTGAGGTGCTTCTTCCGTTTGATATGGGCAGTAATGTCATTCGCTCCTCCGTGTGAAATCACATTGACAGACAGTGCACCGTGCGGTAAATTCATCCATTTTGGAACGGATAATACAAGGCCACCGAGTCGAGTATTCCTCTCGAAACATCTGTTTCCGTTGTGATTTAGACTTAGAGGACGAAGTTGACGCCATGATTAATCAAGACCAGACAAATCAACAAATCGACAACGATCGTGCATCAATCACACACACGTGGGCAAAACATGTCTTCGCAAATCGCGATCGCATGTACATACTATGGGGGATCCACTACATGTATACAGTACAGTAGTACAGCGAGCTTGCTTTGCTCAGTACTTGTGTATCGGTTGGCGCGCATGCGCACCAGCACACAAAGCACCACCACATTAGGGATTTATGCATTAGTAGAAATGCGTAATTTATTACCGCACCACCTATCGTAATGCACACTCGCCTTAAACACCCAGCTAGCTACACACAATGCATATTGTACACGATCAAAATTTTAAGAAAACGTATTTTACAAAGAAAAAACGTAACGCCATATTTTGGGTGAAAAAACGTAACAAATACGGCAAAAAAGTAACGGTTGCCATCTCTGTTATATGCACATCCTGGCTGGTATGCAAATGAGGGGACTATGACGTCATCCACTCAATATTTCTTTTGTATTTTATTATATGAAATATGAAATATTCTAATTTTCTCCTCATTGTCAAGTGATACAACAATTAATTCCTCTCTGAACATATGGAATTAGCATTGTTTTAAACTATATGGTTCAGTCAAGTTGGTCCTTATTGTCACGTCTATAAAAAATGAAATATTGTATAATTGAAACAATAAAAAACAAAAAAGAAATAGTGAGAGATGGACATCATCGACTGACTCACCTAGTTGTGCATATCACTGTTTTGTGAAAAATAAGCGAAACTTTAAAATCTCATAACTTTTTTATTTTACATCCGATTTTGATGAAATTTTCAGCACTATGCTAGTTTGATTTTTCTATATTTATTAAAGTCAGCATTTTCCTGGGGTGGACTTGACCTTAAAGCACATGTAAAACAAATTCATAAAGTATTCACGATGTGATGACTTAAAACATTTCTCAGGACCGTGACGGGCGCGTTCATTATTTAATTGGCAGGCAAAGAACAATACAAAATGAAAACACTGTACGTATACCGTAAGTAACGGTGTATTAACCGCACCTTTTTCTCGGCGGGATATAAGCAAAAGTCGGGGGTGCGGTTTATCCACGGTGAAGGGTCTGAGCCCGCCCGCGTAACCCCTCCCGAATATGTAAGAAGTCTGCCAGTTCACAACACATCGAGTGGCCGGGCGTAGCCGCCCAGGGCAATGTCGTTTAGAGGAGTATGAGCCGCGGGTAATGGGAAGCGATTATTACGATCTTAACCCTAATTCTCCCTCGACAATTTTCGTGATACATCTGCTGCGCAAAATTTTTTGACCTCGCCGCTCACAGACTTTTTACTTTCAAGTCTCGCGCAAATTTTGAGACCAAATTTGTGACGCCCGGGTACGCGGTTACGACATTACGCAACATTATGTAAGTGCATGTCAGACCCAAAATTGCTCATAAATGTGATTTCATGTACAAATCCAATGCAAATTGCAAATTGTGTATTGGCCAAAATTCATAAATGTATCATTATTTCTACTTTTACTGATTAAACTTAATTAATTTTGCTTTGTTTGTGATCAGAATTAAGTCTGGAACGATTTCCATCGAAAAAACAATAAAAAAACAAAAAGTAAAAAAACAAAGAAATACATAAGAAATTTAAAAAACAATAAAATACATAAGAAATAGGTCTTGGTACCAGAATTTTTTTCGTTCACAATTGTTAGGAATGCTATAAAAAATATTTTCGCCCATTCTAGGAGCTTTATTTAGTGAATCAGAGCAAAAAGTATGATTTCATTAATAAATTAGCATAATTAATTCATATAAAATAAAAATATATGAATTAAGTGAAATTTACCAATGCAACGGCGTAGATTACGTCATTATCTACCATCATGCAAATTTTCGTTGTGATCGCGCAATCCACGGCTGAGATCTTAAGGGGGGGCCATAATGCCCCCCCCCGGGAATGACAAGAATCAAAATACCCCGGGAGATTGAGGGTTAATCAAATAGTGTCCATAACAAATGCACCCACCTTCATGACACTAATTTCGACTTTATTCTCGATTCAAAGCAGCGAAGTTCCCTGGCTAAGTTCAAAGAAACGCCAAGCATTCTCGGTAATAATTTGTCACAGCTGAGCAAGAGCCGAGAGCTAGCTTGCGTTGTATTGTGGTTTTAGTGCGACTTAAGCTGGCGCTATTCATTTTAACCCCTCAAAGTCCCGTTTCGCGCCAGCTTATTTTTTTCTTTCCTGTTTGCTTTTCATAAGATACCATGTACACCGTGCACCACGTATGAGAGAGACGGCACGAAGCCGTAAAACAACTGGAAAAAATGCCAATTTCTTTGTTTCTTAAACCTTCCTGTAATCCTGTATACAAAATTCATGCTAAGCCATCGAATGCTAGACAAATTCTGAAAGTGATTGTGAGGTTGTGATGCAAGAAATGTGAAAGACACAGTTCACAATTTGATAAGATGTACTGGTAGTGGTACCGTATCGAAGTTTGCAATGTACATGTACAAGAACGGCAGTGCTGTGTGTGTATACACTGTGACTGTGAGGTGAGTGAGTGTGTAAGTGGCCAATATTGTAGGGACCTTTCTTTCTTGCTAACATTTGTAGATGAATTGATCAAGAACAGCAGATTTCCGAATACCGGTAATCTCTTTGAATACTTTAAAATCTTTAACTTAGTTTTTGTTTCTTCGTACCTCAAATATGCATGTAAATGTGAGAAGGATTTTTTTTTTTTTTTTAGTCCAAAGTTGGGGGTGCGGTTAATACACGGGTGCGGTTAATACACCGTTACTTACGGTAACTCTCATTCAAAAATGAGTCGTAATATAATAAATAGTATGAATAATATTAATAAAAATTATTACTTAGGAAAATTATAATAGATTCAATGAATATCTGAAAATAAACAATCATTCAAATCAAATTAGTTTTGGACCCCATCTAATTTTGGAAGGATTTTGATGCTATGTGCGATTTGTATTCTGTACTGTGGCTGATGTGTGGCATGTGGCGAGTGTGAGACAAAACTTGGTAGATACGCCGTCGCGAAATTAATCAACACTTTCAAAAGATGATGTAGAGATCAAGACTTTGGAAATTATGGAGTAAAATCGGAATATAAATGTGAATAAATCATTTTGCTGTAAGTAAATGAGTTGGAAATAACATCAATCCATTCCTTTGGTTTTGTCATTATTAACGTGATCTTTGAATAATTTTCTCAATTCGCTCGATCTACGGCAGTGTCAATTTGTCATCGGAAAAGCATTCATGCACTCAGGCTGGGACTGGATGCAATTAAATTTCGATCGAATTTTTATATCATTTTTGACACACTTTACTTTTGACGAAAGAAGTGACAATATCAAGTGAAATTCGTAACATCTGAATTACAATGTCCAAACAAGTAACCCACAGTACCCTTCTCCCTCACTTTAGTTTTAGCGTATTTACTACCATTTTTAAGACGTTAATGTGAGCAATGCGATACGCAAATGCGAGGTAAACATCTTCGCGCCTCCTACATACGATCGAGAGAGAAAGAGAGTTTGGGGCCTCGAGTCGAGGTCGTGTCGTATAGCGTAGACTTCGCTCCGAGTGAGTCAAATAATTCCCGGGAAGAAATCGTGGACGAAATAATCGAAAAGTTTATTTTAGGATCTGAAAAGCACTTTAAAAAATATATATATATTATTCAGTTTTTGGTGTAAATCTAGGCCTGTTTTAAAGTTGTCGGCCACGGTTGTCGGGGAAGTTCATGGTTGACGGCTTTGCCCTGAAAATTTTCAGGGTTGTCGGCGCCCGCCCACCGTGACGCATGGTAGCGAGAACGTTGGATACAATACTATGTTCAATGAATAAATAAAAATATATAATAAAAAAAATAAATAATGACGTTTGACCTTGATCATGCGACCTAAGACTTGTCAGTGATACTTGATTAAAATCAATAGAATTGCTAGGATCTATGCTAGTATCATACACACCAAATTATATGAGCCTAGCCTAGGTTAAGTTCAACTAAAGTTATCGAGTTAACAAAGACTTTAGAAGGGTAACATGAAAACATGTTACTGTGATCTTGACCTTTGGACCTCAAAATCAATAGGCTTCCTGAGATTTATGCTAGTATCATACACACCAAATTATATGAGCCTAGGTTCCGTTAAACTAAAGTTATCGTATTTACAAGGACTGAAGAAGGATAAGATGAAAACATGTCACTGTGACCTTGACCTTGTGACCTCAAAATCGATAGGCTTCCTCGTATCCATGCTAGTATCATACACACTCAATTATATGAGCCTAGGTTAAGTCAAACTGAAGTAATCGCATTTACAAGGAAAAGTTACCGGACGGACAGACACCGAGGGTTATACCATAATATGTCCTGTCTAGGACGGGCGTATAAAAATGCTTAAAATATCCAGTTTTCAGGAATTAATATCAACAAATATCGAGCTGTCATTAGGCTTATTAGATTAATAAATACAAAAATTACATTTTCATGACTTCCTAATAATTTAATTGTCCTTTTTTTCAGAATGAAATATAACTAGATTTTAATTCGTCATGCGGACGAATTAGGTGGTCTGTCCTTATTCTCGCCATCATGATCACTATTACCATGTTCAAGCAGATCAATATGATCTTCATGATGACAACGGAATGTTCATTATGGATGGAATACTTGTGAAAGTCGGGAGATGATAAAGAACTGTGAAATTGGTCTCTTTGATATATGAAAATACATGTGATATGAAAATAGTAATTATAATCTGTTTAATCTTGCTAAATTTTAACTTTCATACCTTTTAAATACCAAAAAGGATCATGTACGAGGTGGTAAAAAGAAAAAAAAAGAAAAAAAAAATCATCTTGTTCACCCCCAGGACTCGAACCTGCGCCCCCGAGAACTCAAGTCAAGTGCGTTATCCATTGAGCCACGATATTCCCCATAGAGATTACACGTTCCCATAGAGATTACACGTAAGCAAATTTGAGAATTACAAATCCAATTTTGCAAGCGAAAAACGGGCATGATCCTGGCATCTGATCGAAAAATGGAGGGCACATTTCCGAAAGCTTAGAATCTCAGCTACATCATACCAAAAGCTCAGGGATAACTAACAAGAAAAAATGGAGATATAGCTCACGAAATAGAGGAATGTAGAATCTAGTTTTGAGAAAAAGTCATGTCCCATAGAGATTACACGTAAAATGAGGAAAAATGACATGCCTCTTTTCATCGCAATTTTACACCATGATGCGTTTTTCAAAATGAAAATTCATGTGTACTGACGAGAAAGAGTACATTCTAAACCACAACATATCGAAATTTGGGCGAAAAATGATCAATATTCACGGAGTTATGATCAAATTTGCATAAATTTGATGACGTAATTTTTGAAAAAATGAAATTTTCAGTTTAGGCGCAATTTTGATGACGTGATGATCAAATTGAGGGACAATGGTGACATGAAATCAAATTTACAACTCATACTCTATCGATATATGAAAAAAAAAATTGGGGTCAATGGACTATTTAAAGAGCTACAGTGAATTTTCAATAGACATGTTTTTGCCCATATATGGCCTGTAGTGAGAGCTCGCGCGCACACGTGCTGCAAAGTTTAACGGGTGATAATTTCGTTATTACTTGTCGTAGAAGGTTGATCAAGGTATCAAATTGTTCAGAATTATATTATCGGTGCATTGATATAAAAAAAAATGGCGATTCTATGTTGGAAGATGTAATTACGCGCGAAAACGTGCACGCATGTGCGTGCCCGCGTTTTTTTGCAAAATGCTTAAAATGGCCTGAAACGTATGGAAAATTAATTTGGAACGAATTTGAGCATTTTAACATTTTAATGCGCGCGTACGTGCGCGTCGAGGTGCGCGCGCGGAATTTGATGAAATTTTTAGTTGACCGTTGACCTGAAGTTCATGTATACCAAATATAGTTGATTTTTGATGACTCGTTATCGAGATATGATAATGACCTGATTTTTACAAAATGGCGCCTGGATGACTTCACGATGACCTAATGACCTTGAAAAAAGGAGGGCACACTTCCGAAAGCTTAGAATCTCAGCTACATCATACCAAAAGCTCAGGGATAACTAACAAGAAAAAATGGAGATACAGCTCACGAAATAGAGGAATGTAGAATCTAGTTTTGAGAAAAAGTCATGTCCCGTAGAGATTACACGTAAAATGAGGAAAAATGACATGCCTCTTTTCATCGCAATTTTACACCATGATGCATTTTTCAAAATGAAAATTCATGGTGACTGACGAGAAAGAGTACATTCTAAACTACAACATATCGAAATCTGGGCGAAAAATGATCAATATTCACGGAGTTATGATCAAATTTGCATAAATTTGATGACGTAATTTTTGAAAAAATGAAATTTTCAGTTTAGGCGCAATTTTGATGACGTCATGATCGAATTGAGGGACAATGGTGACATGAAATCAAATCTACAACTCATACTCTATCGATATATGAAAACAAATTGGGGGTCAGCGGACTATTTAAAGAGCTACAGTGAATTTTTAATAGGCATGTTTTTGCCCATATATGGCCTATAGTAAGAGCTCGCGCGCACACGTGCTGCAAAGTTTAACGGGTGATAATTTCGTTATTACTTGTCGTAGAAGGTTGATCAAGGTATCAAATTGTTCAGAATTATATTATCGGTGCATTGATATAAAAAAATTTGGCGATTCTATGTCGGAAGATGCAATTACGCGCGAAAACGCGCGCGCATGTGCGTGCGCGCGTTTTTTTGCAAAATGCTTAAAATGGCCTGAAACGTATGGAAAATTAATTTGGAACGAATTTGAGCATTTTAAAATTTTAATGCGCGCGTACGTGCGCGTCGAGGTGCGCGCGCGGAATTTGATGAAATTTTTCGTTGACAGTTGACCTGAAGTTGATGTATACCAAATATAGTTGATTTTTGATGACTCGTTATCGAGATATGATAATGACCTGATTTTTACAAAATGGCGCCTGGATGACGTCACGATGACCTAATGACCTAGAAAAAGTTGATTTACCTTGAAAACATAGGGCTTGATGACTGACAGAAATTTGAAGGAAATTGACCATGTCGATTTCGAGTGAACGTGTGTACAAAAAAGTGTACGGAAGAAATAAAAATAAATAAAGAATAAATAAAGAATAATAATAAACTAGATTTTAATTCGTCATGCGGACGAATTAGGTGATCTGTCCTTATTCTCGCCATCATGATCACTATTACCATGTTCAAGCAGATCAATATGATCTTCATGATGACAACGGAATGTTCATTATGGATGGAATACTTGTGAAAGACGGGAGATGATAAAGCACTGTGAAAAGGGTCTCTTTGATATATGAAAATACATGTGATATGAAAAAAGTTATTATAATCTGTTTAATCTTGCTAAATTTTAACTTTCATACCTTTTAATTATCATAAAGGATCATGTACGAGGTGGTAAAAAGAAAAAAAAAAGAATAAAAAAATCATCTTGTTCACCCCCAGGACTCGAACCTGCGCCCCCGAGAACTCAAGTCAAGTGCGTTATCCATTGAGCGACGATATTCCCCATAGAGATTACACGTTCCCATAGAGATTACACGTAAGCAAATTTGAGAATTACAAATCCAATTTTGCAAGCGAAAAACGGGCATGATCCTGGCATCTGATCGAAAAATGGAGGGCACACTTCCGAAAGCTTAGAATCTCAGCTACATCATACCAAAAGCTCGGGGATAACTAACAAGAAAAAATGGAGATATAGCTCACGAAATAGAGGAATGTAGAATCTAGTTTTGAGAAAAAGTCATGTCCCATAGAGATTACACGTAAAATGAGGAAAAATGACATGCCTCTTTTCATCGCAATTTTACACCATGATGCGTTTTTCAAAATGAAAATTTATGTTAACTGACAAGAAAGTGTACATTCTAAACTACAACATATCGAAATCTGGGCGAAAAATGATCAATATTCACGGAGTTATGATCAAATTTGCATAAATTTGATGACGTCATTTTTGAAAAAATGAAATTTTCAGTTTAGGCGCAATTTTCATGACGTCATGATCAAATTGAGGGACAATGGTGACATGAAATCAAATTTACAACTCATACTCTATCGATATATGAAAAAAAAATTGGGGTCAATGGACTATTTAAAGAGCTACAGTGAATTTTCAATAGACATGTTTTTGCCCATATATGGCCTGTAGTGAGAGCTCGCGCGCACACGTGCTGCAAAGTTTAACGGGTGATAATTTCGTTATTACTTGTCGTAGAAGGTTGATCAAGGTATCAAATTGTTCAGAATTATATTATCGGTGCATTGATATAAAAAAATTTGGCGATTCTATGTTGGAAGATGCAATTACGCGCGAAAACGCGCGCGCATGTGCGTGCGCGCGTTTTTTTGCAAAATGCTTAAAATGGCCTGAAACGTATGGAAAATTAATTAAGAACGAATTTGAGCATTTTAAAATTTTAATGCGCGCGTACGTGCGCGTCGAGGTGCGCGCGCGGAATTTGATGAAATTTTTCGTTGACAGTTGACCTGAAGTTGATGTATACCAAATATAGTTGATTTTTGATGACTCGTTATCGAGATATGATAATGACCTGATTTTTACAAAATGGCGCCTGGATGACGTCACGATGACCTAATGACCTTGAAAAAGTTGATTTAACTTGAAATCATAGAGCTTGATGACTGACAGAAATTTGAAGGAAATTGACCATGTCGATTTCGAGTGAACGTGTGTACAAAAAAGTGTACGGAAGAAATAAAAATAAATAAAGAAATAAAGAATAAATAAATAAAGAATAAAGAAAGAAAATTCTGGCGAAATCAAGAGGTGATCTGTCATAGACAGACCACCTAATAAAGAAAGAAAATTCTGGCGAAATCAAGAGGTGATCTGTCATAGACAGACCACCTAATAATACTAATAGCTGGATTTATAAAGCACTTTTTGCCAAAGGATACAAAGCGCTGCTATTATTACCCCGGCTTTAGCTCCAGCTACCATCTCCGGCGCTCAGTGCATGCAAGGAATTAATCCTGCCGGGTACCCATTTACCTCACCTGGGTCGAGTGCAGCACAGTGTGGATAAATTTCTTGCTGAAGGAAAACACGCAATGGCTAGGATTCGAACCCACGAACCTCTGTTTGAAAGGCGAGAGTCAGAACCACAAGACCACGACGCACTTAGGAAGAGGAAAAGAAGAAAGTCATCATTTTCATACGATGAAAAAATGCCCTTAGAATGTCCAGGCCCTAGGTCAAAATAAAAGTAATATAAATATCAGCTTGTGCTTCGCGCTCACATCATTTATTAAGAGCAATCCATAATATCCACTTCACAATTTTCCTACACAGAGCTTGAATTAGTGCTTAAATTGACCCTTTTTCAGACAGGAATATCAAATATTTTCAGCTCGCGTTTCGCGATCACATTATTGATTTTCATTATAAATAACAATTTAGAATTCCCAGATACTAGGTATAAATCTTAAAACACACGCACGCATGTTTGAGATACACAGCTTGTTCTTAATTTAAAACATGCTTAAATTATCCAGTTTCAGACTAAAATTTTCTGCTCGTGGTTCGCGCTCACATTGATTTAGGATACCCAATTACCCATTCTTTTCATGATTTACAAAACATGAATAGAGACCACTCTTTAGGTCTAAATGTCTTTTTTTTTCAATCACGCTTTGTGCTCGGATTGTTTAGTTATATACCTATCCTGCCCATGATTACAAAATATGCTTAGAATTTCAATTTTTTAGTTTGGAATGTCAACAAATTTCCAGCTCGCGCTTGTTTTATTTGATTATTGAATATGTATCGCTTTATGGCTAACTACAAACAGTCCTCAACAGGTCCCTTTTGGATCAGTTATATACGGATTTTGTTCAGGATCACAAACATTGCCAAGAATGTTCGATTTTCTGGACAAGATACATGATAAAATTGATATACATCAAATATGGCTTATGAGATTACTGTTTTATAAGAATAAAGCAAAGAAGTGACTGTTACGAAGAAACAAACAATAATCATCTTTGAGTGGCCGAACGGGGAAATTATGGGTGAAATTTTTTCGCACCCCCCATTGGCGGAAGCTGGATCAGCCCCTGAATTTAGGCCTACTTCAGCACCCCCAGCCAAAAAATTGTTCCCAGGGCCCTGTTCAACAAATATCCCTAACATGACCAAAGTTTGTTGATTCTAAATGATCTTTGACCTTGGTCATGTGACCTTAAACTCACATAGGATGTCCGGTGATACATCCTTATCCTAATGTCCAAGTTTCATGAACTAGATCCATAAACCTTTAAAGTCATGACAACATTTCAAAACTTGAACCTTGGTTAAGATTTCGATGTTGATTCCCCCAAACATGGTCAAAGTTCATTTACCCTAAATGACCTTTGACCTTAGTCATGTGACCTAAAACCCAAGCAGGATATTCAGTAATACTTGATTACCCTTATGTCCAAGTTTCATGAACCAGATCCATATACTTTTTAAATTATGATGACATTTCAATAACTTGATCTTGGTTAAGATTTCAATGTTGACATTGCCGCCGTCAGAGCCTATAGTTTCGCGCTGCTAAGCAGGCAAGACAAAAATAATAAATAACGACAACAAATACATGTATAATAAGAGATCCACTAAAACAGTACAGTTACTATATGCATTTACTTTACTGCACTTGTATCATATTATCACCCAGGCTGGAAGTTAGTCGCCATGTAGGCGTGTAAACATTTAATCCTTCTGGGTCCAAATACTATCGGTATTTGTTATTCTCAAAAGTTGGCAATACTGCAGGTCATTGAAGCTCAAATTCAATTTTAGTAAATTTAAAAGGTTATTTATTCATAAAATTTAAATTTTCTGCCTAACAAAATGAAAGATGCTATCATGCAACAAATGTGTAAAAGATATTATTTAATATCTGATAACAGTAAAAACTTGCAAACTATCAAAATAATTAAAAGACACCAACACATTTTTTCAAAAAATATTTTCTTTTTGCTGAAAAATAAAACCACTTTCAAGCGTGTAATGGGACATAAATTTCAAGATATAACATCCAAAGGTTTTTCAATGCACACAAATAGACATATACAGAACTAAATTTCAATCCAAACCATTCAGTTCACAATAATGAAGAAAGAAAAGTAATAAGGGGAGTGCCAAATATTCTTGATATCCAATAGTACACTCTAAACACGGCTTCATTTTAAGGACAGCATGATGCTTATGAAAATAATTGGACATGCAATGAGCATGTAACCATTTAATTAGCTGGAATTTTGTTTCAGATTATAAGGTTTTATACTGCTATATGAATGTAAACTATAATTTTTTTTCTATTTAATAAATGAGTTCAGGTGACAGAACGAGCATATTTGTATATCTTGCCAAAAGGAAGACAAAGTGAAAAACAGGCACATCAAATCTAAAATGCTTTTTAAATATTGCCCAGATTAATTGTACCTGAAATTCCCTTTTCAGTGAAGATAAGGTCAGGTTTAAGTGCAATGATCTCAGAGCAGATCCGTTGTATATATTCCTCCTCAAGCTGTAGGATTCTTGTGAAGTCCGTCTCATTACCTATCTCTAGATTAGTCTGTAATAAAGAAAAGAGGTATACAGCTTTTGTTAGGTTAATAGTAATCAGTGTTTGCTCCTCAACTAGTTACTTCATATCTATTGTCATAAATTTGTAAAAACTAAAATGGGAATACAACAAGCATCAAAATGACTGGTGACAGTAAACATTTAAAAAATTCACCAACTTGCATTTGAAAAAAAATTTCTATGTTTTTATCACATTGCCAATTTAGAATGTGTTAGGATTAGCTTCAGTTAAACAGCTTTTATTCATGAATGACACCTCATAATGCACTGGAAATGATATCAACAATTAGAAGATCTGTCAATTGACAGATTACCTATATTTATTTTTCTTTTTCTCCTGTTTTCTTATTAGCATGAAATCTCCAAATTACACCATGGCTGGGATTTGAACCCAGGACCATCTGTTTCAAAGTCAGAAGACTAATCCACTGGGCCACAACGCTCCACAATAATAATAACAACGCGCCTCGGAATAGAATATTTCTAAATAGATGGCGCTATATAAATGCCTATTATTATTATTATATAAAGAGAAAAAGTGCAAGGTCATCCGGTCATGATGACATCATCTGGACGTCATTTCGGAGTTGGAGAGATGAGACAAGGTTATCTCGAATCAATGAATGGAGTTGTAGAGCAGGAGCAGAGAAAACTAGACTAGCACTCCTGAAGACGAACAGTCCTCCTGCTCTACAGTTCCACTCGCTGACTCAAGCAGGCCTTCTCTCACTGACTCAAGCCTCTCTTTACCTCTCCAACTCAAGCCAGTGTTTTTTATCTCACACAAGTCAGTTTTCTCTCATCTCTCTCCAACTAAGACAGTCTTCTCTCACTCACTCAAGCCCCTCTTTATCTCTCCAACTCAAGCCATTCTTCTCTCATCTCTCTCCAACTAAGACAGTCTTCTCTCATTTCTCTCCAACTAAGACAGTGTTCTCTCATTCACTCAAGCCCCCTCTTTACCTCTCCAACTCAAGCCAGTCTTTTCTCATCTCTCTTCAACTATTAAAGACAGTCTTCTCTCACTCACTCAAGCCCCCTCTTTACCTCTCCAACTCAAGCGATTCTTCTCTCATCTCTCTCCAACTAAGCAAGTCTTCTCTCACTCACTCAAGCCCCCTCTTTACCTCTCCAACTCAAGCGAGTCTTCTCTCATCTCTCTCCAACTAAGCAAGTCTTCTCTCACTCACTCAAGCCCCTCTTTACCTCTCCAACTCAAGCCAGTCTTCTCTCATCTCTTTCCAACTAAGACAGTCTTCTCTCACTCACTCAAGCACCTCTTTACCTCTCCAACTCAAGCGAGTCTTCTCTCATCTCTTTCCAACTAAGCAAGTCTTCTCTCACTCACTCAAGACCCCTCTGTACCTCTCCAACTCAAGCGAGTCTTCTCTCATCTCTCTCCAACTAAGCAAGTCTTCTCTCACTCACTCAAGACCCCTCTGTACCTCTCCAACTCAAGCGAGTCTTCTCTCATCTCCAACTAAGACAGTCTTCTCTCGCTCACTCAAGACCCCTCTGTACCTCTCCAACTCAAGCGAGTCTTCTCTCATCTCTTTCCAACTAAGCAAGTCTTCTCTCACTCACTCAAGACCCCTCTGTACCTCTCCAACTCAAGCGAGTCTTCTCTCATCTCTTTTCAACTAAGCAAGTCTTCTCTCACTCACTCAAGACCCCTCTGTACCTCTCCAACTCAAGCGAGTCTTCTCTCATCTCTCTCCAACTAAGACAGTCTTCTCTCACTCACTCAAGACCCCTCTGTACCTCTCAAACTCAAGCAAGTTTTCTCTCATCTCTCTCCAACTAAGACAGTCTTCTCTCACTCACTCAAGACCCCTCTGTACCTCTCCAACTCAAGCGAGTCTTCTCTCATCTCTCTCCAACTCAGCCAATCTTCTCTCACTTAAGCATCTCTTACACACAAACAATACAATAATAAAAAAGCTGTTTTTCCTTCATTAGGAACATCGCCAATAAAAAAATATATGGGTACTGGACATTAAGGTATATAATTTTATATCCCTTACTGAAAGTTTGTTAGTATTTCATTGGTCGAGAGCACTTCACATTACTAATCATAATTTCACCAGAAAAATGAAATTCATCAGATCAAAATAGTTTGTGACGTCAGAGTAGAATAGTTCTTGTTACTATTTTGCGTCCGACTGAAAACCACGCAATCACTCGGGCACAGCGCACGGCGGACTGCCTCCATCGGGCAAATTAGGACTAGATTACCAATATTTTTTGCTCAAACTTTAATTATGGCAGGGATTTAAAACGAATAAACCTGGCGTTTCTTTCGGAAGTGTAGTGGAAATATTTTATCCTCGGTTGGTCTGACAATGTTACTATTTTCACTCGGAGCTCGCGCCCCTCAGGAAAAATAGTAATTGCCGAACCAACCTCGGATAAAGATATTTGCACCATACTTTCTCAAACTGGGTACATTTGTATATTATCTGCAGGTGAATTCACTCACCTGACTTTCTCCCTTCTTGTACTCTAGATTACAATCTAATAACAGGATACGAGGATTCTCAATTCGTCTCCTCATACGTGGATGGGTCACATCTTTATTCAGCATCACACCTGTCAAAACACGTGAGTCTTCAATTGTACCACCAGGAACCTAGATTACAGTCATGCCATCAGGGAAAATGAAAGATCATTTGTTATCTAAACAAGTTTCACAAATGCAAACAAATAAAACAACTAGAAATTTGACGTGTCCAAAGGACGCATACGCCCCCGCTTAACCGATCAGAAATTCATTCAATATGATTAAACTTAATATCGTGCAGAAATCAATATGCATATATAAAAAGAACAAATTTAGACCTTTGACCCAACTTGCATATGGTCGCATTTCATAAGTTGGGTATGCAAAAAGGGTGGCGTATGAACAATTTTCCACACGGTGCCATGGATAAATTGTTGCTACATCACAGCATCTTGACCAAATTTATTGAGTAATATCTCATTTTGAAGCTAGAACTATAGGCTAAATATATTACTATGAATTAGATCAATACAATATCAGGAACAAAAACTATAGCACATTAAGTTTGAAGTAACAGGGGTGGCGGAGCCGGTGGATGCGGTAAATGATAAAATATTAATTAAACCTAATTAACAACTTACTATAATATGTAATATGACTGTTATCCTCACATTTCTGGGCGTTTTAAAGCAGGGAACAACTAAATGTCATAAAAATTTGACAATTTTGAAAATATGCAGCAATGGAATACATGTGTATGTCAGCTCTGATCTGCAACCTAATCAATTAGTAAACCAGAGAGATTAGGTTTTTATCTAATTTGTAATCTTAATTTTTAGTACAAATGTTGTGTATCATTGCAACAAACATTTCTACCCATGATGTTGTCATTTTGCCAAGCATATAAATACAGTGACAGGTATATATATTACTATGAATTAGATCAATACAATATCAGGAACAAAAACTATAGCACATTAAGTTTGAAGTAACAGGAGTGGCGGAGCCGGTGGATGCGGTAAATGATAAAATATTAATTAAACCTAATTAACAACTTACTATAATATGTAATATGACTGTTATCCTCACATTTCTGGGCGTTTTAAAGCAGGGAACAACTAAATGTCATAAAAATTTGACAATTTTGAAAATATGCAGCAATGGAATACATGTGTATGTCAGCTCTGATCTGCAACCTAATCAATTAGTAAACCAGAGAGATTAGGTTTTTATCTAATTTGTAATCTTAATTTTTAGTACAAATGTTGTGTATCATTGCAACAAACATTTCTACCCATGATGTTGTCATTTTGCCAAGCATATAAATACAGTGACAGGTATTTTGGGGGCAAAAATGTGAAATTAAATACTGTTGATTAATTAGTTTAATTAATATGTATACAATAATAGATAATTATTCGATTTTTCGGTACAGATTTAATTATTGATGTTTCAAGATTATAACTGCAATTTACTAGGGTGATCCAATGTTGCATTAACTTTTGACACCATTTTATGTGCAGCAGGTCCAATTTGAGAAAAACACATTTCAAAATTCACATTTACATTGACGTCTATGTAATAATTAAATGTTAATTAGTCATTTTAAGGAAAAATAAAGGTATTCGAGACTTAAAACTTTTTCATTATTTAGAGAATGGTAATAGCTATAACATATCAAAAAATAAAATTTTTGACCATTTTTACCCTGTTCGCGAAATTGGACCACCTTATGACATGCGACCACATATAATGAGCTGTGACCTTTCACCTGCGGACTCCAAATTCGAACTTAGCCTGTATTTTGGTGTCATCTACCTACACACCAACATTTTTTAAAATCTGTTGAATATTTTGTAAATTATTACGCGGAAACCAACTCGCATATTTAATAAGCTGTGACCTTTGACCTGCAGACTCTGAATTTGAAATTAGCCTGTATTTTGGTGTCATCTACCTACACACCAAAATTGTTTAAAATCCATTAAATATTTTTCGAGTTATTGCGTGGAAACCAACTCGCATATATAATGAGCTGTGACCTTTCACGTGCGGACTCTGCATTCGAACTTAGCCTGTATTTTGGTGTCATCTACCCACACCCAAATTTTTTTTAATCTGTTGAATATTTTGTATGTTATCACGCGGAGTCCAACTTGCATATTTAATGAGCTGAGACCTTTGACCTGCGGACTCCGAATTCGAACTTAGCCTGTATT
Organism: Lytechinus pictus; assembly: GCF_037042905.1. Classification (NCBI taxonomy): domain Eukaryota; kingdom Metazoa; phylum Echinodermata; class Echinoidea; order Temnopleuroida; family Toxopneustidae; genus Lytechinus; species Lytechinus pictus. The sequence goes on from NC_087249.1 coordinate 38,241,161, forward strand.
TTGGTGTCATCTACCTACATACTAAAATGTTTAAAATCCATTAAATATTTTTCGAGTTATTGCGCGGAAACCAACTCGCATATTGAATGAGCTGTGACTTTGACCTGCAGACTCTGAATTCGAACTTAGCCTGTATTTTGGTGTCATCTACCTACACACCAAATTTTTTTTTAATCCATTAAATATTTTTTGAGTTATCGCACGGAAACCAAGTGGGGGGGACAGACGGACAGGGGCAACGCTTAATGCCCCCTCCAGACTTCGTCTGCGGGGGCATACAAAATATTGTTCAGGTTTCAAGAAAATCCATCAAAATTTTTTTTTTTTAGTTTGAAAAATCTTAAACTTGGGGGGGGGGGGGGGTCATATGCAAGTAGCTTCACCATACACCATGTTAAATCTTACTAGGCAGTCGGCATGTTAAATCTTACTAGGCAGTCGGCATGTGACCAATACATGGGCTTTGTGATCACATTTTTCCAATACACACAACTTTCTAATTCTTGTCCATTTTATTTCAAATGTTCACAAGTCTGTGGCTCTTAATTTGTTGCATTAATAAAAATGAATATATTGCCCGATTCAAAATGGATAGGAAAAGTTCTCGACATGCTCCTTACCTTTTCTACTTTAGCATATCGTTTGATGTCAATCTCTTTCCTGCCGTTCTCCTCTAGGAATACAGTATTAACAGCATCATATGCAATCTGACATGCTAGATCAGCCCTATTAAACAAAGTCAACAACAACATTATCTCAACACAATGAGGTAACCATGTAAAAAATCATCAGATCTATTTGATTGTTCATTAATCTGTGGTGTTGGCGACTTTTACTCCTTTACATTTGCCTTTCCGACTTTGTAGGGAAAATGCGTCATTTTCCTTTTTCAGAAATCAAGAGTTCATTCCTTAAGATATATAACATTGATCTCTAAACCGCTACCACCTCAAAACTCTTTTAAAACATATTATTCCCACCAAAAAATACCCCAGACCATTCAAGTAACAATGAAACATTATGATATTCATTGCCTATATTTTTGACTGATAATTATTTTAGGTATTGGTGTGCATCGCTAATCATCCAATCCAGAGCTTTGACTAACAGCGTTACAATGAGGTTGGGTACAAAGTAGTAACTGAATGTTGTCACTGTGCAGTTTTGAAATTTTTGAGCATATTTCATCTCTCTTGTACCATTTACTGTTGAAGGTTGACTGAACTTTGCACACACACAAAAAAAAATATATATATATATATATATATGACTATAAAAGCCTCTGTTGACACCATCAGTCTTACATATATGGATACTTGTGCAAAATTTTTACAATGAATGCCTCCAGATATTGGAATAGGTTATACTAATGCAATCTCACAGCCGGGGGGGGGGGGGGGGGGGGGGGCTGATTCTGCCCCCCTGAGATCTCGGCCTTCGATCGCGCGAGCGCCGCAAAAATTTGCACGGTGGTAGTAGGAAGCAAAGAAAAAAAATTCAAAGGTGCGGCGGGCAAATTCGCCCCGGAAATGCAGTAAGTCGCCCTTGAAATCACCCAAAAATCATGTTTATGGGGGCAACAATAAATTTGGAAATCGCCCCCAAAATTATTGCTGCGCGATAACATCTCAGCAGCCCCCTAGCACCATATGCTAGCCATTTAAAAATCATCCAAACTCCGCACTCAAAATCATGAACAAGCCTTGAAGATAGCAAAGGAGCACAGTTTCAAATTCGCAAGGTGTGCCACGTTTTTCCATACACATGGTATGGAAAAAAAATCAACGCAACGGTCGGGAAACAGTTGCATGTATAGGGGGTCCATTATGACTATTACCATGTGCAATTTCTAATGCACTTTTTTTCCTACAGATATCACAATTCTGTGATAAAATAATTCGAATTTCACAGCAGATAGATCCCAGAGTCTAGTAACCTCGCATTGGTGAGTTGTCATTCGGCTTTGCTTGTCAAAACGGAGCCTATTAACATCCAAAATAACTTACCCTATTTGTGAATTATAATTCAAAAATCATTTTTCTAAGAGATGCGGTAAAATATCAGATAATAAATCATCAAACAAGCTCTATCTATTTTACAAGGCCGAAATTCCCAGATCTCTCCGAGTACAAATTTTGATAAACTTCATCCTATTCAATTTGATTGAAAAAGATGTCAAAGAACGTCCAGTTAATTTAATACATGAGATGCAAACAATAAACATTAAATAAACAACAATTAATCAAAATAATCATTTACCAATTAATAACAATGAAGAAAATATAAATAAACATTAAATGAATAAACATTAGATGAATTTGTAAACAAGCAGGACAAACTGCGATGCAAAACCATGCGTTAAATCATGAAACTAGAAATTTGACTTGTCCAAAGGACACAGATGCCCCTGCTTAAAGGTCAAGTCCACCTCTGAAAAATGTTGATTTGAATCAATAGAGAAAAATCGGACAAACACAATGCTGAAAATTTCATCAGAATCGGATGTAAAATAAGAAAGTTATGACATTTCAAAGTTTCGCTTATTTTAAACAAAATAGTTATATGAACGAGCCAGTTACATCCAAATGAGAGAGTCGATGATGTCACTCACTCACTATTTCTTTTGTTTTTTATTGTTTGAATTATACAATATTTCAATTTTTACGAATGTGATGATTAGGACCTCCTTGCCTGAAGTACAAAATGTTAAAATAATGGAATTCCACGTATTCAGGGAGGAATGAAACTTCATTTCACATGACAATGACGAGAAAATCAAAATATTTCATATTTCATATAATAGAATACAAAAGAAATAGTGAGTGAGTGATGTCATCAGTTCCCTCATTTGCATACCGTCCGAGATGTGCATATAACTATTTTGTGAAATGAAGCGAAACTTTAAAATGTCACAACTTTCTTATTTTACATCCGATTTTGATGAAATTTTCAGTGTTATGCTTGTTGAATTTTTCTCTGTTTATTCAAATTAAGTTTCTGTTGGGGTGGACTTGTCCTTTAACGCAATCAAAAATCCATTCAATACAATTGAACTTAATATCGTGCAGAAACCAATATGCATATATATAATGAACAAATTTAGACCTTTGACCTAAAGACTCATCCTTTCTATAATAATCTCTGACAGAAGAATATGACAGTCAGGTCATTTGATGTGACCTGACTGTATTTTGGTGTCATCTACCCAGACACCATAATTTTTAAAATCTGGTGAATTTTGAGTATTTCCAAAGTTATCATGAAGAAACCAACTCGCATATATAATGAGCTGGACCTTTGACCTGCGGAATCCTAATTCGAAATTAGCTGGTATTTTGGTGTCATCTACCTACACAACCCAATTTTCGTTAATCCGTTAAATATTTCATAAGTTATCATGCGGAAACCAATTTGCATATTTAATGAGCTGTGACCTTTGACCTGCGGGCTCCTAATTCGAACTTAGCCTGTATTTTAGTGTCATATACCAACACATCATTTTTTTGTAATGCGTTGAATATTTCATAAGTTATCATGCGGAAACCAATTCGCATATTTTATGAGCTGTGACCTTTGACCTGCAGACTCCAAATTCGAAATTAGCCTGTATTTTGGTGTCATCTACCTACACCCAAATTTTTTTTAATCTGTTGAATATTTCATACATGTAAGTTATCATGTGGAAACCAACTCGCATATTTAATGAGCTGTGACCTTTGACCTGCGGACTCCGAATTCAAACTTAGCCTGTATTTTGGTGTCATCTACCTACACACCAAATTTTTTTACAATCCATTTAATATTTGTAAACTTATTGCGCGGAAACCAAGTGGGGGGACGGACGGATGGACGGACAGGGGCAACGCTTAATGCCCCCTCCGGACTTCGTCTGCGGGGGAATAAAAAAAGAATGGCTCTCAAAAACTGAAAATGGCTCTGGTAAAATGAACAAGTGGAATGCCTCTGGCCGTCTCACCTGCATCACGCGATTCAATATAGCAGCAGTGCTGATTTTGAAAACTACTATAACTCGCACAAGATGTTCAGTGATACTTGGTTACTCTTATTTCCACGTTTTATGAACTAGACCAATACACTTATAGAGATATGATGGCAATTCAACAAATACCCCCAACGTGGCCAAAGTTCTTTGACCTTACATGACCTTTGACCTTGATCATGTGACCTGAAACTCGCACAGGATGTTCAGTGATACTTGATTACTATTATGTCCAAGTTTTATGAACTAGACCAACACACTTTCAAATTTATGGCTGTAATTCAACAAATACCCCAATTTGGCCAAAGTTCATTGACCCTAAATGACCTTTGACCTTGATCATGTGACCTGAAACTTGCACAGGATGTTCAGTGATACTTGATTACTATTATGTCCAAGTTTCATGAATCAGATCCATAAACTTTTAAAGTTATGATGGTAATTCAACAGATACCCCCAATTCGGCCAAAGTTCATTGACCCTAAATGACCTTTGACCTTGGTCATGTGACGTGAAACTCATGCAGGATGTTCAGTAATACTTGATTAACCTTATGTATAAGTTTCATGAACTAGGTCCATATATTTTCTAAGTTATGATGACATTTCAAAAACTTAACCTTGGGTTAAGATTTTGATGTTGATTCCCCCAACATGGTCTAAGTACATTGACCCTAAATGACCTTTGACCTTGGTCATGTGACATGAAACTCAGGCAGGATGTTCAGTAATACTTGATTAACCTTATGGCCAAGTTTCATGAACTAGGTCCATATACTTCACTAAGTTATGCTGTCATTTCAAAAACTTAACCTCAGGTTAAGATTTGGTGTTGACGCCGACGCCGCCGTCGCCGTCGGAAAAGCGGCGCCTATAGTCTCACTCTGCTATGCAGGTGAGACAAAAATGGCTTTCAAATTTTTTTTAAAATGGCTCCCTATAATTGAAAAGTAATTCTTCCACTGCGAGGAAGTATGATTAATTTTTTTAAATAACATTTTTTATTTAATGAAGTAATTATGCTAATTTATGCATGAAATAAAAAATTTTCTCTTATGAACTATCCTACGGCCCAAAAACTGCTAATTATATCTTTTTCTGATAAACTCTTTGTAGGATCCCGATCAAATGTACTTCAAAAAAAAAATTTGGTATAGCAATTTTTTTCTTACGTATTTTATTTTATGTTTTTTTTTTTTTTCTGATGTATTTCTTTTATTTTTAACTTGTTGTTTTTTCGATGGAAATTGTTGCAAGACAAAATCAGTTACGTTTAATCAGTAATTTCGTAAATGCGTACCAGGTCTCCAAAGTTGTGCGAGATTTGAAAGTAAAAAGTCAGCGAGCAGCAAATTTATTGTGAAAAATGTAGAGGGGGGGGCGGCGGATTACCCCCCCCCTGGGCCATTTAGGATTAAATTAGTGACTTAAAATATTTCCTTTTTTCATTGTAAAATTCTTCACCTTGAATTGTGTGTAATCAGGTTAATATGAAAAATGACCAAAAAATAATTTCCATGATTAATAATAGGCTAGGAGTGGGCTATACATGGGCCAAAAATACTTTTTTTGTAATTTCAATATGACAACAGTTTTTTTTTATTCCTTGTAATGTATCTCAACATGAAATGACAATATTTTTTGTCTCGGGTCCGAGAAAAAAGTGTGCCGGGCCAAAATCCAAAATGGCCGCCAAAACCCCCCAAAATCACAGTTTTGGCCACAATTTTTTAATTTGGTGGTCAATTTCTCTGGTTTTGGTGTCTATTCATATGTTTTTGGGGGCAGGCAATTTGTTTTTCCTATAATTAGTACTTTTAAACCATTATTTGTAGAGTTAAAAGGTAATTATACCTAAATTTTCCCATTTTTGTAGCCTTTTTTCAGCCAAAGAGTAGGTTTTATCATCCTGGGGTTCTGGGATATTAGATGGTACGAGGTCAACAATAGCAAGCAGCTTCATATAGCTATATTGCTTTTATTCCTCCACTTTGGGTTTTACGGATATTTGTGAAATATATCTTATTAAAAAAAAAATGTCAATTATCCATTGGGGCTATACAGTATACATATGTACAATGTACTGTACATACATACTGCACTGCATAAATGCATTGGCCACCATGACAGATAACAAGGCTTGTATAAACTATAGTGTCATAGAAATGAGCCCTCAGGTTTAGAATTAGATGCCTCAGAAATTGAAGATATGTTTTGTCTCAGAAATTGAGGACATGTTTTGTCAAATATGCTAATTCAGGGGGCGGAGAGAGGTAATTTACACTGTAGCTATTCTGGGCCCCGTTGCATAAAAATTTACCATTACCCGGTATGTTAACTTAACTTAATGGTAACTTGCATGCAATCCTTTATTCTGATTGGCTGTTGATCAGCGTTACCATGATACTAGTAGTTACCTGACCCCATAAACATAGGCCAGTTAGACACCAGAACCAGGTTTTAAAAAAAGCCTCCAAATGAAGAAGATATGGCTAAAAATGTGATGTACGTATATATACATGTATGTGATATTTACATGTAAGTTTAATTTACGTTACTGGTTTCACCATGTACATCAGCTGACAAGGAATCAAATTCACAATCTAATTCTAAACCTTTGAAGCTCATTTCTATGACACTATAGTTTATATACAGGCATTGTCATATGCCATGGTGGTCAATGCATGGATATATGCAGTGTAGTATGTACAGTGCATTGTACACCGTATAGCCCCTATGGATAAATGACATTTTCTTTTATTTGATAAGATATATTTCACAAATATTCATAAAACCCAAAGTGGAGGAATAAAAGCAATATAGCTACATGAAGCTGCTTGCTATTGTTGACCTCGTACCATCTAATATCCCAGAACCCCAGGTTGATAAAGCCCACTTTTTGGCTGAAAAAAGGTTACAAAAATGGGGAAATTTAGGTATAATTACCTTTTAACTCTACAAATAATGGTTTAAAAGTACTAATTATAGGAAAAACAAATTGCCTGCCCCCAAAAACATATGGATAGACACCAAAACCAGAGAAAATGACCACCAAATAAAAAAGTTGTGGCCAAAACTGTGATTTTGGGGGGTTTTGGCGGCCATTTTGGATTTTGGCCCAGCACACTTTTTTCTCGGACCCGAGACAAAAAATATTGTCATTTCATGTTGAGATAAGGTAAAAGGAACACAAAAAAACTGTTCCCACAGTAAAACCAAAAATCACCCATTTATAGCCCACTCCTATTAATAAAAGAAATTATAGATAGACTTAACAGCTATGCAAACATTGCAACCAATACCCTCTCCACACTGGCCACAAACACCACTACGGTACCGGGACTGTCTCAAGACTGTAGCGGTGCTGCCTTCAGTGTGAATTCTCGGACCCGCAATTAACTATCCCGGGATAACCTCGCCTCGCAACAAACTATTGCTAGGCAAGCCATAGTAATAGCATCGGGAAGCCTCCGACCGTCGCGATGTTCATTCAATGTGAAATTCATTCATTGTGAAGGCACTTAGCTATAACAGATACAACAGGATAAACCACTTGTGATATGTTTACTATAATGTGGGGGCATCATGGTCTAGTGGTTATGACTCCCGTCTTTCAATCTGAAGGACGTGCCTTGAATTCCCGGCCCTCAAGGATTTCCGGCGTATCAGAGTCAGTTCACTCATGGGATCACAAGCCTACACGTGTCTTGTTACGGAGGTAATAAAAATCATTTGCTGCAGTGAGAATGTGTATATGAAATTTATCCTGGGACTGTGCAGGGATAACTTTTCTATTGTGAATGCATTTATAGCAGGTTTATAGCGGTGTAGCTGTCCCATGACAGCACCAGGATATATTTGAAAACCAGTGTGAAGAGGGTACAAGTGAAGTTTAACTAGAAATTTGACGTGTCCAAAGGACACAGATGCCCCCGCTTAACACGATCAGAAATTCATTCAATATGATTGAACTTAATATCGTGCAGAAACCAATATGCATATATATAATGAACAAATCTAGACCTTTGACCTAAAGACTCACCCTTTCCATAATAATCTCTGGCAGAAGATATGACAGTCAGGTCATTTGATGTGGATAATCCCTCACTTCATTGTGTCATATGGAAATGTGGTCTTGCTGTCTCATCAATTTTTTCAATACAGCTACTTGCAGCAGTGCTTGAGCTGGGACTGATTCCGGTGAATATTTCCAAAGTTATCATGCGGAAACCAACTCGCATATATAATGAGCTGTGACCTTTGACCTGCGGACTCTGAATTCAAACTTAGCCAGTATTTTGTTGTCATCTCCCTCCACACCAAATTTTTTAAAATCCATTAAATATTTTTTCGAGTTATTGCGTGAAAAGTGGGGGGACGGACAGAGGCAACACCTAATGCCCCCTCCAGACTTCGTCTGCGGGGGCATAACAAAAACAAATCAATTGATATGATCAGCTCTAAAAGTACAATCTTACCATTTGTTGATAAACTTTGTTCCAAGACAACTCTTAATGATGTTCATCATCTGAGCTCTGTCACTGATGTCTACTTGTTTACTGTAAACAAAGAATACAACAAGGAAATAAAGAACACTTTGAAGCAGCATCCGACAATCATGATCTGATTTTCATTTCAACATTGTCGCCATTTAATAAACATAAAATATTTTGGTCAGTGACTGTCCCCACATAAACTTAAATTAGACATGCCAATTACTCATTTGATTGTAGGTTTTTGTCTTAAATAAACGAGTACATAACCCTATATCACTTTTAAGTCTACAAATCATACCATATATCAACTTGTTTCAAACTGTAATTGTTAGCTGTTGCTTTAGTCTAGGAGATAGGGGGCTTTATTCAGAATTTTTGGTGGGGAAGGTTTGACAAGCTTATCCGGGGTAAAATTGTGCGCTGATTCCAAAAATGTCACTCTTATTGACCGTACTCACGCCATTTTGGTCATTTTGGCCAAATTTTGACAAAAAATGACCATTTTGACCACTCTTTGGAAAATGGTCCCTTAACAGACTGCTTTTGTAGCCACATGCAATTAAATGGGTCTATCTTAAGTAAAAATGCACACAGATTCCAAATAAAGTGCTTTCATTTGCCAAATCACAATAGCAGTGGTCATTTTGGCCATAATTTGGCCAAAAATGACAATTTTCATGATTTTTTGGCCGAAATGTGTGACAAATATTGATCAGAGCTACGACTGGATGTTTTTTAGAAATCCACATCTATTTTCAAATTGTGCGCTGGATCATAACCATCAACCTCATGTAATTTATTCCGTCAGTTTTGACCTATGAGGGTCATTTTGGGTACTTTAGACATAACTGACCATTCGCGCAGTTTGCTTTATTAACTGTTTAAATACGCAGGAAATTGGGGTCTTCAGCATGTTTTTCTTCTTCCCTTATAAAATGAGAATGCATTGAAATGTCCTTCATGTGTAGAATTTTATGCTGATTCCAAATATATCAGTCATAATAAACTTATTTAATAGCTTGTGGTCATTTTAACCACTTATGGCCCTTAAAATGGCCAATGATATCAGTTCATTTTACCCCCAAATACTTCGAACGTTACCAGAACCATTTCAAGTGTGCTGCGACACTTAACCATGCTAACATTGGTGTGTTAATCCTTTAAATTGAACATCTCACAAAGTATTTTGACCTTATGTAATTTATTCCATCAGTTTTGACCTATGAGGGTCATTTGGGGGTACTTTATACATAACTGACCATTCACGAAGTTTTGCATAATAAAGTGCACATATACATGTAGGCAGGAATTTGAGGTCTTATAGCGTGTTTTATCTTCTTAGATTCTTAGATTCCAAATATATCAGTCTTAATGACCCTATTCAATAGCTTATGGTTATTTGGGCCACTTATGGCCCTTAAAATGACCAATGACATCAGTTCATTTTACCCCCAAATACTTCGAACGTTACCAGAATCGTTACGAGGGTGTGTTGCGACACCTAACATTGGGGTATGTTAATCCTTTATATTGAACATCTCAAAATTATTTTGACCTCATTCCATCAGTTTTGACCTATGAGGGTCATTTGGGGGTACTTTAGACATAACTGACCATTCGCACATAGGCAGGAATTTGAGGTCTTCAGCGTGTTTTATCTTCTTCCCTTATAAAATGGGAATGCAAATGTCCATCTTGTATAGAATATTATGCTGATTCTAAATATATCAGCCTAAATGACCCTATTGAACACCTTATGGTCATTTTGGCCACTTATGGCCATAAAAATGACCAATAACATCAGTTCAATTTATCCAAAAGACCTCAATGTTACCAGAATCGTTACCACGATGTGCTGTGACATCTAAGTGACATCTAACAATGGAGTATTAGTCCTTTAAAATGAACATTTCAAAAGTATTTTGACCTCATGGAATTTATATCATTAGTTTTTACTTTTGACCTATGAGGGCCATTTTGGGTAACTGACCATTCATGCAATTTTGCATAATAACTGTGCAAATCGGCAGGAATTTGAGGTCTTCAGTGTGCTTTATCTTCCTCCTTTATAAAATGGGAATGATGCATAGGTCGTTCTTGTGTAGAATTTCATGCTGATTCCCAATATGTCAGTCTTAATGACCCCATTTAAGAGATTATTGTCATTTTGGCCACTTTTTGGCCCCCAAATGACTAATACCATCTGTTCAATACTTCAATTTATCCAAAAATACTTTGAATGTTACTATAATCGTTACAAGGGTGTGCTGTGACACCTAACACTGGTGTATTAATCATTTAAATTGAGTGTCCCAAAAATATTTTGACAACCTTGGTCATTTTGGCCAGATTGTCCCCTGCCCAATGTGTATACTAAATTAGCCTATAGCACTGAGCATAGTGAGGAGACAATTCAGGATTGTGTTAATATTAGCATCAATTATTGTTAAATGGGAAAAAATTGAAAGCTTTGGGTGAAAATCAATGCAATGATTCCATATGAATCAGTGTTATTAGCCGAACTATTGGACTTTGTGTTAATTTTGATCACTTTTCCTCAATAATTTCTAGTGACCACACATTATTTGATTTAAAAAGGGCTCAAATGTTGCGTAATATAATTTTCAGCGTGAGCTACTACACCAATAATCAAGAGTTTAATGAATGTGATAAAAACCTTTACATCAAGTATATATAAGGTTGTTTGACCATGCACTTTGGTCATTTTCATGATTTTAGGCACATTGACCATTTTGTAATTCATGGAAACGAATTCAAGAATGATGTTAGATAGGACATATTACAAAAACTTTCTTCACCAGATTAATACAATGATTTAGAATATATCAGTCTTAATGACTACTTAGTGGTCATTTTGGTCACTTTTGGTCCCTACAATTAGCAATGACAATTACATGTATCAAAAGTATTCCAATGTTCTTGCTCTATATTTTTGTAAGATTTGTTGTATCAATCATAATCAGTGACAGATTATTTAATTCAATATGATATTACTAATAGTACATAATCAAAATGTGACCATTTTGGCTACTTTGACCGTTTATCCAATGTGTGAATTTTGAAATAAACATGACTTAGCAGCAATTGTAGGTCTATGAACATGATGAAATGCGTTCAATCCCTTTTGATGGGAAATATTTAAGGATCACATTGAGTAAAAATTGTGCCAAAACTTCAAACTTCCCCATTTAACAATAATTGATGCTAATATTAACGCAATCCAAAATTTCTCCTCACCATGTTCGATATAACCTGAATTAAGATACACAATTAGCAGGGCTGGCCGGGGGGTCAAGGTGGCCAAAATGACCAAGGTAGTCAACTTTGGGGGTGCTCAATTTTAAGGATTCATTCACCAGTGTTGGGTATTACAGCACACCCTTGTTAAGATTCTGGTAACATGCGAAGTATTTCTGGATAAATTGAACTGATGTTATTGGCCATTTTAAGGGCCATAAGTGGCCAAAATGACCTTAAGCTGTTGAATAGGGTCATTAGGACTGATATTTGGAATCAGCATCAAACTTACACAAGATGGACTTTTGAATGCATTTCAATTTTATATGGAAGAAGATAAAACATGCTGAAGACCAATGTGCAGTTTATTATGCAAAACTGCGTGAATGGTCAGTTATGTCTTAAGTACGCCAAATGACCCTCATAGGTCAAAACTGATGGAATAAATTGCATGAGGTCAAAATATGTTTGAGAAGTTAAATTTCAAGGATTAATACACCAATGTTAGGTGTCACAGTATGCCCTTGTAATGATTCTGGTAACATTCAAAGTCTTTTTGGATAAATTGAACTGATGCCATTGGTCATTTTAAGGGCCATAAGTGGCCAAAATAACCTTAAGATGTTAAATAGGGTCATTAAGACTGATATATTTGGAATCAGCATCACATTTTACATAAGATGAACTTTTTGAATGCATTTCCATTTTATATGGGAAGAAGATAAAACACGCTGAAGACCTCAAATTCCTGTCTATGTGCAGTTTATTATATGCAAAACTGCGTGAATGGTCAGTTGTGTCTAAAGTACGCCAAATGACCCTCATAGGTCAAAACTGATGAAGAAAATTGCATGAGGTCAAAATACTTTTGAGATGTTCAATTTCAAGGATTAATACACCTATGTAAGGTGTCACAGTATGCACTTGTAACGATTTTGGTAACATCAAAGTATTTGTGGATTAATTGAACTGATGTCATTGGTCATTTTAAGGGCCATAAGTGGCCAAAATGACCTTAAACTGTTAAATAGGGTCATTAAGACTGATATATTTGGAATAAGCATAAAATTCTACACAAGAAGGACATTTAAATGCATTCTCATTTTATAAGGGAAAAAGATAAAACATGCTAAAGACCTCAATTTCCTGCCTATTTGAACAGTTAATAATGCAAAACTGCGCGAATGGTCAGTTATGTCTAAAGTACCCAAAATGACCCTCATAGGTCAAAACTGACGGAATAAATTACATGAGGTTGATGGTTATGATCCAGCGCACATTTTGAAATTAGATGTGGATTTCTAAAAAAACATCCAGTCGTAGCTCTGATCAATATTTGTAACACATTTCGCCCCAAAAATCATGAAAATTGTCATTTTTGGCCAAATTATGGCCAAAATGACCACTGCTATTGTGATTTGGCAAATGAAAGCACTTTATATGAAATTTGTGTGCATTTTTACTTAAGATAGACCCTTTTAATTGCATGTGGCTACAAAAGCAGTCTGTTAAGGGACCATTTTCCTAAGAGTGGTCAAAATGGTCATTTTTGGTCAAAATTTGGCCAAAATGGCCTGAGTACGGTCAATAAGAGTGACATTTTTGGAATCAGCGCACAATTTTACCCCGGATAAGCTTGTCAAACCTTCCCCACAAAAAATTCTGAATAAAGCCCCCTATCTCCTAGACTACTTCTTCCACAGCTGAATGTGTTTGCAACTTGCAATTGATAAATAACTTCTTGCAACATCCCCAAAGACATAAAATATGCCATATGATCTTTTGACTCCTAGATGACCTTTGACCTTATCATCCTCAAGAACAAACATGGACGTGGTAATACCCAAAGATTATTTGTTCATATCAACACAATTGATGCAGATATAATGAAGAGAGAAGTTAGAGAAAAAACTGGACATGACCTATCATTTGACCTTTTGACCCCTAGATGACCTTTGACCCGATCATCCTCATGAACACACATGTGGTATCACCCAAGGATCATTTGATGATGATGATGATCCACAGCATTTATATTGCGCCATATTTCTTAAAAAAAAACATTCATAGGTGCAGGCTCTTTCAATTAATTTGTACCATGTGTGAACATAACTGATGCAGAAATAAAGAAATGAGAGAAATTTGAACAAAAACTTGACCTTTTGACCTCTAGATGACCTTTGACCCCATCATTCTCAACGACACACATGTGATACTACCCAAGAATCATATGTACCAAGTGTGAACATAACTGATGTAGAAATAAAGAAATGAGAGCAATTTGAACAAGTGGAATACCTCTGGCGGTCTCACCTGCATCACGCGATTCAATATAGCAGCAGTGCTGACTTTGAAAACTACTATAAACAAATTATTCACCAAAAACACCATTCATATAATGATACAATACTATGTTCATTGACATTTGACCTTGATCATTTGACCTAAGACTTGTCAGTGATACTTGATTACCCCTATATCCACATTTTATACACTATATCTATAAACTTTGAAAATTATGACAGCAATCTAATAATTACCTCTAAAATGGCCAAAGTTCAATGACCTTAAATGACCTTTGGCTGTGGTCATGTGATCTGAAACTCACATGAGATGTTCAGTGATACTGGACGAATCTTATGTCCAAGTTATATGAACTAGACCAATATACTTACAGAGTTATGATGGTAATTCAACAAATACCCCCAAAATGGCCAATGTCAATTGACCTTTGACCTTGATCATGTGACCTGAAACTCGCACAGGATGTTCAGTTATACTTGATTACTCTGATGTCCAAGTTTTATGAACTAGACCAAACAAATTTCAAAGTTATGATGGTAATTCAACAAATACCCCCAATTTGGCCAAAGTTCATTGACCCTAAATTACCTTTGACCTTGGTCATGTGACCTGAAACTCAGGCAGGATGTTCAGTAATACTTGATTAACCTTATGGCCAAGTTTCATGAACTAGGTCCATATACTTTCGAAGTTATGCTGTCATTTCAAAAAATTAACCTTCGGTTAAGATTTGGTGTTGACGCCGCCGCCGTCGGAAAAGCGGTGCCTATAGTCTCACTCTGCTATGCAGGTGAGACAAAAAGTTAGATGACTTTTGACCATCATACTCAATAACACAGATGTTGCAGTACCCAGTGATAATTTGGACCAAGTTTGATCGAAATTGATGCACAGAAATAAAAGAAATGAGAACAAGTTGCACAAAAACTATATTATAACAAGTGGAATGCCTCTGGCCGTCTCACCTGCATCACGCGATTCAATATAGCAGCAGTGCTGATTTTGAAAACTACTATAACTCGCACAAGATGTTCAGTGATACTTGGTTACTCTTATTTCCACGTTTTATGAACTAGACCAATACACTTATAGAGATATGATGGCAATTCAACAAATACCCCCAACGTGGCCAAAGTTCTTTGACCTTACATGACCTTTGACCTTGATCATGTGACCTGAAACTCGCACAGGATGTTCAGTGATACTTGATTACTATTATGTCCAAGTTTTATGAACTAGACCAACACACTTTCAAATTTATGGCTGTAATTCAACAAATACCCCAATTTGGCCAAAGTTCATTGACCCTAAATGACCTTTGACCTTGATCATGTGACCTGAAACTTGCACAGGATGTTCAGTAATACTTGATTACTATTATGTCCAAGTTTCATGAATCAGATCCATAAACTTTCAAAGTTATGATGGTAATTCAACAGATACCCCCAATTCGGCCAAAGTTCATTGACCCTAAATGACCTTTGACCTTGGTCATGTGACGTGAAACTCATGCAGGATGTTCAGTGATACTTGATTAACCTTATGTATAAGTTTCATGAACTAGGTCCATATATTTTCTAAGTTATGATGACATTTCAAAAACTTAACCTTAGGTTAAGATTTTGATGTTGATTCCCCCAACATGGTCTAAGTTCATTGACCCTAAATGACCTTTGACCTTGGTCATGTGACATGAAACTCAGGCAGGATGTTCAGTAATACTTGATTAACCTTATGGCCAAGTTTCATGAACTAGGTCCATATACTTTCTAAGTTATGCTGTCATTTCAAAAACTTAACCTCAGGTTAAGATTTGGTGTTGACGCCGCCGTCGCCGCCGCCGCCGCCGCCGCCGCCGCCGCCGCCGCCGCCGCCGCCGCCGCCGTCGCCGTCGGAAAAGCGGCGCCTATAGTCTCACTCTGCTATGCAGGTGAGACAAAAAACAAGTGGAGTGCCTCTGGCTGTCTTGCCTGCATCACGCGATTCAATATATCAGCAGTGCAAACTTTGAAAACTACTATAAAATAATTATTCACAAAAAACACCATTCTTATAATGATAAAATACTACGTTCATTGACAATAAATGACATTTGACCTTGATCATGCGACCTAAAACTTGTCAGTGATACTTGATTACCCCTGTATCCACATTTTATAAACTATAAACTTTGAAAGTTATGAAAGCAATCTAATAATTACCCCCAACATGGCCAAAGTCCATTGACCTTTGACCTTGGTCATGTGACCTGAAACTCGCACAGGATGTTCAGTGATACTTGATTACTCTCATGTCCAAGTTCTATTAACTAGACCAATAAACTTTCAGAGTTATGATGGTCATTCAACAAATACCCCCAACATGGCCAAAGTCCATTGACCTTTGACCTTGGTCATGTGACCTGAAACTTGTTCAGTGATACTTGATTACTCTTATGTCCAAGTTCTATTAACTAGACCAATAAACTTTCAAAGTTATGATGTTAATTCAACAAATACCCCCACCATGGCCAAAGTTCATTGACCTTAAATGACCTTTGACATTGATCATGTGACCTGAAACTTGCACAGGATGTTCAGTGATACTTGATTAATCTTATGTCCAAGTTTCATAAATCAGATCCATAAACTTTCAAGGTTATGATGGTAATTCAACAGTTATCCCCAACATGGTCAAAGTTTATTGACCTTTGACCTTGGTCATGTGACCTGAAACTTGCACAGGATGTTTAGTGATACTTGATTAATCTTATGTCCAAGTTTCATAAATCAGATCCATAAACTTTCAAGGTTATGATGGTAATTCAACAGTTATCCCCAACATGGTCAAAGTTTATTGACCTTTGACCTTGGTCATGTGACCTGGTATTCGCACAAAATGTTTAGTGATACTTGATTACTCTTATGTCCAAGTTTTATGAACTAGACCAATAAACTTTCAAAGTTATGATGGTAATTCAACAAATACCCCCAACTAGGCCAAAGTTAATTGACCCTAAATGACCTTTGACCTGGTCATGTGACCCGAAACTCCGGCAAGATGTTCAGTAATACTTGATTAACTTTATGTCCAAGTTTCATGAACCAGGTCCATATATTTTTTAAGTTATGATGACAATTCAAAAACTTAACCTGCAGTTAAGATTTTGATGTTGCTTCCCTCAACATGGTCTAAGTTCATAGACCCCAAATGACCTTTGACCTTGGTCATGAGACGTGAAACTCAGGCAGGATGTTCAGTAATACTTGATTAACCTTATGTCCAAGTTTCATGAACTAGGTCCATATACTATCTAAGTTATGTCATTTCAAAACTTAACCTTCGGTTAAGATTTGGTGTTGACGCCGCCGTCGGAAAAGTGGCGCCTATAGTATCACTCTGCTGTGCAGGTGAGACAAAAAGCTTATATCATTAGACCTTTTGACCCCTAGATGACCTTCAGGGTTCCCATAAATATTTGAAAAAAGAATTCCATGACTAAATTGCTGCTTTCGGAGGAATGTAGAATTTGGGATGTCACAAATCTAGCAAAAATGGAAATCATGAATGAGAGTTGCGAGACACGACAAACTGGAAAGCTCCCATAGCCAAGAGGTAAATGCTATTCCATGACTTTTCACAAATATTCCAAAATCCCTGACTTTTCCCGGACTTTCCATGACCACAACTTTTTCCAGGATTTTCCATGACTGCCCTTTGTCCCCATTATCATCATGGATACATATGTAGTATTACCCATGGACCATTTGTACCCAGTGTGAACATAATGATGCTATTGAAATGAGACCAAGTTGAACAAAAACTTGACCTTTTGACCCCTGGATAACCTTTGACCCCATCTTCCTCAACAACACACATGTGGTATTACCCAAGGATTATTTTAACAGAGTGTGATCAAAATTGATGCAGAAATAAAGAAATGAGCACAAGTTAAAGGGGAATCCAGCCTTGGCCATTGAATAATGTGTTGGGAAGGAGAAAAATAAATTAAACAGAATGGTGAAAGTTTGAAAGAAATCGGACAAGCAATAAGAAAATTATAGCTGCTTTAAAATTGAGATCACTAATACTATGTAGCTTTCAAATTGTCAACTGGGTAAGTAAAGTATGACAAGGGGCAAGGACAACTTTCCCATAGGCCATACATGTACTTTATTATCAGGGATTTGTGGTTTTCTCCTAAGTACCCGTTCCCCTGGGGCAGTAATCTAAATTTAACCCAGGTAATATATTGTTTTATGTCCTCATGAAAGAAAAAATATAATTTGAAATATAACTTTCGGGAAAAATTACATTTTAGCCATAATATGTATTGGAGTACATGGAAGTGTAGTCCTTGCCTTGCATCACTATGACATCCCATATGCGGCCAATTTGAAGTCTCCATGGGTATAGTGATTACCAATATTTACAACTTTTCAAAATTCATAACTTTCTCGTTGTTTGTCCAATATTGTTCAAACTTTCACCTATCAACTTGTCTGATATTTCTTTTTCTTATAAAAACAAATTTTTATTTGGGTTGGATTCCCCTTTAACAAAAATTTCAAAAAAAAGGATGAACATCGCCTCATATATGACCTTTTGACCCCTAGATGACCTTTGACCCCTTCATTCTCATGGGTTCACATGTGGTATTACCCAAGGATCATATGTGCCAAGTATGAACATAATTGATGCAAAAATAAAGAATTGAGAGCAAGTTTAACAACAAACTTTCACATTTTCAAAAAGACCAACAGGAATAGTTATTACTAGGTCTCTGCCAAACTTCGTTCAGGCGAGACAAAAAGGGAAAATCATTGTGATTAAATGCTCTCCCGATATAATGTGCTTCGTGTTAGCCCACTTAATGCACATAAAGACTGAAATATTATCATGAGTAAGACTACAATTTTTATCTAACCTGCATCTGTCCTTCATAATCTGAAGCATATCTTCCATAGCTTGTTTATAAGCACTGATGATGAGGGTCGGGTGCATGTTCTGCTCTAAGAATGGTTCAGAAACAGACATCATCTCACCAGCTATAGATTCAATACAGGGGAAAGAAAATGAAGTTTTGTCACTCAATATGAGGATAAGAGAAGGGGATTAAGAGAGGGGTTAGAGAAGGGAGTCAGGGTTGTAATAAAAAACGTTTTTTATTAAAAAAAACAAATAAAACGTTTTTATTGTTTTTAAAACGTTTTAAATCGTTTTAAAACATTTTTTTTCAAACGACCTATGCCATTTTCTGTAAATCAATTAAACTATACAATTAATACAGTATGATTTAAAATCTTGATGTTTTAAATAGATTTTTTGAGTAAGGAAGAGATGACTACAATTTTTGTTACTGAATTTCCAACAGAAAAGTTCATATTTCCCCAAAATTACTAAATCAAGGAAATTGAATGCCGAAAACGCAAGTTGACATTTTATTCCTCATACATGTAGTCTCAGGTTTTTTAGTCTTGTCAATCTAGGGGGTGAGAAGAATTTGCACAATGGAAGAAAATGACATACTCTATAGACTATGGGCTTTCACAGCTTAATTTCAATCTATATGATTATTTCATTTAAATCAATTATACCAATTTTAAGTGCATGAAATAAATTTTTGGGTTTATATCTATAAATATTAAGCCCTTGAACTGCTTATTTCTTTAATTGAGGAATTATTATCAAAATGTTTTTTAAATGTTTTTTTTACTTTTTTTTCTTATATTTCTGATGTACAGTTTTTTGTTACTTTTTTGTTTTTTTATCATTGGCAATAGTTTTCCAATCATAAGTACAAATATTGATACAGATACAAATGTTGGCAAAAAATTTGCATGTATATGTAAAAAGAGTAAAAAATCATGCTTTTTTCCTAATGGTTGGCAGCTCTGAATTTCTCTTCTCTAAACTGTAAAAATTGAAGTCTGAAGATCCAAGGGCTTATTTGAGACCACTTTTTCCCCCGCCTGCTGGAAACATCACACAGCTGGATCAGTATGCATGTGCTTTGCTGGAGTAAACACTGAACTTCAAACACTTATTTTCTCTTCATTCTTAGAGGCTCTTATAGATATCCTTCTACACTGAATCAAGCACATATGGGTTCTTCTTGATCAATAATAATAATAATGGATATTTAGAGGCGCTAAAAACAAAAAGTACCATAGCTCGTACAATGCATGAATAAAAATTTAACATTTGCAACAATTACCACAGTATTCAAGATAAAAAGGGAAATTAATTATTGAGGAAAAAGGTATGTCTTAAGGGAAGATTTGAAGCCAAGAACACTGGAAGCATTTCTTATTGAAAGAGGGATAGCATTCCAAGTCTTGGCAGCTGCTACAGCAAAACGTTTTTCGGCAGAGGAGAGTTTCGACAAGGGAATGCAAAGTCTGAATGTGTCAGTGATTGAACGATGATTACGAGAGGGTGTGTATAATTTGATGGTATTATTAAGATATTCAGGTGCCAATTGATTTAGAGCTTTGTATGTATTTAACAGACTTTAAAATGAATACGTTGGAATACAGGTAGCCAGTGGAGTTCCTTAAGAAGGGGTTTAGTATGAGTTCGGGATCCAAAGCCAAAAATTAATCGAGTGGCACGATTTTGAATAACCTCAAGTTTTCTTCTATCCCTAGCTGACAAAACAGTACATAAACTATTGCAGTAATCTAACAGAGAAAGAATAAGTGCATGCACAACATGGTGATATGTCTTAAGATCAATGAATCTACGAATCCTCCTCAAATTGCTAAGATGATAATTACAATTACAGACAACGTGATTTACTTGAGCAGACAGTGTGAACATGTTATCAATGCATACTCCAAGAACAGTGATGACAGGTTTTATTTTAAAGCTTAGGATATTATTTTTCAAAATTGATATAAATTTCAAAATTCATTTTGGCAGATTTATTGTGAATTTGAAGGTGGATGATTATTCATTCTTATCATATATTGCAATAGTTTTAACAGTTTGTGGTGATAACCTTTTGCAATAAGCTTACCAAGGATGATAACTGATGTTGTTCCATCTCCAACCTCTTCATCTTGTGTTCTACTAATCTCAATCATTGACTTAGCAGCTGGATGTTGAACAGTGATCTAAAGCATCAAAGGTAAGAAGTCAAACACCATTTAAATCTTGAAATGCAGAGTACTTAAAGGGGAAGTTCATCCTGAAGAAAAGTTTGATGTAAAAATGGCAGAAAAAATAATTAAAAATATTGGTAAAGGCTTGAGGAAAATTCGATATTAAGATTAAGAAAGTTATTAGAATTTTAAATTTTGAATATGTGACGTCATAAATGAGCTGCTGCCCCATGTTATGTAATATAAAATCATGAATTTCATTTTTTCAATGGTTCCTGATGACTTATTTTTGTTTCCTATTCATGATCGGGTGTGAAATGATTTGTATATACAAAAGGTAGAATAAAAACCAATTTCAATTTTCTGAAAAAAATGACATTTCATTGATTTTTTACCATTCGCAATGTAGGAATGCTGCTCGCATATGATGTCACAAATCAAATGATTAAAATTCTAATAGCTTTTTAATTCTTTGAAGGATTTTTCTCAAACCTTTGGCAATATTTTTAATTATTTTGTCTGCTACTTTTATTATAAACTTTTTGTCAGGGTGAACTTCCCCTTTAACACCTACTCTATTAAGAGCAGGGTATTTCATGTATGCAGCATTATTGTAGTGGCTAAGGGATTGCAAACTTATTATTTTTTCGTCCCGCCGCTTCGGCGGGTCGACGTGTTGCGGGAGGGACGATCCAGTTTTTTCCTGTTCAAAAATTGATAAGGAAAAAAATTAATATCGCGTCCCGCCGCGGTTGGGGCGATTGACGGCCCGCCGCGGTTGGGACGATACTCGCGAGCTGGCCGGTCCCTTGTCTGATTTGAGCTCACATGAAAGCAATGCCATACCACACTCAGTCTCGCCCCTGCACCTGTGTAAAAGATGGTATCAGAAAAATTATTTTTTGATCTCTAATATTGATCGAACAACACCCTGACCTACAAAAATTTGCAGACTATCGAATTAAAATACGATAACGTCGGTTTACCTTTGAAATTGAGGTTAGAATCGCCCGATATTTTCCACTTGAAATACGTCTTGAAACCTGCCTGATAGCACGGTGCGCGCTGCCATTTTGAATTGTGGAAGTGAAGAAACTACAACACTGTACGTACTGCTCGGAGCAGTTCGCTCCTTTACAAATTCAGACACAAGTTTTCGACTTCGACCACGGAAAAACTATCAGATGGTATAATACCACATGGTCTACTTATCAGTTCGTCCAACCTTACATAGATCTAGTCTACACCAATTTCGTCTACAACCAGTTCCTCTAAAGTAATATATAATTCGTCTAATTCTCACTTGGTCTAATAACCAATTCGTCTAATTTCAACTTGGGCTAATCAAATTCGTCTGAGCATTTGGCTGAAAGCCATTTAGTCTAATTTTAAGTTGGTCTAATTTCCACTTCGGCTAATGTTCACTTGGTCTAATTGTCATATATGGTATTATGACCGTTTGGTCTAATTTCCACTTGGTCTAATTTCCACTTGGTCTAATATTCAATTGGTCTAATGACCACAATAGCCAATTGGTCTAATGTACACTTGGTCTAATAGTCATTCTAATGACCACTTGGTCTAATGCCCAGTTGGGCAAATCGTCACTTGGTCTTATTTTCATTTGGTTTAATTGCCATTTCGTCTCATGTATTTAATTGTCACTTGGTCTAATTGCATTTAGTCTTATACCAGTTTGTCTACATAGTCGGTTGGTCTAGTTGGTCTAATACCAGCTGGTCTAATCCTCACTTGGTCCATTATTCATTTGTCTATATTGCAGTTGGTCTAATCCTCACTTGTATATCAACAAGTAGGTGTAGCCCGAATGTTGTTAGCCCATCTGATGATTAGACCAAGTGACATTTGACCAACCGTCAGTAATCCCTTCTACTTGGGTTCGCTTTGGTTTTTTAACATGCTAATTTGGATTGTTGGATTACTTTCGCTCCTAAATTATGTCTCAAAATTTTATTTTGTCTTTATTGTGAGAGCATGATTCGTTGAGATTTTTTTACTGTGAATATTGGAATGAATATACAATTTTGTATGTTGACCCTGTAGGCCTATACCACCACCCCCAAGAAAAAAAACCTCTGTACAGCCGACGGTAAGGGGACTTGAAATTTGTTCATTCTGGTAATTTAAGGGGTCAAGCAAGAGGAATGCGAAGAGAGTAAGAATAAATGTGGCTTTACTTTTGGTAGAGAGGAATGGATTTTGCTTCCCAATTCTACAGTTTGCATGTCACGTTTACAACATCCCCATCCTGATCTGACTGGCCCTCATTGCGAGCCCGCCCATTTTTTTGTGGGGGGGAGGGTTTCCTGTCCATGCTAACACACCCCCATGGCCCTCACCCGCTTTGGAGGGTCCCCGGGAGGGTCCCATTTTAAATAGTCAAACCAGTTGGGACGGATCGAATAAAGTCTGTTCATACGAAACAGTCTGTACATCATTTATATTTTAGTCATGCTTAATGTTATCGTAACGAATCTATGTGGATTAGGCCTACAAATGACTTTTCTGTCTTTTTGGTTTTCTCTGTATTGTTATCAAATACGTACCGATTGTATCTCCACATTGCTCTTTATGCTCAATTTCCTACCACTCTTTGTTTTATTTAGAAAATATGGTAATCAGCCTCGACTGGTCTTTGGCCCCTGTTGATTTCTCTCATCCACTGCATTAATTCTGTGTTCATTTATCATTAATAGGGCCATTTATGTTTCAGTATATGCACTTTATACATTTGGACACTTTTGCCTCTTTTAATGCATGTGAAGAAAATTGATTTTGAGTTTGAATTTGAATTGATAGTTTATTAAATCAGGAATGTTGCATGAACATCAGCCATCTGCATTTTAACCTTTTTAAAGGTCAAGTCCACCCCAAAAAATGTTAATTTGAATAAATGGAGAAAAATCAAATTAGCATAATGCTGAAAATTTCATCAAAACCGGATGTAAAATAAGAAAGTTGTCATTTTAATCTTTCGCTTATTTATCACAAAATATATGCACAACTCGGTGAGTCATGCAAATGAGACAGTCGATGCTGTCCCTCACTATTTCTTTTGCTTTTTATTGTTTAAATAATTATTTCATTTTTTTTACAAATAGGGTTAAAAAATATTGACTGAACCATACAGTATTATCAATGTTCAGGGAGGAATTCATTGTTGTTTCACTTGATGAGAAAATTAAATATTTCATATTTCATATAATAAAATACAGAAGAAATATTGATGTCATCAGTCTCCTCAATTTGCATACCGATCAGGATGTGGATATAACGGTTTTGTGAAATCAAGCAAACTTATAAATGTCACAACTTTCTTATTGATTTTGATGAAATTTTCAGTGTTATGCTTGTTGGATTTTTCTCTTTTTATTCAAATCAATTTTTTGTTGGGGTAGACTTGTCCTTTGTCACTCCTATACTTGAGAAATACGTCAATGATGGTTACATGTAGTTGTCATTTTGATGGAACCTGTAAGGACAACCCAATATAATGATGGATGGAGGCATCATTGGTCTGAAAAAGTCTGAACATTTTTAACTGTTCTATTATTCCATTAGTATTTACTTACCTTAACCTGTTTCTTGCTCGTATTGATTTTACTTTGTTATTTTCGATTTTTGTGAGTTTTCATTTCATACCATTTTCAGTGTTGAATGCATTTTTGTTATTATGCATGATTTCATCATTGGTCTTCACTAAGACCCTACGATGGATCATTGGTCTTCACTAAGACCCTACGATGGATCTTTGGCCTTAACTATTGACCCGTCGATAGAACATTGGTCTCAACTAATGCCGCAGTAACATTTCCCTTACGGCGGCCGTAAGGCGAGTCTAAAACAGTCGTTTTAACATTTTGTACCAGGTTCTAGCTATCTAGTTTG
Source organism: Lytechinus pictus (assembly GCF_037042905.1). Lineage (NCBI taxonomy): Eukaryota > Metazoa > Echinodermata > Echinoidea > Temnopleuroida > Toxopneustidae > Lytechinus > Lytechinus pictus. The sequence goes on from NC_087249.1 coordinate 38,266,212, forward strand.
AATAAAAATAAATAAACCTGCATGCTGTTTTCGACTCGCTTTACGGCGCCATAGGGGGAATGTGACTGCAGCATAAGGCCAGACGAAGGATCAGATTGGCCTTGATAAGGTAAGGTATCCGATGACCAGGGTGTCAAGTTACATAACGAGACTTCAATTTTAAAGGGGGACACCCCCCCCCCCGGCAGTAGTGTGGATGTGTGATACAAGTATAGATGAAAAGTGAAATTTGACAGTTCTGATCAATGTTGCATGGATCTACTGAAACTGGGTTTTTTTCTTCTTATTTACAAATAGTTCAGTTTCAGTTTAGAAGCTGGAGTTTATTTTTTGTTGACAGCTTAAAAAAGAAAATGATTAAACAAATTATGAAGAGAAATGAAATCCGACAGATATGAACAAGCATTGCTTGCACTGACCAGAATAGAAATCAATAAAACTACATGGCTGCATGAGATTCGGGGGAGGGGTACGTGTAGCCTAGGGGAGGAGACCCTTATTCATTTTGCCTTTTTTGAGGGGAGGGGGAGGTTGGAGAAGGAAAAGGTTTTAAAAAGTCAATATAAAACTGATGAATATATAATGGGTGTATAGTCAGAAAAATCCATGTTTACAGTCAATGCAATATTAAATTACTATCGGAAAACATGCAGCTGCTATGACCCCACCCCCCCCCCCCCCGAGTAAGTAAAACATACATTTCTTATCTTTTGATAAGTAAAAATGTGAATTATTATGAAACTTTTATGATTTTAAAAGCCTTACATATAAGTACCAAGAAAATTATGCCTTTGAAAATCATATAGCACTGGTAAATGTTAACGTGTATTGTCAGTTACCGACAAGTAATGCCTGGGGGGCCACTTACATTGACGAGTGGATACCATGCGCGACCAAAAAAAACATGTAAAAAGGATGTCTTTTTCAAGATAGGGCACGTTACGTACGTAACATGATAAGGGTGTCAAAAACACAAAAATAATGTAGAAAGGGTATCTATTTCGCTAGGAAAGCTACGTGTTTAGGGTAAAATTTGCGGGGATGATAAAACAAAATTAAAATGTTTTATAAAGGATGTCCTTTTTGCCCAAACACTACGTGTTTAGAGTCCAATTTGCGCACGGTGTGAAAGCTGGGGCCGTACTAAACCAAATGGTGTGTAAACTGTAACTTAGGTAAAACCGACGGACCCGTGACATAACAATACAATATCGCTGTACTTGTTTAGGGGTACATTTAAGGGAATACTTGCCAAGAGTATCGTATTGTTTCCAATACTTGTTAAAGGGATGGTCCAGGCTGAAAGTATTTATAGCTTAATTAATAGAGTAGAATTCACTGAGCAAAATGTCGAAAATTTCATCAAAATCGGATAACAAATAACAAAGTTATTTAATTTTAAAGTTTAGCAATATTTTGTGAAAACAGTCGTCATGAATATTCATTAGGTGGGCTGATGATGTCACATCTCCACTTGTTCTTTTGTATTTTATTATATGAAATTAGGTTTATTCAATTTTTTTCATCCAAGAACTAGAAAATTTTTATTGACAACTGATTTAGTGCATTAGATATTTATTGCTGCAACTTATTTCATTATAAGGGAGACATATTATTCACACAAGTATGAAATAATGAAAAAATTATGATTTTATGTAATAACATAAGAAAACGGAAAGTGGAGATGCGACATCATCAGCCCACCTAATGAATATTCATGACGACTGTTTTCACAAAATATTGCTAAATTTTAAACTTCAATAACTTTATCATTTGTTATCCGATTTTGATAAAATTTTCGGCATTTTGATCAGTGAATTCTACTCTATGTATAAAGATATAAATATTTTTAGCCCGGACCATCCCTTTAAGGGTAGGGTTTCAGACGCCAATACTTGTTAAGGGGTGCATTTTCAGAATATGGAAAATACGTGTTTAGGGTGTTTTTTGAAACCGCATGGTCGTGCATGGTATCCACTCGTCTATGGAAGTGCCCCCCCCCCCCCCCCCCCGGGAAGTAATGATAAAAATGTTCAAATCAAAGGAATTACGAAAAAGAAAAAGTTTTTTCATTGAAATGTTCCTAGAAACTCGGATATACTTCCACATCAAGCTCACTTTCATGTGAAGCCCTGCACAGAAGATACAATGCAATGAAACCACACATTTGACTTCAATGTGATATCTCTATGGCAAATTAAGTGTAATGTCAGTTACCAGCATGGTTGTGGAAAAATTATCATAGCCCCCAAAAGACAAAAACGAATTGTTTAATATTTTGACACACCTTAACCTAGTAACGGAGGTATATTTACATATTCAAATTATTACTGTATCTACTCAGGGACATGAGATATTTCAATTTTAATGAACACCCTGAAATTGCATGTCCTTTAGCGTAATGTCAGTTACTGACACATTTTTGCTTGCTGATGCGTAAAAAAAATGTGGTTACATAGGAAAACTAAGTATCAGAGTATACAGCAAGGTTAACTTTATCAACTCTATCAAAAGCAATCTCCCATCATTTGTTGTTTTAGAGATACACACAATGAAAGGTGTGGAAACATTGTGCCGTGTAATGTCAGTTACCGTGAAAATGCCCTTAGGGTTCAATATTCAGAAGGGTCGTCAGTAGTTGAAGAGGGTCGTTATTTATAATGAGAAGAGGCTATACTCATGACGGTTGCTCGTCAAAATAGAACAGGGTCGCTTGTCATATAACAAGGCAAAAGCGATTTTGTGTCTCGCCCACTTCTGAAAATAACCAGAAATATCGTGATTTGCGAGGGCACGCAACAGAATTGTATTGAAACTTCATTGTGAAATGACTGGGATGTTATAACACTTGACATAAGAGCCTTGCACATAAACTTTAATGTTGACCAGAAAATGACCTTTGACGTTACCATGTGACCTCCGACTACAGCATAACATGCAGGTCCCCCAAGTTCATCTACCATCCAAGTTTGGTTGAAAAGTGACTTACGGTTGCAGAGTTAAGTGTCATAAGAGAGTCTTGCATGTAAACTTTAACGTTGACCTGAAAATGACCTTTGACCTTACCATGTGACCTCTGACTGCTGCATAACATGCAGGTCCCCCAAGTCCATCTACCATCCAAGTTTGGTTGAAAAGCTACTTACGGTTGCGGAGTTAGGTGTCATAAGAGTCTTGCATGTAAACTTTAACGTGACCTGAAAATGACCTTTGACCTTACCATGTGACCTCCAACTGCAGCATAACATGCAGGTCCCCAAAGTCCATCTACCATCCTACCATCTACCAACATTTAAGGGAATACTTGCCAAGAGTATCGTATTGTTTCCAATACTTGTTAAAGGGATGGTCCGGGCTGAAAGTATTTATAGCTTAATTAATAGAGTAGAATTCACTGAGCAAAATGTCGAAAATTTCATCAAAATCGGATAACAAATAACAAAGTTATTTAATTTTAAAGTTTAGCAATATTTTGTGAAAACAGTCGTCATGAATATTCATTAGGTGGGCTGATGATGTCACATCTCCACTTGTTCTTTTGTATTTTATTATATGAAATTAGGTTTATTCAATTTTTTTCATCCAAGAACTAGAAAATTTTTATTGACAACTGATTTAGTGCATTAGATATTTATTGCTGCAACTTATTTCATTATAAGGGAGACATATTATTCACACAAGTATGAAATAATGAAAAAATTATGATTTTATGTAATAACATAAGAAAACGGAAAGTGGAGATGCGACATCATCAGCCCACCTAATGAATATTCATGACGACTGTTTTCACAAAATATTGCTAAATTTTAAACTTCAATAACTTTATCATTTGTTATCCGATTTTGATAAAATTTTCGGCATTTTGATCAGTGAATTCTACTCTATGTATAAAGATATAAATATTTTTAGCCCGGACCATCCCTTTAAGGGTAGGGTTTCAGACGCCAATACTTGTTAAGGGGTGCATTTTCAGAATATGGAAAATACGTGTTTAGGGTGTTTTTTGAGACCGCATGGTCGTGCATGGTATCCACTCGTCTATGGAAGTGCCCCCCCCCCCCCGGGAAGTAATGATAAAAATGTTCAAATCAAAGGAATTACGAAAAAGAAAAAGTTTTTTCATTGAAATGTTCCTAGAAACTCGGATATACTTCCACATCAAGCTCACTTTCATGTGAAGCCCTGCACAGAAGATACAATGCAATGAAACCACACATTTGACTTCAATGTGATATCTCTATGGCAAATTAAGTGTAATGTCAGTTACCAGCATGGTTGTGGAAAAATTATCATAGCCCCCAAAAGACAAAAACGAATTGTTTAATATTTTGACACACCTTAACCTAGTAACGGAGGTATATTTACATATTCAAATTATTACTGTATCTACTCAGGGACATGAGATATTTCAATTTTAATGAACACCCTGAAATTGCATGTCCTTTAGCGTAATGTCAGTTACTGACACATTTTTGCTTGCTGATGCGTAAAAAAAATGTGGTTACATAGGAAAACTAAGTATCAGAGTATACAGCAAGGTTAACTTTATCAACTCTATCAAAAGCAATCTCCCATCATTTGTTGTTTTAGAGATACACACAATGAAAGGTGTGGAAACATTGTGCCGTGTAATGTCAGTTACCGTGAAAATGCCCTTAGGGTTCAATATTCAGAAGGGTCGTCAGTAGTTGAAGAGGGTCGTTATTTATAATGAGAAGAGGCTATACTCATGACGGTTGCTCGTCAAAATAGAACAGGGTCGCTTGTCATATAACAAGGCAAAAGCGATTTTGTGTCTCGCCCACTTCTGAAAATAACCAGAAATATCGTGATTTGCGAGGGCACGCAACAGAATTGTATTGAAACTTCATTGTGAAATGACTGGGATGTTATAACACTTGACATAAGAGCCTTGCACATAAACTTTAATGTTGACCAGAAAATGACCTTTGACGTTACCATGTGACCTCCGACTACAGCATAACATGCAGGTCCCCCAAGTTCATCTACCATCCAAGTTTGGTTGAAAAGTGACTTACGGTTGCAGAGTTAAGTGTCATAAGAGAGTCTTGCATGTAAACTTTAACGTTGACCTGAAAATGACCTTTGACCTTACCATGTGACCTCTGACTGCTGCATAACATGCAGGTCCCCCAAGTCCATCTACCATCCAAGTTTGGTTGAAAAGCTACTTACGGTTGCGGAGTTAGGTGTCATAAGAGTCTTGCATGTAAACTTTAACGTGACCTGAAAATGACCTTTGACCTTACCATGTGACCTCCAACTGCAGCATAACATGCAGGTCCCCAAAGTCCATCTACCATCCAAGTTTGGTTGAAAAGCGACTTACGGTTGTGGACTTATGTGTCATTAGGTTTGTGACGGACGGACGACGGACAATATTGGCCACTTACACACTCACTCACCTCACAGTCACAGTGTATACACACACAGCACTGCCGTTCTTGTACATTTACATTGCAAACTTCGATACGGTACCACTACCAGTACATCTTATCAAATTGTGAACTGTGTCTTTCACATTTCTTGCATCACAACCTCACAATCACTTTCAGAATTTTCTCTAGCATTCGATGGCTTAGCATGAATTTTGGATACAGGATTACAGGAAGGTTTAAGAAACAAAGAAATTTGCATTTTTTCCAGTTGTTTTACGGCTTCGTGCCGTCTCTCTCATACGTGGTGCACGGTGTACATGGTATCTTATGAAAAGCAAACAGGAAAGAAAAAATAAGCTGGCGCGAAACGGGACTTTGAGGGGTTAAAATGAATAGCGCCAGCTTAAGTCGCACTAAAACCACAATACAACGCAAGCTAGCTTTCGGCTCTTGCTCAGCTGTGACAAATTATTACCGAGAATGCTTGGCGTCTCTTTGAACTTAGCCAGGGAACTTCGCTGCTTTGAATCGAGAATAAAGTCGAAATTAGTGTCATGAAGGTGGGTGCATTTGTTATGGACACTATTTGATTAAGATCATAATAATCGCTTCCCATTACCCGCGGCTCATACCCCTCTAAACGACATTGCCCTGGGCGGCTACGCCCGGCCACTCGATGTGTTGTGAACTGGCAGACTTCTTACATGTTCGGGAGGGGTTACGCGGGCGGGCTCAGACCCGTCACCGTGGATAAACCGCACCCCCGACTTTTGCTTATATCCCGCCGAGAAAAAGGTGCGGTTAATACACCGTTACTTACGGTAACAAAAATTTGTGGTCCCGAACATCTTTTATACCAGCTCTCAATTTATTTCAACTTCCAAACACAACACAACACACCCTTACAACACCATAACCAATCACCCGAATACCATGTGGTCGGATTCCGTTTGATATACTGCAGACTTTTTGAATACCCAGTCCATGGGAGCGTTTCATGAATGGAGTTGTAGGACGTTTTATCTGACAAGTCCCATTTTATCCGATAGTTACCATAGTAACACTGCTTTTTAGCCAATCAACATCGAGGAGAGTTGTCAGATCTTACATATTGTCGGACAAAAGTATTGATGAAATGCTCTTCCGTTTACGAAATTATTTTTCATTTGGCATACTCCTATTGTCTTGTACGGCAAATGGGTCAATCCATGTCAAATCAACCAATGCTTGTCACCCGAGCCTCTTCGATTTTCTTTAAACTTGCACCAAATGTTGCCCCAAGTGTCTGACGGAAAAATCTCAAATATTTTGCCCCAAGGTCAAACGGTTGCTAAGATACGGCCTCCCATAGCAACCAATGCACACTCAAAGAAATTATTTCAAATAAAATTGCCTATTTTTGATTGACAACTGCAGAAAAATTTGATGAGTTACAGTCCTCATTTTAAGTATATTGAAAGAACTTTTTTGTCTAAACATGCAGAGTATACTATTGCGCGGACCTGTCGACCGGATTTCGCACACGAGGTCACCGAAAATGGTGTTAAGCATCCATGTCAATGTTTTCAGAAGCATGTTTTGAGGCTCATAAATCCAAAATTCAATTAGCTTAGAACCAAATATTATGCACCTTTATGGACTTTCATATACTCAACAGAATTACAAAATATTGATTGATTTTGACTGCGCTGCAGTGGCGCTCTTTGATAGACAAACTCGATGTATTATGTCGAACTGTCTCAGTCCTGTTCACTGTTCACAAGACAAAAATACGCCAGCATTTTTTTAAAGGAAATATCTACATCTCTAAAAGAATCCGCCACGTAAGAAGCTCATGATCCTAACTCAATTTTCATTGTTAATGTTTTTATTATGCGTCGTTACTTCTCCCTTTTTTTCGTATGACGGTCTGCGGGTTTGAGGATGAACTCGGCCCGGCCCGCAACCCGCGATCGGGGGCATACCGGCAGGTTAACCCGTAGCGCAACGGGTGCGGGTTACAACATTAGTCGGGTGACAAATTGTCTGAAAATATGTTGATTTGACGTGGATTGACCCAAATGGACTTTATAAAATGAACATTTTATTCACCAACAGTTAATCTAATATAGGCTAAGAGATGTGAAATTTTAGAAGAATATTTGAAGGTATCCAAAGAAATGGGTATACATGATTGTACATATATGTAGCCTTAATACTGCATAGATTTCAGTCATGATCATAGTAATGTGTTGTATTCAAAGTCCAAGTTGTAAATAATTATTACCGAATACTACCGATTGTGGGCGAATTATGATTAGAATCTAAACCATACCAGGAACGGGAGGTTCTGATAGACAACTTGGGAGTACACCAAGTGGCAATTTCTCTTGAAAACTGCTTCTAGTAAAAAAAACATGAACTACATACATGTAAAAAGAGACTGTAAGGGAAAGAGAGAGGGACCAGGTGGATGACTGAGACAAATTAAATGAGGAACAACACAATAGTTTTAGTATTTCATTTTCATTCACGAATTAAAAAATCACGAGACCTGGCAGTGTGTTTATAAAGAATTTAAAAAATCAGCAGTCTTTAAAGCGACTGTACTTCAGTCCATTGATTACCTGATGCGATTGAGGGAACTTGTCATATAAATTGTACATTTGCGTGCAAATGTTTGAATCTTTTATCATACATTTTTTTCATATTTTTGTTGTTTTGTAATAGTTTATTAAAATCATTCAGTTCAGAATCATACAAGTAATAGTATATCAACAAAACATTGTTCACAAAGTCAAATAATTATTCATAATACACAAAATTGTAGCAAAAAATACAGAATATAACATTCAAATCATCTAGAACAAAGTAAATACTTAGTCTGTAGACAAATAAAAAATACAAATATAACAAAAAAAAATTTATAACGACGCAATTGAACTGAATGAGTATTAGAAGTAAAACACCCTCTCATCCCAACTGCCCCCCCCCCCCCATATCCCATCCAAGCCCAGGAAGCGCGGCCTAGCTGCTTCCCTCCCCTAAACCCCGGCTACCCTCCATTTCAATCTGCCTTCTGGGTCATTCCATGCCAATTCACCCAATGAATGTGCAATTTTGCACCCGACCCTCTCGGAATTCGTTGTAAATTGGTACACATAAAATTCACCATGGCCCACGCACAAAACAAAAAAATTTGTCCAATTGGTCCGTCGGTTCTCGCGCTACGGCCCGCCCTTTTCTCCTTGTTTTGACAAAAATGGGCGTGACCCTCAACTTACAATGGCCACTGCGTCGTAACGTGTTGACCAATTTTCATGAAACAGGTACCATTTATTAGGAAATTCAGAGAGGAATCCAAAGCATGCATCAAATAATGTATTGGAGCAATTTATAAGGTTGTGACCTTTGACCTTTACTTTGACCTTGAGTTTGACCCCCGGACAAATAATTTTTTAACTTGATTTTCATGTATGTTAATTATTAGTATGATATTTACAAAATATGTTAAAATCAATGATGATATTTTATTTCTTCACCTTTTAAAACTCTTCCAAAGATACCATGAAATTTCACTCTAGTCCTACATACTGATATTCATGTTAGTAAAGTGTTCACCATTTACATGATTTCTTCCAATCTTAAGTTACAGTATGCATGCACATGAAAAGAAATTAAGCTCATCAGTTCACAAATGAAACATTAAACATTTATGCTCATGAATAGGTATCTGTTTAGGCAATTTGATGTTCAGCAATATATGTCATATATATACATATATATATATTCTTGTTAGTAAAGTGTTTACTTTTATCATCAAATTGTTGAGTATATGCCTATTTACTAACAAGAATATATATATATATATATGTATATATATGACATATATTGCTGAATATCAAATTGCCTAAACAGATACCTATTCATGAGCATAAATGTTTAATGTTTCATTTGTGAACTGATGAGCTTAATTTCTTTTCATGTGCATGCATACTGTAACTTAAGATTGGAAGAAATCATGTAAATGGTTAACACTTTACTAACATGAATATCAGTATGTAGGACTAGAGTGAAATTTCATGTTTTAAAAGGTGAAGACATAAAATATCATCATTGGTTTTAACATATTTTGTCAATATCATACAAATGATTAACATACACGAAAATCAAGTTAAAAAATTAATTGTCCGGGGGTCAAACTCAAGGTCAAAGTAAAGGTCAAAGGTCATGACCTTATAAATCGCTCCAATACATTATTTGATGAATGTTTTGGATTTCTCTCTGAATTTTCTAATAAATGGTACCTGTTTCATGAAAATTGGTCAACACGTTACGACGCAGTGGCCATTGAAAGTTGAGGGTCACGCCCATTTTTGTCAAAACAAGGAGAAAAGGGCGGGCCGTAGCGCGAGAACCGACGGACCAATTGGACAAATTTTTTTGTTTTGTGCATGGGCCATGGTGAATTTTATGTGTACCAATTTACAACGAATTCTGAGACGGTCGGGTGCAACCACTGGGTGAATCCAGATGGAATGACCCTTCTGTATATGTACTGTAATATAATACCAGATCACGGCGCGGCTATCGCATCAGGAAACTGTGTGTATGGTGTGCATACCCTGCATGTGGTGCGTACTGCTCGATATACTTATACGCGCTCGACCTATCATCTAAAAATAGAAAATATGAATACATAATTAGGTAGTCTAACGTAACCAAGTCTACATACACTAGCTAGCTGCGCGTGCATGCCGGTTTGGTATATAAAGCACGTGTGTATTGCATAGCCAGCTAGGTAGACCTATACGGTTTATACATGTATGCAACGTTCTCGCTACCACGCGTCACGGTTGGCGGGCGCCACCAACCCTGAAACTTTTCAGGGCAAATCCGCCAACCGTGAACTTCCCCGACAACTGTAAAGCAGGCCTAGATCTACACAAAAACTGAATAATATATTTTAAAAATAATCTGCTTTTCAGATCCTAAAATAAACTTGTCGATTATTTCGTCCACGATTTCTTCCCGGGATTTCTTTGACTCACTCACTACTACTAGTGCGCTATATACGATACGACCTCGACTCGAGGCCCAATCTCTTTTGTGGGAAGCGCGAAGATGTTTACTTCGCATTTGCGTATCGCATTGCTCACATTATTTACGTCTTTAAAATGGTAGTAAATACGCTCAAAAACAAGTGAGGGGAGAGGGGTATCGTGGGTTACTGGCTTGGGCAATGTAATTTAGATTATTACGAATTTCAGTTGATATTGTCACTTATTATGTCAAAAATAAAGTGTGTCAAAATTACTATCAAAATTCGATCGAAATATAGTTTCATCTCGTCCCAGGCCCCAGCCTTTATAGCTACATCTACATGAATTCATTGAATGCATTTCTGATGACACTGCCGTAGAGCGAATTGAGAAAACTATTCAAAGATCACAATAATGACAAAGCCAATGGAATGGATTGATATAATGTCCAACTCATTTACTTACATCAAAATGATTTATTCACATTTAAATTCCGATTTTACGCCGTTATTTCCAAAGTCTTGATCTCTACATCGATCTTTTGAAACTGTTGATTAATTTCGCGACGGCGTGTCTACCAAGTTCTGTGCCACTGCACTTGCGCTCGCAACGGTCACATTCATAAGACAAATCGCACATGGCATCAAAATCCTTGATCCGGGGATCCGATAGTCTTCCAAAATTAGATGGGATCCAAAACTAATTTAATTTGATTTTTTTCATATATTCATTCAATCTGTTATAATTTTCATAATTAATAATATTTATTAATATTATTCACATTTTTATCATTACGACTCATTTTTTAATGTGAGTTATACGTACAGTGTATTTTCATTTGTATTGTTCTTTATCACTCTTTGCCTGCCAATTAAATAATGAGCGCACCTGTCACGGGCCTGAGAAATGTTTCTAGTCATCACAGTGAATGCTTTATGAATTTGTTGTACAATTGCTTAACTACGATTTAAAATAAAATATCATTTGAAATTAATTTGTGTAAAGGCAAAATAGAGAATAATGGGGGGTGGCCGTGGGCAATGTAGATGAAAATGATGGGATGTTTGTGACTTTGTGGGGAGGGACTGTTCGTAGCGAATGAAATTGATATTCATTTATGGATGTGTCTACTGTGATTGTGGCTTCATAATCTTTATGGCGATTGGAAAATCCACCTTGGCTCGGGAGGGGTACGTGATTCAATAGATTTCGATAGAAGTACACATTCAACAAAGTGGAATTGGCAATTCATTCACAGATATTCGTTTCAAGTACGAATTATTGAAGTTGATATGTGTGAACGTTTTAGAGGATATCGGATATTTATATCGTTTTTTCACGCCCACAATGAGTTGCTAGTATAATTTGAATATCGTTGGATGAATTTTTCACGTTCACTTATGTCTTTATGTTTTATATCGGAATTGTGCTTTTAATATACGAGTTATATCTTGACAACGTCGTTAGCCTAATTATACTGCGAGCGGATGATATTTATGAAATGAGTTGGAATGTGAACGAGACGCCCCAAAGCCGATGGCACGTGATCTAATTAGTATTCACTTTCTGGGTTGAGCCAATCATTGTGCTTGAAAACGGGTTTCCCCAAATTCCCGCCCTTGGAATGTGTCCCACATGTGTGACCTGTTAACCTGTTGTTTGAGTGCGAATCAGCTGATTTCGTGACCTCAAAAAACTCTTCATGGTGTTTACGCTGGATGGGGGCTATAAAATTAAGAAGATCTTTCTCTTTTATTCATTTTTAATAAACTGTTCGTGATTTTCAAACTACACCTATAGTGATATTGTGATGCAATTTATTGAATCACGTACCTCGATCATCCCACTCATGGTGGAAGAAAATATTTTTTAAATTCACCAAAAGATACATGTAAAGAAAGATTATTCGGCCGTCATCATCGGTAGAAGTATAGACACGTCTATAAAAATGTATTCGCTTCGAATATTGACTTCTTCACCAATCCCACACACACGATCTCAACATCCCCTTGTCATTGTCCACGCCACGACCCCTCCCCTATCGCTGTCTCCCTTCGACCATCCTACAACCCCACCCCTCTTCCTCTCCTTCACACACGCTGTATTTGTAGACCTACATAATGTATTATGTAAAAATAGAAATCTTATTTCCTGTCAATTAACCTATACTTTCAAAACATTTTAAATCGCAGTTAAGAACAACAAATTCGTAATATTAGAGTATTATGAATGACTAAAAATATTTTTCACACTCGTGATGAAGCACAGCACATTCATTATTTTATAGGTGAGTAACGAACAATACAAATGAACACAGCAATAATTGACAGTGATAAAAGAATCTCGATTGGAAATTATTAGTATAAACATCAACAGAAGTCTTATAGTTATAGAGTTATAGAGTTATAGTTTCAGTGAGTTTCGAATAAACCAAACAAAAAACCATGCAAATTATATAAGTTGGGACCCCGTCTCATGAATAACGATGCCCATTATTTGGAAGCCTCGGAAGAAAACTTCCGAGGCTTCCAAATAATACCTCGGTCACATTTGCTCTACAGCGAGTCGAAAACAGCCGTTTTATTTATTTTTATTCAAACCACCTATATTCAGCTGGTACAAAAAATGTTAAAACGGCTGTTTTCGACTCGACGTACGGCCGCCGTAGACATGTGACCGAGATATAAAGTCGGAACAATCTTTGGATTTAGTAAGGGCATGACGCAGCGCAAGCTCAAAGGGCTACGCATGCGGTCCGTAGATGAAGTCGGGCATTGTCATAAGAAACAACACGCATTCACAAAATGAATCGCACTTTCTAAGGATGTAGCGATATCGATCTGAACATTGGAAAGTATGGAGTTAATTTATCGATGTAAATAATCTATAACTGTAAGTATAAAATGAGATTAACTTCAATTTTTAAGTTATCAGTAATTGCCTTAATTTCTGCTCAAGTTGAATCGCAATTCGCGCAACCGTTACGGCTGTGTGGCCGGAGAAGCATTAAATAGACATAAAATGTGGTGCATTTAGCAGCAATCTAAGCTCGTCGATATTGACATTTTCGATCGATCTGAACATTGGAAAGTATGGAGTTAATTTATCGATGTAAATAATCTATAACTGTAAGTATAAAATGAGATTAACTTCAATTTTTAAGTTATCAGTAATTGCCTTAATTTCTGCTCAAGTTCATTTGCAATTCGCGCAACCGTTACGGCTGTGTGGCCGGAGAAGCATTAAATAGACATAAAATGTGGTGCATTTAGCAGCAATCTAAGCTCGTCGATATTGACATTTTCGATAGCTAGGGGACACCCCCCTCCCGAACCCTCCCCCCGTGCATGCGACCGAGGCCGCTGCGCGGCTTGGGCCGCTTCGCGCCGCCAAGCGTCAGAGTGAACCTGGCGAGAACGTTGCATGTATGTATTAATTAATTATTGTTTCTTTCTCTTCGAGGGAGAGGGGTCGAAACCAGGGATCGAAAGAGGGAAAAGGGAAAAATGCATATGATTTTTATAATCATATACGATAAATTCTTAAAGGAGAATGAAACTCTTGGAGCAAGTTAGCTTTTGTGAAAGCAGAAAAATCAAAGAATAAGATCAACAAAACTTTGAGTAAAATAGGACTAGCAATAAAAGAGTTATGAGCATTTGAATGTCGAGATCACTAATGCTATGGAGATCCTCCCATTGGCAATGCGACCAAGATCTGTGATGTCACACACGTACAACTCTCCCATTTGGACACTGAAAATATACCGCAAAACATCTCATTTTGCTCATTCTAATCATATGACAAACGATTCATCAATGATATAATGTTGTGAAACCTCTGTACTTGTCATCTCATAAAGAGAACACCTCACCTTGTGATAGACTCTATAAAAGTGAGAATATAAGTGAAATAAGTACTAAAGTAATGAGGGAGTTGTACGTGTGTGATATCACAGATCTTGGTCGCATTGCCGTTGGGAGGATCTACATGGCACTAGTGATCTCAATATTCGAATGCTCATAACTTTCTTATTATTCATTCAATCTTCCTCAAACTTTCAACAATATGTTTCTTTGATTTTTCTCTTTGATATGGATTCAGCTGGTTTCAAGGGTTTCATTCTCCTTTAATTGGTCTAAAACCAATTTAGTTGGTCAGTACAGTCTCGACCCATTACCTAGCCCTAAAGCAAGGTTTCCACTTTGGCGAGTTGGAGTTGCGAGTCACACGCGAGCTGCGCGAGCTCTAACTCGCACAAGCTCGCGTGAAATTTACATTTTTTCTGGAATTTGCTCGAATGACAAAAGACTCAACATCGAGTTCACTACGCTCACTGTACGAGTGAACCGAGCGCGAAACGAGTCAGACCGAGCTTAGTTTGACCTTTATACGACTTAAAACGAGCTATGAACGAGTTATCAAGATTATGTTACGAGTGATAAGAGTTTCATACGACCAAGGGGCAGGACATGCACATTTTTGGCACTCAAAGATGGATGCCGGCGGCGGTGTCAACACCGAATCTTAACCAAAGGTTAAGTTTTTGAAATGACATCATAACTTAGAAAGTATATAGACCTAGTTCAGGAAACTTTGCCATAAGGTTAATCAAGCATTACTAAATATCCTGCTTGAGTTTCAGGTCACAAGACCAATTTCAGAGGTCATTTGGGGTCAATGAACTTAGACCATGTTGGGGGAATCAACATCAAAATCTTAACCTACGCTTAAGTTTTTGAAATGTCATCATAACTTAGAAAGTATATAGACCTAGTTCAGGAAACTTTGCCATGAGGTTAATCAAGCATTACTAAATATCCTGCTTGAGTTTCAGGTCACAAGACCAATTTCAGAGGTCATTTGGGGTCAATGAACTTAGACCATGTTGGGGGAATCAACATCAAAATCTTAACCTACGGTTAAGTTTATGAAATGTCATCATAACTTAGAAAATATATAAACCTAGTTCATGAAACTTGAACATAAGATAATTAAAGTACTACTAAACACCCTGCTTGAGTTTCAAGTAACATGACTAAAGTCAAAGGTCATTTAGGGTCAATGGACTTTGGCCAATTGGGGGTATTTGTTAAATTACCATTATAACTTTGAAAATTTATGAATCTGATTCATGAAAGTTGAACATAAGAGTAATCAAGTCTCACTGAACATCCTGTGCGAATTTCAGGTCACATGTCCAAGGTCAAAGGTCAATGAACTTTGGTGATGTTCGGGTGATCTGTTGAATTACCATCATAACTTTGAATGCTTATAGATCTGATTCATGAAACTTGGATATAAGAGTAATCAAGTATTACTGAACATCCTGTGCGAGTTTCAGGTCACATGACTGAGGTCAAAGGTCATTTAAGGTCAATGAACTTTGGCCCATTGAGGGTATTTGTTGAATTACCATCATAACTTTGAAAGTTTATGGATATGATTCATCAACTTGGATATAAGAGTAATCAAGTATCACTGAACATCCTGTGCGAGTTTCAGGTCACATGACCAAGGTCATAAGGCCAATGGACTTTGGCCATATGTTGGGTGGTATTTGTTGAATTACCATCATAACTCTGAAAGTGTATGGATCTAGTTAAAAAAACTTGGACATAAGAGTAATCAAGTATCACTGACAAGTCTTAGGTCACATGATCAAGGTCAAATGTCATTTATTGTCAATGAACGTAGTATTGTATCATTATATGAATGGTGTTTTGTGAATAATTATTTTATAGTAGTTTTCAAAGTCAGCACTGCTGCTATATTGAATCGCGTGATGTAGGTGAGACTGCCAGAGGCGCTCCACTTGGACCTGGTCTAGTTTGGGGTCTTGTTCTTTTACCTGGCTCTGCTCGTCATAGGCCTCCTCTTCCGTTTCAATTGTCTCTTCCTCCACTTCTTCTACTTCTACCCTTGTTTAAATGACATCTTCTTTCGGAGTTTTCCGACCTGAATGGCCACAAATTCTTGGATCTTTTGGGTCGAAGCATATTTCTCTCCTTATTTGTTGGTAGTTGCAATAATGGACTGACAACAGCCTTTTTTAAAGTATGTGTACATGCGTGGGTCAGTTAAAATGTGCTCTCACTTTAAATAAACCCCTCAAAAAAAGTTTGAAATCTGACTTTGATCGATAATCCCTCCTCGGTTTTAGTAAATATCAATGTGTAATTGATATCAATGAATAGATCATGAATTTCTTTTAAAATTGATACCCTACATGATATGATTATGGTTCACATGGAGGTGCAGTGCCTTGAAATGTGGGGCAATGTCAAAATTCAAAAGCTGCAAAATGACACAATATTGAATGTCACTGTTCTTTTCTTCCATGGTGATGAGTGAGTTTTCCAGCGGTTTCTTTTGTTTTCATGCACCTTGACATCAACATTAAAATGGAATCAAACACACCTCTGCACAAGAAAACATATAACAAACCAACCAACATATACCACAACAAAAAATAAGAAATGAAGAAGCAGGGGCTTGATTTGAATTGATTTTCATCTCTATTGACACAGACAAATGAATCATGTTCTATATTGACCCTTCATGACTATTTCTGCTCGTCTTGCAGCTTTTCAATTCAGACCTCATCCAACACTTTTGAATCCTGCTCTTTTCGTAATTGCATGATCATAACAAGCATGGTATCATTGTAAAGAGAATTAATTTATTTTAAATGATGTCAAATTTGCTCTTTTTTGATGGCATGATCATAACAAGCATGTTATCATTTTAAAGAGAATCAAATGATCTTTTGAAAGATATCAAATATGCATTGTGTAAAATGTGGAATTGGGAGAAATTATTGGCCAAACTCAGATTGCCAAACTTTTTTTGCTCGTTTTGCAGCTTTTCAATTCAGACTTCATCTAACACTTTTGAATCCTGCATGCTCTTTTCGTAATGGCATGATCATAACAATCATGGTATCATTGTAAAGAGAATTAAATGATCTTTTAAATGATGTCAAATATGCATTGAGTAAAATTGGGAGTTGGGAGAAATTAATGGTCAAACTCAGATTTCAAATTTTTTTTAAAGGGGTTTATAATATAGCAAAATATAGATTACTGGATATTTATCTTTCAGCTGGCACGTCAATGAGCACTCGCAACGCACTCTGAATAAACTCATACGAAACTCGCTGTAACTCGGGGTGCTCGAGCTTAAGTCGCGCTAATCTCGTGGGCACCTCCACTTGACTCGTAAAACGATCGCAATGCTCGTATCTCGCTCTTGAGAACTCGGAACGCACTCGCGTATACTCAGATGTGGCAAGTTATTACGAGTTTATCTCGAGTTTTTTAAGAATAATTGCGAGTACGGCGAGTATATAACGAGTTTAGGTGAGTTCAGCACGAGTTACAGCGAGTTAGCAAAATTTTTGAACATGTTCAACAATTTTTGAAACTGCTCACGACTTCAAGGAGAGTTGCCCCGAGCTTGAACGAGCTCCGCCGAGCCATGCCGAGTTGTCGCGAGTTATCCCAAGAGTTTCATGGTGAGCTTTATGCGAGTTATCGCGAGTGCCTCATTTTGGCAACTCGCCATAACTCGCGATGTTAACTCGCCAAAGTGGAAACCTTGCTTAATAATAGCATTTTGTCTACCAAACAATGTATGAAATGGTGTCCCTGGACTGAAGCTCAGAATATTTCTGCTCCATCGTCATTACCACCATTACCATTACCTCTCGTTTATATTTTTTAATCATGAATTATAAAGTTATGAAAATAATATTGTATTCGGCATATCAATCATATTCTCTGCTTATGATAATATTCCCACTAGCTTTGCTCAAAAACAGAACATGAAAATTGTTCGCAAGATCAAAATCTCCTTTTAACGTTAGAAATAAAAGAACACACAAAACAGGCGTTAATTTAAATAAAGAAAAGATGAATTAGATATGAAAGTTGATAAATGCAATTCTGGGGAAAAGAGAGGTACAAACAACTTACGAATCAACTTGACGTATTATCACTCAGTTTTATACCACTAGCAAACGATAATTACGGCATCCCCCCCCAAAAAAAATTATTAGTTATTACGGGCCGGGCGCGACTGATATTTTGCGTTGCTCTGATGTAATTTCGTCCCGACCGCGGGTCGGACGAATGGTCAGGGCTGGCTCTGACGTAATTTCGTCCCATCCGCGGCGGGACAAATCTCGTATAAGGCTAGGGCTGATATTGCAGAGCTCTTGGATCTGTCGTCCCAGGCACGGCGGGATGAATCTCAGCGCACCGCGCCCGGGCGTGCTAGGAGAAAAAGGGGCTCATTGAATTGCCACATCGTCCCGGACGGCAGGACTTCGTCTGGGGCGCGGCGTCCCGCAACCGATAATAAGTTTGCTGGCCCTAAGCAAGTTCTGATAAAGTGTTTAAGGCAAAGTTCACCCTAAAAAAAAGTTGATTTGAATTAAGAAAATCAGACAAGCATACTTTGTAGAACTTAAATTTTATCAAAATTGGATGTAAAATAAGAAAATTTAGTTTTGCTAATTTTCACAAAAAAGTGAAATATATACATCCTGAACAGCAGGCAATAAAGGAGCTGATGTCACACATTTAATATTTCTTTTCCAATTTTTATTTGATTAAAGACACAGACCGGACCCAAAAATGAAATTGACAAATCATATATCAATCGAAAGCTGATAAACTACTGAACACAGAAATGCAAGCTTTATGCATTTTTGTTAAGAATAGCTCCAATTATCGGGCTTCGAAAATAGACTTTCTTGTTTATGCTTACACCGGCCTAGAGACCGTGACGTCATGTTAGAAGTGGTGTAATTCCATAGAGTTGTACATAGAAAAAGAAGGTGATTTTTCCCCCTTTCAAATTAAACATTTTATTTTCTTCACTTCTATCACATAGAGATATCATAAATATCTTTTTCTGCAAGCTTAAATTGATGAAATCTACGGCCTTTGACTAGTTTTCACCATATTTTATCTCCTGCTTACATGTATTTGGCAGAGCTTCCGAATTATATCTGCATTCTGATTATGTGTTACAAGTTTTTCTGACAAGGCAATTTACAATACAATATAAGTATTTATATTAATGTTGTAAATCGGATCAAAAATCAGATCGAAAATCGGATCGGCAGTTAAGCTTCTAAATTCGAAAACGAAATGTTTAAAAACAAAGGAATACATCAAAATTTTGTTCGCGGTCGCGCGCATCTTCCTGACAAAGTCACAAAGACGAATACGTTGGAATGGAAGTCGCCAACATGCTCGATCGTTTGGAACATGTTTTAAAAGGGTTTTGAGGTGTTACTGCTTTACAATAAAATGAGTGATTTTTATTAGAGAGATAAACGAATGACGCATCTTCCGAGCAAAGTCGCAAAGGAAAATAAAATGAAAATAATTCTCATAGATCACAGGTCAATGAACAATCGGCGGGACATTTTTTATAAGTATTTTGCTAGCGATTTAGAATTATTGGAATGATCTCTTGATCTCATACGATGTAAGAGAGTAGCGCAGTGATGTCCGTCAACAAGACGACCTTTAAAAGTTCACGGCGGCGTCCGCTATCACCACGAGGTTGAAGAGAAGATGTCTATCATCATAAACGATGTAAGAGAGTACCGCAGTGATCTCCGTCAGTAATACGACCTTTAAAAATTTCACGGCGGCATCCGCTATCACCACGCGGTTGAAGAGAAGATATATATATGTTCTGAACGATCACGCACTGTAACTTGATCTACGCCGATTTTTTCCTTCATGGGGCATGATCGAAGATCGGCAAGTGATCGCCGATTGTGGTGAAATCGAATGGAATTGGTTGCCGATTGCAAAATCGGTTACAAGCTTGATTTATATCGCGCTCTTCACAATGGTTGTATCATAGCGCTTTACAAAATGAGCAATTTAGGCCCAATAAGAGCTAAGAACAAAAATCAAAAAAAAAATCTTGTGAAGAGTTGTAGGTTTCCATCCATTTGAGCAATGAATAATTGTCATTGTCGTTTTTTTCGGCAAATTGAAAAAAAAATTGAATTCAGAATCTGAAAGCTATGGAATCACAACGCTAACAAAACATGACGTCAGTCTTGAAGCCGGACAAAGGCAATGGAAAGCCTTTTGTCCAAATCCCCCACGAAACCTGATAATTGTAGTTTTTCTTCAGCAAAATACTCAGCTGTCAAGCGATGAATATGCAAAAACTAACACTATTGTACTATGTAGCTTACATATTTCCCATTTGTCAATTGCACGTTTAGCTCCGGTCTGGGTCTTAAAAAGAATATGTCAAATCACAACACATCTTCCATGAGGAATCAACCAAAATTTTACATGAGAGGGAACAAGTGGAATGCCTCTGGCAGTCTCGCCTGCATTACGCAAATCGATATAGCAGCAGTGCTGACTTTGAAAACAGCTATTGAATAATAATTCACTAAAGAAAACACACATATGATAATAAAATACTATGTCCATTGACCCAACATGATCTTTGACCATGATCATGTGACCTAAGACATGTGCAAAACAATAATTCATACTTGATTACCCTTATGTCTGTTTCATGGACTACATGTGTAGATCAATAAACTTTCTAAGTTATGATGCCAATTCAACAAATACCCCCAACACAGCCAAAGTTCATTGACCCTAAATGACCTTTGATTTTGGTCATGTGACCAGAAAAAAGCACAAGATATTTAGGGATACATGGTAACTCTTATGTCCCAAGTTACATGACCTAGATCTATAAGCTTTAAAGTTATGATGGAAAATTCACAAATACTCCCAACATTATCAAAGTTTGTTGACCCTAAATGACCTTTGACCTGGGTCATGTGCCCTTAAACTCGCACAGGATGTTCAGGGATACTCAATTGCTCTTATGTCTAAGTTTCATGAACTAGATCCTAAAATGTCAAAGTTATGATGACAATTCCACAAATACCCCCAACATGGTCAAATTTCATTGACCCTAAATGACCTTTGATTTTGGTCATGTGACCCGAAAAAAAGCACAAGATATTTAGGGATACATGGTTACTCTTATGTTCCAAGTTTCATGACCTAGATCTATAAGCTTTAAAGTTATGATGGAAATTCCACAAATACCCCCAACATGGTCAAATTTTGTTGACCCTAAGTGACCTTTAACCTTGGTCATGTGACCTGAAACTCAGGTAGGATCTTCAGTGATACACTATCACCCTTATGTCCAAGTTTCATGAACTAGGTCCATATATACTTTAGAAGTTATAACATTTCAAAAACTTAACCTTGGTTCAGATTTCGATATTGATTCCCCTAACATGGTCTAAGTTCATTGACCCTAAATGACCTTTGACCTTGGTCATGTGACTTGAAACTCAGGCAGGGTGATCAGTAATACTTAATTACCCTTACATCCAAGTTTCATGAACTAGGTCCATATACTTTTTAAAGGACAAGTCCACCCCACCAAAAAGTTGATTTGAAGAAAAAGAGAAAAATCCAATGAGCATAAGGGCTATTCCACGGTTACTCACGTTACATTTGGAGACACCTTGACTCATACTTGGAGCTGTAACTCCATTATTATTGATAGGAACTAAACATCTCCTAATCACAACAAAGTACACAGTCTGACTATCCTTTGTATAAAAACAAAACTTGGGAAATTTTATTATGCTCCTGGCAAATCTTTGGAATGTGTCGGTTACTCACGTTACATGATTTGGACATGCATAAAATGAAAAGTTGACATAAGTGAAAAGTCTCCTCATACAAGGCTTTTATGAAAGTTGATTATATCCATTTCAAAGAAGTATATTAGGGAGACAAACTTTGTACATAATTAAAAAAATAAAGAACACATGGTTTTTACTTTGGGTGCAGATAATACGGTTACTCACGTTACATTTTGTCCATGTATAGTTAACAAAACAAATGTCATTAAAAATTCAATGTGTGTAAAATTCATTGGGCCGTATGCATAAAGACAAGCAATTGCTTATAAGCAAATGCTTTAAGCAAAAGCAAGAGCTGGTCAAGCAAAAGGGCAAGTTCAAGCAATTGCTTAAATTCGTATGCACAAGCTTTTGCTTGTGCTGAAACCTTTTGCTTGCACTGCCTAAGCAATTGCTTATGTGTTGGACAAAGGATCGTTACGGTTGTGCGAACATCGCACAGTAGGACAACGACGCTTCGTTCCCGACCTGGCAGAAGTATTTTTTATTACGCAAATAGGGGGAAAACAGCGCAGAGCATCAGGGGGGTTTCTGTGTAGATCGATGGACAAAAATTGCCGTAAAAAGTCTAAAATAACAGGAATTTGATTAGATATGAAATCACTACATAACCTCTGGAATATGGAGCTTGAAACGGTATGAAAATTTAATCCTTAAACGAGAATGTCATGAGTAAGCAAGAGCTCAAGCTGGTCCGGAGGTGCTTGAAAAAACGCAAGCAATTGCTTATCAAGACAAGTAAAAGGTTTGTTTTATGCATACGGTTTTAAGCAATTGCTTGTTTGGTAATCATTTGCTTACGAGTAGTAAGCAATTGTTTGTGCTTGTAAGCAAAAGCTTTTGCTTATAAGCAATTGCTTGCTTGTGTGCATACCGATTCAAGCAAAAGGCTAGCACAAGCAATTGCTTGTTTTTATGCATACGGCCCATTGCTAGGAACATCAAAAAGAGAGATTTTATACAAAAAATTGGAACAATTGGAGCTTTATTAGGAAGTAAGAGGGAAAAGTATGATTTTGCTTACTAATTATGCATAAATTAGCATAATTGCTTAATACCAATTTGAATGAAATAAATTACTGTATAGTATTGTAGATTATGTCCAAGACAACCTGCGTGCAAATTTTTGGCGTGATCGTGCAGCCAATGGCCGAGATCTCAAGGGGGGCCTGGGAGGCCCCACCCCCCCCCCCCCCCCCGGGCCATATTAACTCCCAAAATACCCCAGCCTAGATAGGGTTACAGGTAAGGACATTCAATGTGTTGTTCGAACACTCTTTAAAGTTTGGTTAATCGAAACCAAGTCTTACTAATGCACTCTCGCATTGTGAATACTTCTACTAATATTCAATTTTTTGTGTGATTGTATGACCACTGATATTTTGATGAACAAAGAGTCACATCAAAGAGGTGTATCCTCATTTTGCTTTTAATTAATCAAAAATAACTTCACAACTCACCATGAGACTTAAAACTTGACATCCCACAGAAAATGTTACCTAACTGCATCATTTTTACTGGTTACTCACATTTTATGATGGTTACTCACGTTACATAGTTACTCACGTTACAGTTTTTCTTCATCATTTTTATAAAAAATTGTACTTTTTAATGATTTTGATAGTCATCACTGTGTCAAAGATTGTTTGAAGGAAGAGAATTTAAAATCCCACCAATTAACTGTGAAGAATTTTTCTCTCAGAAAACAAAGTCAGTTTTTTCGGTTACTCACGTTACATCACCTGACCAGGTTGCAATATTCATTTTTGAATGAGTACTACAAATTTACTTGAAAAGCTGTTGTGTATTTTAGGTAATTTGACTCTTCTAAACTTCAGAAATATATAAAGTGGTATGTTGTTGCAATAACAAAATGGTAATAAGGCATATTTCATTTTTCACTATTTTTCTTGTATTTTGGTACAGAATGGAAGACACAACTTTTGACAATTTTTTTCCAAAGTATAGATATGAAAATAAACTTTTTATTTTTTGTTCCTGAAACTATCATGTATGAAGGACTTAAAGTATTAAAAAACTCATGAAAATATTGAATTTGAATTTTTAAGCTCATGTCCACTAACCTGTGGAATTGCCCATAACACTAAAAATTTCATCAAAATCGGATGTAAAATAAGAAAGTTATGACATTTTCAAGTTTCGCTTAATTTCACATAATAGTTATATGTACATCCTGGTCGGTATGCAAATGAGGGAACTGATGACATCACTCACTCACTTTTTCTTTTGTATTTTATTGTTTGAAATATGAAATATTCTAATTTTCTCCTCATTGTCCTGTGAAACAAAGTTTCATTTCTCACTGAACATGTGGAGTTACCATTGCTTAACATTATAGGGCTCAGTCAAGTTGGTCCTTAATGTCAAATCTGTAAAAATTGAAATATTGTATAAGTCAAACAATAAAAAACAAAAGGAAATAGTGAGTGAGGGACATCATCGATTCTCTCATAATACTCATATGCATGTGACTAAATTGTGCATATCGCTATTTTGTGAAAAATAAGCGAAATTTCAAAATGTCATAACTTTCTTATTTTACATCCCAGTTTGATGAAATTCTCAGCATTATGCTTGTCTGATTTTTCTCTGTTGATTCAAAACAACTTTTTCTGAGGTGGACTTGACCTTTAAGTTATGATGACATTTCTAAAACTTAACCTTGGTTAAGATTTCAATGTTGACGACGCCGCCGCCACCGCCGTCTGAAAATTGGCGCCTATAGTCTCGCTCTGCTATGCAGGCGAGACAAAAGTGAGGTAAAAATGAATAGTGTTTGATGTCATAAGATGCAGTAAGCATTTAGTTCACGGGAAAGTCTGTAAAACTAAGGTCCATTGTCATTTATCATCCTAGTACTAGGTAAAATGAAATAAACTGAACTTTGTGAATTATAAAATGTAAGCTGAAAAATGATCGTAACAAAGATCGCCAACCCAGATAAGACCTGTGAGGCAATTTATTAATATTTATGAATACCGTGCATGTTTTGCTGACTTCTCAGCAATAAACCAATTTCTTCAAGAATACTTTGGCACATAATTTTTATTTATACAGACACTTGGGTTGTCATTTTACTGGATCCTATATGAACTTAAGTTGAAATCATTACCACTACCAGCATTTAAAAATCTTGAAATGATTACCTCTCTGAGGATGCAGTTTCCATCGTTGGTCATTACGATGCCTCCCATAGGATCCATCAACATCTGTTTAAAATCAAAATATTTCAAAGAATTATTCATTTAATAGTCTGTCTTGCTTGCATTTCGGGTTTTATTTTTATTGTATTGAATTTATACACATAATTTTTCAACAGAATATTGTAATAACTTGGCATATTATTGCTTAAAAATTACAGGTTTTTTATTATGGCTACAAAAAAAAAAACCTATACTATACCCACTAGCCTGAGCTTACATCCAGGTAGACAGGAATAACCGTCGTTTCTGGGGATTTATTTAACAATTTCTGACATTTTACTATCATCCCCATTCACTGACGGTAGTACGATTGTGCGAGCCTGCATGTGTAATCATGTCGCCCAATTGGGGCCTATAGTGTTTGGTCTATATTTTTATATATTTTTTTAGGTCTAAATGACATTATATTATCTTGAACAATGGCCCGCTATTTTCGTTAGATTAATCTTTCTTTTGATACTGCGCATACTCCAAGAAAATATCGAAAATATACGTTACCGATGATTTATTCCTTATTTGTTTAAATTTATTGCCAGAGAGGAAAAAATGGCCGCCGTGTGTTGCTGCCCTCTACGTTCGTTGAGTTAGGCTTTAATAAAGGCTTTCCGATTATACTGGTCAATCAATGCGAGCGACAAGTTCCAAACGCACACACATAGACAAGCGCAAGGCAGCAGCATAAATCGCGATATGACGCACCATTATGGCGACTGGTAAAGACGTAAGGATGATGACGTAATCCAAGATGGCACCTTACGATGACCAACGAAAGGATCAAGGATGACTATGTTTTGATCATCATTTGAAAGGAAATAGTGGTAACTGCGGTCTAAGATACTATATTTCTGAATTTTATATATTTTCTTGTTAAGTTTGATGTGATTTCTTTTTCATAATGTGACATTTTATGTAAAAAAAAAACGATCCGAAAAATCAGGTTTCCGCCGAATGTTAGATCTAACGTTACTGCTAATACGTTGTCTTTACGTACGGGCCAACAACTCTTCAGTCTATGTCTTGGTGAGTGGAGCCAACGCAGTTCAGCGGAACAACCAAAATACAGAGACTAAAGCTTTTGGTCTAACATCCAGGTAGTTAATATTTTTGCCAAGTACTATAATTTATCTAAACAATGATAATATACATTTATATGGCAGCATCTATCTAGAAACATTCTATTCCGAGGCACACAAGAAAAAGAAATGAGAGAGTTTGAATGAGTGTCAAAGTGCCAAGAACTAATACTGTTAAAAAGGATAAGACTTCAGTTTAGATTTGAAGGTCTCCAGTGATGATATAATTCTTAAATTCAACAGCCAATTATTCCAGAGAAAAGGTGCTGCAGCAGAGAAATCTCGCGCACCATAGGCTACACATGTTTTGAGAGTCTTAAGAAGATGCTGGTGTGATGATCTCAGGCAACGAGCTGGTATAAGGTATGACAAGGTCTTGTAAATATTTTGTTGCCATACCATTTAAAACTTTCCAAGTGAGAAGTATTTTAAATTCTATACGCTTCCGGTTTGGCAACCAATGTAACTTTTGGAGAATTGAAGAAATGTGTAGATATTTTGACGTACCAGTTAAAACCCTGGCAGCTGTATTCTGAGCATATTGAAGTTTATTAACTCTGGGTAATTCCTCGGTCACATTTGTTCTATGGCGGCCGTACAGTTTGAAAACAGCTGTTTTAACATTTTTTGTACCAGCTAAATATCGTTAGTTTGAATAAAAATGAATAAAACGGCTGTTTTCGACTCGCCGTACGGCAGCCGTAGAGCAAATGTGACCGAGGTATAAGGTTATATTATAAAGAAGAGCGCTCCCAATACCTAAACGAGATACCTAAGCACATACTCCACACCAGACCTGCCAAATATAGTACGACAATTCACCAGTCGGTGGACTTTATCAGAAGAAGAAGAAAAGCACATATAACATAATAGCATGCCGAAGATCAGTCACTGACACTGAATTGAGGTAAATGTAAAGAAAACTGACGTAACAGATAAAGTATGTGAACTGCAGTTTAATCTTACCTTTAGCATCGAGCGTGGTCCGAGGCATGTCCTGATAACATCTGCTATGGTCTGTTAAAAAGAAAACAAGACAAAAATTGCAGTCATTAAAGACCCCAATGAAGTCAAAAATAAGATTTAGGATTTATATTCTAGTCGGCAAACATCGCTTCATTACAGAAGTAATATTTGCCGACACTCCTTCTCGCTACTCATTGGGGCTCTTTTTAATTAAAAAAATAAACAAGGCAAAAGCGATTTTGTGTCTCGCCCACTTATGAAAATAACCAGAAATATCGTGATTTGCAAGGGCACGCAACATAATTGTATCGAAACTTCATTGTGAAATGACTGGGATGGAATAACACTTGTCATAAGAGTCAAAATTGCACGTAAAGTTTAATGTTGACCTCAAAATGAACTTTGACCATACCATGTGACCTACCGACACAATAGCATGCAGGTCCCCTAAGTACATCTACCATCCAAGTCTGGTTGAAAAGTGATTTACGGTTGCAGTCTTGCACAGAAACTTTAACGTTGACCTGAAAATAACCTTTGACCTTACCATGTGACCTCCGAATGCAGCATGACATATGCAGGTCTCATAATTACATCGAAAATCCGAAGTTTTGGTGAAAAGTGACTTGCGGTTGCGGATTTAGGTGTCATAAGAGTCTTACATGTAAACTTTAACGTTGACCTGAAAATGACCTTTGACCTTACCATGTGACCTCGGACTGCAGCATAGCATACAGGTCCCCCAAGTCCATCTACCATCCAAGTTTGGTTGAAAAGAGACTTACGGTTGCGGAGTTAGGTGTCATAACAGTCTTGCATGTAAACTTTAATGTTGACCTGAAAATGACCTTTGACCTTACCATGTGACCTCTGACTGCAGCAATAACATGCAGGTCCCCAAAGTCCATCTACCATCCAAGTTTGGTTGAAAAGTGACTTACGGTTGCGGAGTTAGGTGTCATAAAAGTCTTGCATGTAAACTTTAACGTTGACCTGAAAATGACCTTTGACCTTACCATGTGACCTCCAACTGCAGCATAACATGCAGGTCCCCAAAGTCCATCTACCATCCAAGTTTGGTTGAAAAGTGACTTACGGTTGTGGAGTTACATGTAGGTGTCATAAGAGAGTCTTGCTTGTAAACTTTAACGTTGACTACTACTACTACAAGCGTGGAGGCTCCTGGAGAGTAAAAGTCATTCTACTGTTGAGGCTTACTCTCCATGGAGCCTGAAGTGACTTCATGATATTTATCGGTCGATGCAAGTATTTCAAGATTCATGATATTTAATAATAATAATAACGGTTATTTATATACGCTATACACAAAAAGTATCACAGCGCTTACAATTGTCAGAAATAAAATATATATATAAATCTTAAGTAATAAAAAAGTATAGAATTGTATATATTAAATTGCATCAACTATCGGTGTTCTCAACTGATGGCCTCTTGCTTGCTGCTTCGTTCACCAACAATTTAAGGGACAAGCCCGGTCAGCACATCATTCACAGAAGCTCTAGTATAGCACTTGAGGCCACCAGGCCCCAGATGGGTTAGCCAAGTCAAACCAAACAGTGATAGCAAAAATCATCAAAACAAATACATATTAAATAAATGAAAATACAAAACTAGATATTTGGAAAAAGATATGACTTGAGTTTTCGTTTGAAAGATGGTATGGTCGGTGTTGTTCGGATGGTAGAGGGGAGTGTATTCCAAAGTCTAGATCCAGCTATACTAAAACGTTTTTCTGCTATGGAGAGGTTTGTTCTCGGAATAACAAGTTTGGTGGTATCATTCAGGGAACGTAGATTACGAGCAGGTGTGTAATGAGCAATTGTGTTTACAAGATATGAAGGACCAGTACTGTTAACCAATTTATAAATGTACAGACAAAGTTTGAACATGACACGTTGAGAAAAAGGGAGCCAATGGAGTTCCCTAATCATAGGAGACGTATGTACATAGCGACCAACTAAATACACTTAACGTGCCACACGATTCTGAACACTGAAGTTTTTTCCGATCTTTAACGGCCCATGCAAGTATTTTTCAAAATCAAAGTTGGCACTGCTCATGATATTGCTGCCCTCTATACACGTCTTTGCAGCCAGGCTACAATAACCAGTAGAGGCGCACGACCAATATGGGAGACTCTCTCCAATAAGGAAGACATTCTCCCATATTGGAGACTTGCTTTGCAAAAGAACAAAAGAAACAACACCAACAAAAGCACGTTTTTTTCCACCCAAAATTTTGTCCCACTGAGGTCAGAAGCCCATTTGTTTTGTGTGTGGATGACAACAAAAATCCTTATAAAAAGTAGACGGTGAATTTTTTAAGTTGACGGTGACATGGGGTAATTTTTCATGAGGAATCTGCTTATCACATTTTTATTTGCCGCCAAGGTAATCCTTTTGCAGCAAATGTAAACAAAGAAAATTGGTCTCCCAGACTAGAGACTGTCTCTGAAATTGGATACCCAAATTATTTATAAAAGTAGGGATGCCACCCCAAAAATTGAAGTGCTGTAAATCTAGTTTTCAATAGTTTAACTGGAATAAGCTCTGAGTCTGAAACACGAGTAAAATGACACCAAGTTCATCAAAATTGGACCAGGGGTTGCCGAGATACGGCCAATTCAAATTTTGAAAAAAGGCAGATTTTCTGCCAAAAAGTGGCCAAAATGGCAAAAATGTGTTTTTTGCCATATTTAAAGAGCAATTCCACATGGGAGAAGGTAAAAACAGTAAATTTCAAAATTAATAATATGGATCTGAATGTGAGTGACCTTTTTACACAAAACCTTATATTTTAAGGAACTGAAAACCTTTTTCAAATACCTTTTACGGTTTTTGCTGAACAATCTTTTGAATTTGATGACCATTTTCAATTAGAGGACATATATTTTACATTATTTTGGATAAATTTGGTAACTAAAAAAATGTTTTACATTTTTGGTTCAAAATTATCTAATTTTGTGTGTGAAGGTGTAATAATTACCAGTAGCAAATGTCTTTATCATGGGTATTTTCAAATTTCTCATAGAAAATTTTGCAATCTACTACAAAAATGGATGTAATTCCGTTACCAAAAACTGAAAAAGTTTTTCCTATGAACTAAATCCTTACTTGAATTTTATATAATTCTGAATTCTCTGATTTCATGTGACTTACTAAAGGCTTAGCAATATTTTTTTTAAATATCATTTCTAATTCTGCTGTAACTCTGGTAACGGAATTACATGGTAACGGAATTACTATTATCATATCTTTTAAGGGGTGTGCGTTAGCCCATTTTGTTCCATTAGCATGTTGATATCTTAGCTGTAGTTCATAGTTATGAACATTAAAAGCCTTCTGATTTAATAGTAATTACACTCAAAATCAGGATGAGATTATACAATTACTTGACAGCAAGCTCCCATTCAGTATAACATTCAGAATAAAGGCAATATAATGTACATTGGCATTACCGGTAATAAAGTATATTGATGGAGCATACAATGTAGGTAAATGCCTTTCAAATGATTAATGGGCAATCACTTCTTGGGGAGGAGTAGAAGAATGATTATAATATGCAGGATGATCTAAACAAAATTGTCATCCAGATTGATTTTGCCAAAAATGGCACTGCCAAGAACTAGTTCTAATGAGATCTAAAATACTGGACGCACAATCACGGAGTGACCATGTTCACAGTGTGTGCCTTGGAAAAGAATGGCATTTAATTCTTTTGTAAGTGCCTCTGATCAACTCACCCTCGACAGTCTGTAGTGAACTTTTCAGTAAAAAAAATTCTGGGATGGCTGGGAGTATTTCTATGCTTCAAAGAAGTGGCTATATTTTTCAGATGGAATTGCCGAATAATTTAAGCGATATCTTATGTGTAACTCTCCTTGCATCGGAAGATTGGAAATTCTTTGCAACAAGCCATGGTGAGGGACCAGACTCTGGCATTGGCAAACAGTGTAACGAGCAGTAAAAAGTAATGAGTGGAAAAGGTTGAAGTGAGATCCATAATTTGCAGATGTTGCAAGGGCCACATGCCAAAAACATCATACTAAATCTTGATACAGATGACATTCCGAAAGTATGGTGGATTTTGACAAAGATATTCAATATGTCTTAATTAGCACCAAACCAATACTGTTCTCCACCCCTATGCAATGGATGTTCAGAAACATGCAAAGTCAGCATCATTCAATAATCAGTACTTCATGGATGGAGTGAGGAACAACGATGACCCTTCAAGTACGGATGATACACAGAATGAACACTCCTCTAAGGAGAGGATGGTGATAATGTTGAGACCAACAGTGTCATCAATAACAAAACATCTGAGAACAGCAACATAACACAGAGCTGCCAACCTTGTGCAAGCAGAAAAAGGAATCATTATGGCCAAAAAAAGGAATTTCCAACAAAAAAAAGGAATGTGTTAAAACGAACCTTAAAACCACATGCGACAAACATCCAATGCAAAAAGTATGTATGCAGTGAACAATTTAAAAAAAGTTAATCTCTAGGCCTAGTCTGGGCTAAGTAACGGAGTGTTACAAATTGGACCCAGCTTAGTCTTGGGCCATTTGATATAATCTACCAACTTTAATTAAGTCAGTAGCAGGGCTTGAATTAAGAATTCGGAGGGGCAAGGCCATTTTTAAATGGGCACTTTCAGTTTGGGGCAACCAGCAAAGTGGCCTTGGATGCCCCAAAATTTCAAGGGGTATCAAGGCCACTTTTATTCTAGTCAAATGGGCACCTAGGCAAATTTTTCTAAAAATGACAAGTAGGCCTTTCATTTTGTAGTGCAACCTACTCCGGCACTTATCAAAGTGAAGATCTGTCGAGAAAAAATTCTTTCAGGAATTCAGGGGCACCAAAATCAGTTCTGGTGAACATTTTTAGGGCTTCCTTTCCACTTCTAAAATAATTAATTGTTTTATGTTGAGTTTCCTGACAAAACTACCAAATTGTAGACTAAGAGAAAGAAAAAAAAAAGGTGACATCAATTCAGACTTCTCTTCCGAAGTAACATTGTTTTTGCCAAACAGTACCGGTACCCTTTAAAATTAAAGTGTCATAAAATGGAAGTGTACATGTAACATTCCACAAATATAGAAAAATTATTCATAAATCAATCTAATCTAAAATTCAAATAGATCTAGGTATAGATAAGAAGTTGAAATCATTCCACAAAAGTCCCATCGTAAATCACTTCACGATGTGCACAGCTCAGCCTCAATCACACTGCACGCACACTCAATCATCCCCAGCAGTGACAGCACTATAGAGCAGACATCTAGGCCGCCAGAACTGGGGAAGAAATCTTCCCATTCCTGCTAAACTGAATGCTAAAGTGCCGACTTTTTTAATGAATTCCAAAGGCAGTAGGACATCTCTCTAGTATAAATCATGTAAAACTATCAATAAATGTTGAATATCACCCAGAATTATTACTTCAGGGGACAATGAAGAGCTTTCCAGGTCTTTTCACAGCCGAATTCATCGTATTTGTTTGATACGAGTTGATGAAAATTAACCAGACAGTACCGCCCGTCAAAACATAATCATCCTCGATCCTTTCGTTTGTCATCGTAAGTTGCCATCTTGGATGACGTCATCATCCTTACAGACGTATTTACCAGTCGCTATACATCGCGATTCGTACCATGCATGCCGCTCGCATATTCAACTACTGGTAACGTATATGTACGTGCACGCTATCAAATTATTAAAGTGCGTTGGAAAACCGGCCGGCGGGCGACTACGCACGCGCAAGTACCAGGCTCATCTCGGGCTCAACACGCACTCCACATACATACAATTCTGTACACACATTATCAAAATTGTCAAAAAACGTAATTTGAAAAGAAAAACCATAATGCCGGAATTTGAATGAAAAAACGTAATGATTACGGCAAAAACGTAATGGTTGGCAGCTCTGATAACAGAAGACAAAGTTAATTGGAAATGGGTAGAAATGAACAGCATTCTGCTGTGAAAGAAATTCAAAGAGACAGTGGTAGTATTCTGAGATACATTTGTCTGAGATAAAATAAAATATTTAAAATAAGTGATATAATAAAATAACCTAAAGTTCTTTCCAAAATGGTATTCTAATAACCATTTTATCTCTGTGACACAGAAATGAAGCAATTTCCAATGAAAAGGCTGTTTTTTATAGCACTTATCTCATTTAACCAATGAAAAGCCTTTCTGCCATGAGGTTCGGCAAATGAGTGAGATTGCATCAATCAAATTCTGTGCTTACAGGGATTTAATTGAAAAAAATGAAAAATTTCACATTTCCTACCTCATTTCATTTCAAAGACAATATTAGTCAATCAAATTATTTGAAATATTTCTTTGAATCTACATGTACAAGAATAATGTTAGAGTAGTACTCTCATGATTAAATAATTTATTATTTTTCCTTTATTTTTATTTCAAAGTTTGA
This sequence comes from Lytechinus pictus, assembly GCF_037042905.1. Lineage (NCBI taxonomy): Eukaryota > Metazoa > Echinodermata > Echinoidea > Temnopleuroida > Toxopneustidae > Lytechinus > Lytechinus pictus. The sequence goes on from NC_087249.1 coordinate 38,300,088, forward strand.
GCGAATTGACCTAGAAATATTGCTGAAATTAAAAAGGATAGAGAGAATAGCCTCCACCCAATTTGAAGTTCTTTTTTTTTTCTTCAAAGGAACATTGGCGCAGGCACATCGTCTGTGATGCAAAGGTTGGATACGCGATTGACATGTCTACATCCTTGGCACTGCTTTGTCACATATCTTTAGATACGGAAGATAAAAATTCATCTCGGATAAATTTTCATATTTTATATGAAAGATAAATTTTAAAATAGAGATCAAATAGAAAATCATGGCCTGAGAAAACCACCTCAGGTCATGAATATGACTTATGATCATCAAATCATTACAGTTTCTTAGTGTCACATCTGGGAAATACATCTGTCCAGAAGATGATATTGACTTTATAAACAGATCTGTTATATTTGCAGTCCTCAGTGAGCCACATACAGCGCGTCCCAAAAAAAATGTCCCTCTGACATAGGACTGAATTAATTCTAAAATGTGGTAGTATTCTCAAATAAATGTTCATGAGTAGAAAGCTCATTTCATGATCTAACTTCTATGAAAATTTCATTGGTCTCGCTTCAGCGGTTTTGAATACACACTCTGTTACGTAACAGTGGTGCATTTTAGCCCATTCCAAGTTTGCAGCATTGATGCATATCTGCATTGTCTATGGCATGTTAACCCCCATTTTTACATCCAGGATCTGAGCAGGGACATTTCCCTAATCATATCCAGGCTCATCAAATTATAAACTTGGGCATGTTCAGAAGGGCAAGAAACATAAAAAAATAAAGTTTTTTGATGATTGATAAGGGGAATCAGTGCACCAACTTGAAAGAAAATGTGAATGATGGATGAGTAAAATAAGCTCAAAAATAAAGGGGAATCCGCATTCCGCAAGTTAAACACCCTTTGCGAAAAAGGAACTTCACCAGAGAAAAATTTGACTTTTTTTCTTTTAAAAAGTTACATGTTCATTGAATTAACTTGACCACAGTAGCTTATTAACTAAAAAAAACAATAAAAACAAAAAAAATGCAGTATTAGGCATGAATTAGGCATGAAACAAACATGACCCGTTGTCTTAATCATTGTGCATCTCCCATTTTCAAACATGAAATGAGCTGTCAAATATTGTTTTTGCCCTTCTAAACATGCTCAAAGTTGTGATTTGATGAGCCTGGTTAGATCATGGAGATTTCCCTGGTCAGATCAGGGAATTCCTTGGTCAGAATGGTCAAAGGGGGTTGATATGCTAGAAAGTGCAGAACACATGCAGTAGTGCTGCATGCATGCAAACTTGGAATGGGCTGAAAAGCACCACTTTTACATAATAGACTGTGTATTCAAAACCACTGATCCGAGACCAATGAAATTTTTATAGAAGTTAGAACATGAGATGAGCTTCCTAGTTAAATACATTTCATGGAGAATAATTTTTAATTTTTTGAAGTAATTTAGCCCCATATAAGAGGGACATTTTTTTGGGGACGCGCTGTATAGACAGTAAATGAATCCTTACCTTTAAAGAAAATTAGATTAATTGGTGCACTAATGAAGGACTAATTTATTGCTTAGTTGTCCACAACATTCTTTCAAAATGTGAATGTCAACACTATTTTCATGTGGTTTGAGCATTGTTTCTCGTTTTTAGTACATTTATTGAACAACCAAATAGAAAGTTTTCACTTTAACTGTTTTAAGATGCCAATGGTATGTAAAGCTATGTTTCTTTTGAATATTCCAAGACTTGAGAATATCTTAAACTACCATCTGCACAATTTTTTTACTAAATATGCAGATCTGATCACATGCTGTCCTCAGTTTTTGTAAAATTCCTGATGTGTACTAGTTTGGCTGTAGTCCATGTAATTCCGTTACCATGAGTATAAGTGATGATTTTTTGCCTTTGCATAATTCTTTTCATCAGTACAGGAGGCAAAAATTGGCTAGTAAGTCCTAATACCCACTCCTAGTACCAATGAGGTCCAAACATTAACATGTATGGACCTCATAGGCGACAATGCGTTAAAAACAGGTTAGAAGTCCTGCACCCAAGTATTTTTATGATATTAGTGATTATTACTCGAAAAATGCCAGCTTTGTCCTCATTTGTTTATCATTTATTAAAAAATTGCCCATTAAATATAATCCTACTTCTACTTTAAATGTTATAAAATAAAGGGAAACTTACATTTGAGTCCTTTTTCGATCTTTTCTTGGCAGTCAGTCCGGTCCCGTTGAGTGCAATCAAAGCGGTACGAAGCTGATTTTCAGATCACGTGATACGAGTAGTCATCACCTGATCGATCGACTACCCTTTTTTAAAGACCGCAACAATTATAATTTTTTTATAAAATATATATAGAATAAACTATTGTATAATATTATGTATATCTCTACAATTAAAAAATATTTTGTGATATAAATTTCATAGTTGACGTAAAAATAGCTATTTAACAGAATATTAAAAAAAAAAAAAAAAAAAAAAAAAAAAACGCCTTGGACACAGTGCAAAAAACCTAACGATTTGGCCGCGTTATTAACAACTATCGTAAGGGGCACTTTATTTATAAATAAAAAAGAATGTGCAGCTGTCTACCGCGACGTGGTTTGTCGCAAGATTTGGGACAAATTCGTGGGAATTCTGCAGAAAATACATCAAAAGAACTGGTGAGTACCGATTAAACATTATCAAAGTAGTAAATAGGTTATACATAACTTGTAGATATATGTTTTAAAGTGATATTGATGCTTAGTTCTAAGCTAGGGCGGCCCAAATGTGCGTGAGTGGAGTCCCAGTTTATTAACACGGGTAAGTATTGGGGTGTCGCCTAGAGTGCTAATACCCCTGAAGTTGAAAATGAACTAAAATTTAATTACCACTGATCCCTAATATTTTGTAAAATTCTGTTTATTTATGGTAGAGCCACTTATTACATACTATATACTTGTATTTTATTTGATATTATAGACGTAAAGTACTTAGTTTGTGTTAAGTATTAGAGAAGAATATATAAACAAGCTTTATTGAGGCATTTCTTCAGTCATAAATGCCTAAAAATAACATTTTCCTTCTCAAATGTTAGAGGCGTAATTCCGTTACCATTATGTGTAATTCCGTTACCATGTACTTCCCCAAAAGAAAGACCAATCACGAAAATTTGTTGATAATATTTGTGAATAAATTACTTTCAAAATAAAGTTGACATTATAATAAATTGAATCAGACATTAGCTTGGAGCTAGTGTGTTGTAGATTTCAGAGAAACTTTTACTAAACTTTCGGTTGCAAAGTGACTCATTTCTCTGGTAATTCCGTTACCATAGCACATATCCGTCATTCACATCTGAACGTGTGAGGGGTTTTCTAAAAATCTTGGTTCAGAATAAAGCACAAGTGGCCATGCATAGTATTAAGTTTAGAAAATGGGAAAATATTGAGATATCTGGATGCTGTGAGCAAAACTAACAGCCAAAATTCTCTGATTTGTAATTCCGTTACCATGGAATTGCCCAGCACGAACAGAAAATGTTAATATTCAGACCATAAAACTGACATGTTTACAGAGCACTTCTTAAAAATCAAATTGTAAATCACACAAAATAATGAAAGTTCAATTTCCAAGGTGAAATATGTTTTGTATATTAACTTCCAAACTTGATATCTAAACTCATTGAACAAGATATGAAAATCACCTAACAGGCAATGCGAGGGCCAAGCGCAGGCGAAAATTGTATATAGTGACATGAAAGATTTTTTTTATTTTCCAAGTCTTCCCCTCATCTTATTTTATTCACTCGTCTTCCCCTTCTTTTTTCTCCTCTCTTTTCCCTCCTCTTTTCCCTTTTTTTCTATTTTTTTTTTGCTCGATCAAGAGGGGGTGGGGCGGGTCCCTCGCCCCCCCCCCCCCCCCCCCGAACCGCCTGTGCTTTACGGAAAACAAGGTATCATAACGAAATGTATATAGAATATATTTTAACATGTTGACACCTTAAAACAATCTTAAAAGATGTCCTGATAGATCGCCAATATGAAAGGCTACCAACTAGTGCTGCAAGTCAGGCGGCATGTTCGGGTTCTGTTCGGTTCGGCAGGGTTCGGCAAATTTTTTCTGAACTTTGGTTCGGTTCGGGGTTCGGCAATAAATGCGCAATTAAATTATCAACACATGAAACTAAAGATTGCCAACCCTCGAACAAATTAACATATGCAATATCTGTCGTATATTTATGATAAATTTTGTTTTTAAAAAGAATGGTTATAAAAATTGCTGCATAACTTTCTTTTATTTATTTCAATCTTGAAACCAAAAATAAGAGTCGTTTCTACTTTCATTTTTAAATTGAATAAAAAAACAAAGTAAATAATATTGATAACGAGAGAATGAGGACAGAAACAGAATTACAAAGAACAGAATATTTTTTGTTCATTGATTATTTCATGTATATATGATCATGATCGATTACAATGCCATTGCAAACGCAGCTTCTCCGATTGGAATGTGTTGATCGGGAATGTCGGAACAGTAGACAAACAACCTCCACTCAACTGTTATTATACTGGTAAAATTCACATTCCAAAGAATATGAAATCTTTTAGAAAGTCCCTATTTTCTGAAAAGTGGTTAAATCTGGTCAATCAATTACTTTAAAAAGATAAAATATCAGTCCATTCTTGGTCCCGAAAGATCGACACTCGAGTGACTTCAAACATATTTCCAACACGAAAATGAGTACATGGGACTGTACTGTGTATTTTAGTGTTATGAAATCACTCGGCGTTGATCGTCAGAACCAAGATGGAACTGATAATTTATCATTTCATTTTCAGTAAATGACCAGATTAAACCACTTTTTAGAAAATATTGACAATGGAAAAACATTTCAAATTCGGAATATGAATTTTACCAGCGTAATAGCAACTGAGAGCAGGTTGTTTGGACGTCCTGTTTCAACTTTCCTTATCAACCATTTCCGGTACACGATCAGGGAACATGCGTTGACTAGCTTTGAATTTTTATCTTTTCTGTTTTTTCTAACCTCATTACTTCATCTCTTATTTATTTATCTTTAATATTGATATGTATATTTCAGAAGGTGAAATATACATACTTTACCATTACTTTGTCAGTCACAAGGAATTAATTTATGTCATTTTTTTTCTATTATTAAATACAAAACAATTACATGGACGCCCGATCACAATCATGATCGATTACACTTATACGTAATTCAACTACACTTTTTAACCGAGTTTAGCTTAAAATGTCCCCGGTTCGGAAGTGCCAAGTTCGGCGAACTTCCGTTCGGTTCGGCAGTTCGGCTACAGCACTACTACCAACTTCTTTTTTGTCTTATTTACGTTTCCAACTTTGTCCAGAAAAGGCATCTTTAATATTTCTTAACTGAGAACAATTAAGGGATCATAACGAAAGGCATATCAAATCTATTTTGACTTGTTGACCCCTAAAAACAATTTAAAAACATGTCCTGATAGATCGCACACCCATCTGAGATGTTTGTGACTTCTATTCTGTTTTATTTACGTTTCCAACATCGTCAAGAAAAGACGTATTTAATATTTCTTAACGGAGAACAAGGGATCATAACAAAAGGTATATGTATATCAAATACACTTTAACTTGTTGACCCCTCGAAAATTTTTGAATCATGTCCTGATAGATCGCACACCCATCTGAAATGTTTGTGACTTCTATTTTGTTATATCTACGTTTCCAACTCTGTCGAGAAAATGCATCTTTTATATTTCTTAACGGAGAACAGGGGATCATAACGAAAGGTATATTGAATATATTTTAACTTGTTGACCACTCGAAAAATTTTCAATCATGTCCTGATAGATCACACACCCATCTGAGATGTTTGTGACTTCTATTTTGTTTTATCTACGTTTCCAACTTTGTCGAGAAAATGCATTTTTAATATTTCTTAACGGAGAACAGGGGATCATAACGAAAGGTATATCAAATATATTTTAACTTGTTGACCCCTAAAAACAATTTTAAAACATGTCCTGATAGATCGCACACCCATCTGAGATGTTTGTGACTTCTATTTTGTTTTATCTACGTTTCCAACTTTGTCGAGAAAATGCATCTTTAATATTTCTGTACGGAGAACAGGGGATCATAACGAAAGGTATATCAAATCTATTTTAACTTGTTGACCCCTAAAAACAATTTTAAAACATGTCCTGATAGATCGCACACCCATCTGAGTTGTTTGTGACTTCTATTCTGTTTTATTTACGTTTCTAACATCGTCGAGAAAAGACGTATTTAATATTTCTTAACGGAGAACAAGGGATCATAACGAAAGGTATATCAAATATATTTTAACTTGTTGACACCTAAAAACAATTTTAAAACATGTCCTGATAGATCGCAAACTATTCTGAGATGTTTGTGACTTCTATTCTGTTTTACTTTCCTTTCGTCAATTATATTTCGTCATGGAGAACGGGAGTTCATAACGAAAGGTATACAAAATATATTTTCACTCGTTCGCCCCTCAAAACAATTTAAAAGCATGTCCTGATCCGCCACCGTTTTGCTTGCGCGACTCTCGTAAACACAGAAGTGTGTTTTTTTTTTATTGGTAATTTGTACAGGAAGCTATAGCCCCAGGCAACCCCTGGTCCGACGTGCACGCCGAACACTGACCTCATTTTATGTGAAGTGTACGCTAGCGCGCTGTGTGTGTGTGTGTGTATGTGAACTTGCACTATTCAGCGTATTCTCGTGCGACGCTCCGGCGGATTAGCCAATAGAGATCGAGATAATAATTGCCCCGTTCCCCAGCGTGTACGAATTATGCAAATTAGCTTTAATGTCGAATATAACGGTACTTCGTACTAATCTCTTGGAACTCCTTTGCACACTCTCATTATGGAACAATGGCTGTGCACGCGTTGGAACGCATTTGGGCTTTTGACGCCTCGCCTAAATCTGATTTCTTAAATGTTTGAATAAGCCTAATACTTAGCATGCTATTCATGTACTAATTAAAAAATTGCAGGAGCTGCGCTTACTATAAACAAATTTGCGGTGTGGTTCACCATTATATATTTTTTTTATTGCCCCTGGTTCCAGAAAATTGCCCCTGGTTCCTGTAAAAAGCCCGTGAGCCGGGGGCAATTTTTTTTGAAAAATTGCCCCTGGTCTGCAGCTGCTTATTTCAAGGCTTGCAGCAGCGCCCTCATTTGGCAAGAATGGTTCAAAAACTCGGAAAAAACAAATCTTCTAAGACTTGAATCTACTCAAAAATTAAAAAAGTATTTTGTAAGCTGCACTTTTTACAAAATCCATGTCATTTTCATCAAATTCGGCTAAATTGTAGAGGAATGCATATTGAAGGTGTAGGGAAGTTAAAAATATGGGGTCCATGTGCTCGTTTTTTAACTATGAGTGTCCAAAGCAGGGTGCGACATAAGCGCTTGCCCGATTGCACGGGACAAGTAAAAGTTAGAGTCGGGCAAGTGTTTTGAAGCAAAGACAAAAACTGCTTGCCCGAATCGGGCAAGCAAAATCCTCCAATGGAAATTATATTTTAGAAAGATTCCCCATATTTCACCATCAAAATATAGTAAAGAAAAAGAGACAAAAAAGAGCAATATCATTAATTTCTTCTTTCAAATTGCAAAATTTGCGCCATTTTCTGCAATAAACACACAGCTCAGAGACGTACACACACACACAGAATCAATAGCAGTCTAGCATACCTAGCGCCTAGTCCATGCAGCCGATGCATGTAGTTAAGTTTCTACGGAGTTCGGTGCTGCACGAACGAAGTTTGCTCTGGAAGAAATCTCCCACAGAACTGTCAAAATTCCCCGGGGGGGCCACTTCCATTCACGAGTGGATACCATGCGCGACCATAGGGTCTCGAAAAGCACCCTAAACACGTAATTTCCATATTCTGAAAATGCACCCCTTAACAAGTATTGGCGTGTGAAACCCTACCCTTAACAAGTATTGGAAACAAAACGATACTCTTGGCAAATATTCCCTGAAATGAACCCCTAAACAAGTACAGGAATGTTTTATTGTTACGGGTCCTTCGGTCGTCGGCTTTACCTTATTTGGTTTAGTACGACCCCACCTTCTACACCTCGCGCAAATCAGACTCTAAACAAGTGTTGGGGCAAAATGGACATCCTTTATAAAACATTTTAATTTTGTTTTATCATTCCCGCAAATTCGACCCTAAACACGTAATTTTCCTAGCGAAATAGACACCCTTTTTTCATTATTTTTGTGTTTTTGACACCCTTATCACGTTACGTACGTAACGTGCCCTATCGTGAAAAGGACATCCTTTTTACGTGTTTTTTGGGTCGCGCATGGTATCCACTCGTCAATGTAAGTGGCCCCCCCGGGCAAAATTCACATTTCTTACCAATGAAAATTCTTGTAGTGTCCATATTTCCTATAAATTGGGGGTAGCTCTGTCATTTGTAAGCAGTAAAATGAGAAATTTTCACTTCTGTTATGCTTAAAAAAGATCGGGTTTCGAATGATCGTCTGTATTGCACACACTGAAATACATTGTTTGACAGTCCTACATATGCATTTGTGTGTATGTTGATAAACGTGGTTTCTTTCGTAACTATTTTTTTTAGCCAAGGAAATTTTCTTCTTTACTTATGACTGGATAGTTTGAGCTTTCTTCCTCTCTATTTTCTTTATTTCTGCCTATCTTTCCTTCTTTTGAATCTCTCTTTATTTCTTTAAATTTCCTTCCTTCTTTTGTTCATTTTTTCTGTTACTATAGTTGTCTTTCTTTTTGTCATTCTTTTCTTTCTATCTTTTTTTCTTTCTTCCTTCCATCCAACCTTTGTTTACCAATTTCTTTAATCCTTCCTTCTTTTTCCCCTTCCTTTCATTCTTTCTTACTGTCTTCCTTCCTTCCGTCCATCCATTCTTTACCTTTTCTTCCTGTCTTTTTTCTTCCTTACTTTCTTCATCCCTTACATTCTTTCTTATTTCTTTTCTTCATTCCTTCCTTTCTTTTTGTCTTTCATCCTTTCTTTCTTTCCTTTTTTCTTTTTCTGTTTTTCTTTATTTCTGTCTTTCGTTCTTTTGATCTTTCTTTTTTTCCATCCATCCTTTCTTTTCTTCCTTATTTTTTCTTTCTGCCTTCCCTATTTTTTCTTTCTGCCTTCCTTCATCTCTTTCCTTCATTCCTTCCTTCATTTCTTTCCGTCTTTCGTTGTATCTTTTCTTTTTTTCTTTTTTTTCCCTTCCTTCCATCTATCCTTATCCCTTTTCTTTCTTCCTTCTTTCCTTTCTCTCGTTTTCTTTCTTTCCCTTTTCCTTCCTTTCTGTTTACCTTTTTTCTCTCTTTTTTTCCTTTTATTCATTCCTTTCTTTCCTTCCTTTCTCTTCCTCTAATTTTTTTTTTTCTTTCCTTCCTCCTTTCCCTTCTTTCTTTCTTTCCATCTTTCTCTTCCCCGCAGCCATTCTCTCTCTCTCTTTATTTCTTTTTTTTCTTTCTTCCTTCCTTTATTTCTTCTTCCTTTCTGTCTTTCTTCTTACTTTTTTTTCTTTCATTCTCTCCCCCTCTCTTATTTTTTTTTCTCTGGTTATTTTCAGTGATTTCCCCTTCTTTATTGTGTGTCCTAGTCCCCTCCAAAATATATGGAAAATATATGAGATTAGGAAATTAATTAAAGAGCATATTTACCATATATTTTGTCATGATGTTCAAGATAAAAATCATTTAAAAAAAGAAATACAACTACAAGGTACATCAATAGTCATGTTGAAAAATGTATTTTTAAAGCCATCAATGGTATGGTATGTAAAACTATAAGGCTATAACCTGTTTTGAAGCAATAAAACTTTGTTTTGAAGGATATTTTCGGGCAAGTGAAATCTATATTCGGGCAAGTATTTTCCAACTATTTGAAAATTTACTTGCCCGACTGGGCAAGTGCTTCAAAAAAGTTACATGTATGTAGCACCCTGCAAAGTGATGCGAGTTGGCATGAAAATCGCCCAAAATGCGCCGAAAACATGCAAAAGTCTAATAATGCCGTCTAAAATGCGAATGATTCCGTAGTTTTGCCCCCAAACATTCAAAATCCATGTAATTTTCATCATACTCTCCAGATTTGTAGAAGAATATATTCTGAAGACATTAAAATATTAAAAATGTTGGGTCCATGTGCTCATTTTTAAACTATTGGTGTCCCAAGTGTTGCAAGTTGGCTTGAAAATCGCCTAAAAAGCGCTGAAAACATGCAAAAGTCTCTTAATACCCTCTAAAATGCAAATGGTTCAATATTTCGCTCCCAAACATTCAAAATTCACGTTATTTTCATCATACTCTCTAGATTTGTAGAGGAATATATTCTAAAGGCATTAAACTTATGGGGTCCATGTGCTCGTTTTTAAACTACTAGTACTTGTGTCCAAAGTGTTGCAAGTTGCCTTGAAAATATTGAAATCCACCTAAAATGCGCCGAAAACGACAAAAGTCTAATAATACCGTCTAAAATGTGAATGGTTCCTTAGTTTTGCTCCCTAACATTCAAAATCCATGTCATTTTCATCATACTCTCTAGATTTGAAGAGGAATATATTCTAAAGGCGTTGAAATATCAAAAATATGGGGTCCATGTGCTTGTTTTTAAACTATCAGTGTCCAAAGTGTTGCGAGTTGGCTTAAAAATATTGAAATCCACCTAAAAGTGCGCCAAAAACAAGCAAAAAGTAAAATAATACCATTTAAAATGCAAATGGTTCCATATTTCGCTCCCAAACATTCAAAATCCATGTCATTTTCATCATACTCTCGAGATTTGCAGAGGAATATATTCTGATGACGTTAAAATATCAAATATATGGGGTCCATGTGCTCGTTTTTGAACTATCGGTGTCCAAAATGTTGCAAGTTGGCTTGAAACAGCCTAAAATGCGCCGAAAAGATGCTGTCTAATAATACCGTCTAAATTACGAATGGTTCCTTAGTTCTGCTCCCAAACATTCAAAATGCATGTCATTTTCATCCTACTCTCTAGATTTGTAGAGGATTTTATTTTGAAGCATTAAAATATTAAAAACATGGGGTCCATGTGCTTGTTTTTAAATTATCAGTGTCTAAAGTGTTGCGAGTTTGGCTTGAAACAGCACAAAAATGCGCCGAAAACAAGTAAAAGTCTGATAATACCATCCAAAATGTCTAAAATACGAATGGTTCAGTAGTTCTGCTCCCAAACATTCAAAATCCATGTCATTTTCATCATACTCTCTACATTTGTAGAGGAATATATTTTGAAGTAAAGACATTTAAACTATGGGGTCCATGTGCTCGCTCTCAAATTATCAGTGTCCAAAGTATTGCGAGTTGGCTTAAAACAGCCCAAAATGCGCCGAAAACAAGCAAAAGTCTGTTAATACCGTCTAAAATGCGAATGGTCGCATAGTCTCGCTCCCAAATATTGAAAATCCATGTCATTCTCATCATACTTTGCACATAGATACTTTAGCACCTGAATATTCCAAATATGCAAATATTAGTATGGGTCCATGTGCTTGATTTTTTGCTATAGAGCTTCAAAGTTAACCCAAACTGAATTGCACATCCAAAAGAATTTGGCATTTTTAGACCTCACAAGATCACAACAATGAGTTTAAAGCCCTATTACTCAGTCAAAATCCATGAAAATTTCATCAAATTTTGCAATATGATTAATAATTGTATCCGTAAGATGGATAATCTATCTATATTACTGTCAATTGTTTGCTCATTTAAGTCTAACACTATCAGTTCTTAGAAATTGCGAGAAAGATACTCAACCTCAAAAATTTCAAATTTCAATAACAAACTTGAGAAGTAAAAGAAATGCTTTATTCAAAACCCGTCATTTTCACCAAACTTTGCAAAGTTGTAGAAGAAGGTATACCTAAGAGGTGCAAGCATTAAAAAATATGGGTTCATGTGCTTGTTTTCAAACTATCAGCACTCTTATTAGAGCGAATTTGCTTCTTAAAACACCCGAAAACGCGCCAATAGCAGTATCTGTGTGAGGAAAAATTCCGAACCACTTTTCCATTTATTCAAACTCGGTGTCACATTCATCATACTTTGCAGCACTACAGAGAAAAATTTTTGAAATTGTAGAGGAATTTAAAAAAATGGTCCTTGGAATAATTCCAGTTTATTAATATTAGCTTCATAAAATAACAGTATGGTAGGGGGTCCTAAAGCTACGCGGGTCCTAGAGCTACGCACCACTCATCGCGCATGCAGTTTTTTATGGCAAATGCGCACTCTGTGTGTGGAACTGTGACTGCAGAGTGACGAACAATTCCTATTCATTTTTTTTCAACAGAGGCTGCAAATAAATCTCTAAATGCAGAGAAAACCAACAACTGTTTGGAATTTCGGAGTTATATTCACTTTCATTTCATATAGCCTAGGCCTATCCTATAATAATTTGAACATATTTTAGAAGTTGAGGCACAGGAAATACTTTTTTTTTGCATGATAAATCGACTGCGTAGCTTTAGGACCCCTTCTACATCGGGCGGCGAAATCAAGAGGGGTTCGGAAAACACAGCGGGATTTTCGTATTACGTGATTTTTGCGTTATTTTCTTCTTGGTTAATGATCTTTAGAATATTTGCCACAAATTGGTGAAAGATAATTTGTTCAAATATTGAAATTGGCAGTTTTTATCGTTTGAAAACAAAGTGCGTAGCTTTAGGTCCCCCCATCATACACGTCATCAGATCTGTATAGGAGAAAAATCACATTACCTCCAGCTGATTCATCCAGTTTATCCATTGTGACGTCAGCGCGCAGAGTGTAAAATATGCGCAGATCATGATGCCCACAAACATAACTGTCGAACGTCCTTAAAATAGTTTGTGCAAAATAGTTACAGGACATGCAGGATGGGAAAAGCAGCCGCACACAGGTGCTGGTAGTGGTACTCTAATTTCTAAAGTCACTAACTGTAGTGTTAGGCCTACGTGTGTCAAAAAAAAAAAAAAAACATCATGTCTTCATTCATGATCATGGAGTCCTCAAGACTAGGGTCAAACGCAGTCCGGTGTACGAGGTTAGTATACATACATGTACTTACCTTGTATGGTTGGAACTACCCCTTATCGACCACCTAATCTTCTAAGCATCGTATCTGCGAAAATATTCATCAATTTTACACAGTTTTCGTCTCATTTGTGCAGAAAATTGAGCAGATCAGAATCCCATGTTTCGCTCGGCGACTCCGATTCAATCCGCGTATATATCGACGAACAACGAATACGACGATTTTACATTTGCTCATTTGCACCCGTCTTTTGAAACCGACCACCCGCGATACACTAAGTTTACGGTCGATTCTTGTCGCGGTGGCGAAATATTTTTATTCATCCAAATCAGTTTTATGATGTCAACATGCTAAATGATCGTCTCACTACTTCCACTGCGAGCTCCGGCACATGATTCGACGATTGACGACGGATATTTGTTCTAAAGCCGTTTACTATCGGATTTCTTGGTTTTTCAGCGGGGTTTGGGTCTGGTCAATACAATTTTGATTAATTCTACTAAATTTTACTTTTTCTTGCTTCTTTTTTTCTCGTAAAATCGATTCTTACCGTTTCTATGGACACTGCGCCTACTCTCCCGCGCGTATCGTTTGTAATACGCTATAATTTTAACACGCGCAAGGTGGTCGGTTTCAAAAGAGGTGGTCGATATGTGGTAGTCTCACCATACCGTACTACTAGTGTGAGTGGATTAAAGATATGACTAACTTGTCCAGTGTTGAGAAACGGGCCCTAGGAGCATCCAGGCTATGTCATGTGTATACCCAGTTGTTGTGTGTCCGGACAGGTTGTGTGTCCGGACGATCAATTTTAGAAAGTCATTTGGAAAAAATTACAAGCGAATTTTCATCAAATTTTAGTACAAAATTTTAGAAAATATTATAGAGAACAAAATAGAAGATGATTACAACTATTGAATTCATACTTTTAGTGTAATCTTAAGACAAAAAAGAAGGCTTCAAAAATATAAAGTGTCCGGACACCCGATCCCCCATCCTACCACTAGAATATACGCCTACCCCAAAATACACTTCTCATTACGGTACACTTAAATGACTCACCTTCGCTGCCGCGACATTTCCGACTTGAACTTTCTTTCCACTCTCTCGTTTCGTGTTTTGATCTAAAAATATTAACAAACAAATGAAACCCATTTAAGAGACATTGTAAGCGATTATTTCGTCAATGAATACTTTTCAAAAGTTTATAAATATGAGAACTTACTGAGAACCAACACGGGAGCTCTGCCTGGCATCATCATTTTGAATCTCTTGTGTTTTAGAACAATCTCGAATATATACGCGAATCTGCGGTTTATAACCGTACCGTACCGTACCCCCACGTGCGATTTATAGCTAGGCAACTTGCTAAAGGATACCGGTACTACACAGCTCGGCCAGGTAAATTTGAACACATGTCCAGAACCAAATCGACACAGTTTTGCGTTGTGGTGCGCTTGTAATATAGATCTAATCTCGCTCATCATGCTCATTGAGAGTTCTCGGGCCCAGGCGCGTAGCCAGGGGGGGGGGGGGGGCGGTGGGGGCGGTCGCCCCCCCAAAACGTCCCCAAAAAGAAAAAAAGAAGGGAAAAAAGAGGGGAGAAAAGGAAAAGGGAAGGGAGGAAAGGGAAGAAAGGTAGCTTTGTGTTTTTTTTTTTTTTTTTTTCTCAAAAGAGAAACTCCTTCTCTCTTGCTCTAAATTTATATATGAATTTTGCTTCCGCGCGGCGCGCGGTTAAATGATAATATTGAAGTTCTCCATTGTTTCCCCCACCCTTTCTCTAACCCTGTTTTTCCACCGGCTCAGCTATGTGTTTCTTGCCAGTCAAAGTTCAAATGTATACATTAGGGCATATAATTAGAGTAAGGTTAGGCCGAAGTATATGAAGTTATCTTTTTTTTTAATTGATTGCGCAACTTCTGGACGGGTCGGCCCTGGGCGGGTAAAATCTTTATATCAATTTCTGCCGTCACCTCCATAAAGTCAACTTCTCCTGCTTTTCAGCTCATTACTAAACAACCATAATTTTGGGGCAAACAGGTTCCTAATTTAAAAAGAGGAAGGTATAAAATTCGTGTCGTATTTGATAAAAAAGTACAATATTTATTATCAAATTCTATTAAACTTCATGTCATTTCCCTGCACATTCATCTCCTGTCCTGTTTTGCGCATTCAGTTTGAAATTTTGAATGACACTTAGGGTTCTTTATAATTCAAAATGAAGCGCTTCAGGATAAGTCAAAGAAATTAGGCATCCTTTTTTATATAATTTCAATGAATCACAGAAGTTTCAACTTTTTGCGCACTATTTTCCTTGTAATGAAGTTCAATAATCTTAGATTGAAATCAATCGAATTAGACCCGATGGGGTATTAGAGATATCTGCATTTGATGAAACTTCCGCCCTTTGAAACTTCGGAGTTTCATTGCTCTGCGCGGGGAGGATTAATATCTTCCTCCCGGCATATACACTTCTTCTCCTCTGTTTTGCGAGTTATGCACTGTCGCTAAATTGTTTGTAATCAAATCTGATCTTTCCAAGGGAAGTATTCAATATATCTTTGAAAATACCCTTTTATCGGGACCCTTTTCATGGCAGAAAAAAAATTGAAAAAACGCTTTAGCTTCCGCGCTTCGCGCGGGGTTATTATTTTAATTTCCTCCATTGTATTCCCTTTTTATGCGTTCGCTCACAATCACTTTTGAAAACAAGGTTCATGAAAAAAAGGTTCAAAATCACAATATTGTCAACTGAATTGGAGGTGATATAGGTACTAGAGACAAGAGAGACGGCTCTTTTTCATTTTGATTTATGAAACACCAAAAGCTTCGCGCTTCGCGCGGGAGGGGGAAACTCCCCCTCCCTGCACCCACCCCCTAGGGAGCGCGCTTCGCGCGCTCTGTAAGTGTTGGCACGCTTTGCGTGCGATTACCGCCCCCTCCAAAATGAAATCCTGGCTACGCGGTTGCTCGGGCCCAGATCAAGATATATCTGGGGCAGGTTTATAGAAATAAAGCTTGATTATAGACATTATTATAGATATTTTAGACTTCGTTCTAGTGAAGACACTACAATTTTACACATTCCTAGAGTTGTTTCAAAAGATTTTTGCGGTCCCAAATTATGGAATAGTTTACCAATAATTCACCTTCGATCATGCACTTCTGTTGAATCTTTTAAAAGAAATTTGAAAACATATTTATTTTTGTTGTAGTGTAACTGTAATATTGGAGAGCAATCAAGAGCAATTTCAATTGATTATGCGCTATATAAGTATCAATTTATTATTATTATTATTATTATTGATCGTAGAACATTGATTGATTGATTGATTTTATTCGTCAAGAATATCACAGGAGATTACAATAAAATTGAAGAATACCTTGACAGGATAGCCCATGAAAGCCGAAAGGCTTATTTCCAATGGGGTCCTATAGTTAGTATAAAACATTAACATATTGAAACAAAAAGTATAAATAGTAGAGCGGATTAGCTCCAAAAATCACAACAATTGTGCAAATTTTGACTAAAGCATGAAACTTTCACAAGTATTAGTATATGCCGTAAGATTTATTTTAAAGGTGGGAGGTAAATTTCAAAATGCCATTTTCGGCCGTTGCCATGGCAACGGATTAATTTCAAAAAAATGACATACATTCCCATGTAAATGGTAAATAAACATGACATAGATGACCAAAATGATAATTTTCAAGTTCCCAATTGAATATATATAAAATTTAGAAACATTCAAAATTAACAAGATAGTTCCAATTGGTCCGTTGCCATGGCAACGGCTTGTTTTTCCCCAGAAAAATAAAAAAACTGATTAAAAAAACGTTGTAGATTAGGATTTATCTTTAATTTCCCCTAATTTTACAGTGTAAAACAACGATATTTTGGTTGCTCAATGTATAAACTACATCTCAAGCCATTGCCATGGCAACCAAATAACATCTAATTTACAAAAATAACATGGTAAACTAGACAATGGACAGGTGGAAAATACAACTGGAAATGACTTAATCTGTATGCTTAAGTTTTGACCCCCTCATTTGAACAAAAAATACAGAATGTGTTCTGCAGGAGTTCTTTATAAAGATAAAACATTATGTTGCCTTGGTAATGCTTGAATTAAATAAAAAAAAACGAATGTTGCAAAGATCCCGTTGCCATGGCAACAGTTTATTTCCCTCTAGAAAGGTAAAAATATTGATAAAAATATAGAATACATGTATGATCATCATTCCATTTTCAATATTTTTAAGGAACTAATCAAAATATGATTGTGACTACATTTATAAATATAACATCTTAAGCCATTGCCATGGCAACCAGATAACATCTAATTTAAAAAACAACAGCAGGGATGACAAGGTTATGGATAGGTGAAAAGTACAATGAAAATTAACTTATGTATATGCATAAGGTTTGACCTACTCAATTAATTTAGGGGAAATAATACAGTGAGTGTTCTGCATGAACTAATTGGAATGATACAGATTGATGTTGCCTTGGTAATACTTGAATTCAACGATAAATATCAATGTTGCAAATTGCCTGTTGCCATAGCAACGGATCATTTAGTACCAGTTTTTATTAAAAAAGGACTATAGAATCTGGTTTTTCTTGCATTTCCCCCAATCTTAGTGTGTTAAACATAGATATGTTTGATGCAAATTGTTTAAATAAAATCTAATGCTATTGCCATGGCAACCAAATAATATCTAATTCACAAAAAAATAATAATTTGGATGACAAGATCATGGACAGGTGGAAAATACAAATATAACTCAATATGCGAAAGGTTTGGCTAGTCATTTAATTTTAAACAAAAAATTCACTAAGTATTCTGCATGAGTTCATTAGAATAATAAATTGATGTTGCCTCGGTAATTCTTGAATTAAATGATAAATATTAATAATTCAAATGTTCTGTTGCCATGGCAACAGCTCATTTCCCCCAGAAAAGTATCAGCAGCTTTGATAAATAAAAACATGATAAAATCTGATTTTTCTTTCATTTCCCTTAAGTTAAGGGTATTAGAAAATATATGTTTGCGGTTAATATGTAGATAACATCTTCAGCCATTGCCTTGGCAACCAATCAAGATGTAATTTATAAATACAAAAAAAAATTACTGTTGAAATGATAATGGTCAGGTGGGATGTAAAATAAAGGTTTACTTTTAAAAGCTCCATAATGTTTGACCAGTCATTAAAGGGGAATGAAACCTTTGGAACAAGTAGGCTTGTGTCGAAACAGAAAAATCAAAGAATAAGAACAAAGAAAGTTTGAGAAAAATCAGACAAATAATAAGAAAGTTATGAGCATTTGAATATTGCAATCTCTAATGCTATGGAGATCCTCCCATTGGCAACGCTACAAGGATGCGTGATGTCACACATGAACAACTTTCCCTTTGATGGACCCTGAAAATTTGTCTTTTTGCTTTTTCGTATGGTGATACAAACTCTTTATCCATGATGTATTCTTTAAAAATCTGTATTACATGCCCTCCTATAGAAAGAATACATGTTCTACTGATAGATGTAATAAAAGAGGCAATTTAAGTGAAATATATACTAAAGTAATGGGGAGAGTTGTTCAAGAGTGACATCACACATCTTTGTCGCATTGCCAATGTGAGGATCTCCATAGCACTAGTGATCGCAATATTCAAAAGCTCATAACTTTCTCATTATTTGTCCGATTTTTCTCAAACTTTCATTGATCTGTTTCTTAGATTTTTCTGTTTTCACACAAGCTATCTTGTTCCAAAGGTTTCATTCTCCTTTAAGTTTTGAACAAAAATTACAGTAAGTGTTCTGCATGAGTACAATAGCATGATAAAAACTGATGCTGCCTTGGATATGGTTGAATTTAATATCATTTTTTTGCAAATGTGTAACGGATCGTTTTTCCCCCAGAAAATACCATCTTTGATAAAAAAAATACCTAGTAGAATCTTATTTTTCATTCATTTCCACTAAGGTTAGGGTGTCAAACATACACGTACATGTTTGTTGTTAAATGTATAAATAACATTTTAAGGCGTTGAAATGGCAATAACATAACATTTCATTTACAAAAAAAAACATAGCTGACAAGATAATGGACCGAAGGAAAATACAATAAAATTAACTGAATATGCGTAAGGTTTGACCTACTCTTTTAATTTTGAACAAAAGTTACATTAAGTGTTATGCATGATTTCATTAGGATGACAAAAATTACTTTTGTTTTGGTAATGCTTGAACATAATGATGAATATCAATGTTACAAATGGCTCCAGAAAAGTACAAATTTTGATAAAAATATGTTTATTTATTTCCTTTTCCCTTATAGGAGGTTGCTGAACATAAATATGCTACATGATAAGCACCATCTTATTTCATTATACATGGCATCGAAATAAGACCTACACAAATCACATCAGACTTTTTTGGGCTCAAATAAATTCCCGAAACTCTCATTTTGATGCTGGACAATTACGTTCAAAGTATTCGCAGGCGGCCATTTTGAAGAGAGCGTTTTGGGGTGATTTGTGTTTTAAAGCTGTTCATCATATCAATATCTAAGGGGATTATAGGGGTTGATGAATCAAAATCTTAAGTCTATTTGAGGAGTAGACATGGTCTTGATATCCTAATCAAGGTAAATACAGTAAATCAACTTTTACATGGAGATCATGAAATCATGAAATCCTTCCTTGTTCGACTGTTTTAGCATACTTGGCTTGAAATATGATAGCAAAGCACTATTAGGCATCATCTGCCAGGATACACCTTTTAATTCCTGCATACAAATGTCAGAAAATCGTTACTTTGTGAAAATTCCCATAATTTCTTTAAAAATTCATGAAAATTGCCGAAAATTAAAAAAAAATTCCCACAAAAGTCACGTTTATTCCCATGGAAAGTTTCCATCAAGAAAATTCCCGGGAATTTGCAACCCGTCTCCCCCCCCCCCTCCCAAAAAAGAAAAAAAATCATTATCAAGAAAGAATACAGAGAAAGTGAAAGAGAGATGGATAAAATATGATTATTTTACGAATAATATACCAAAAAGGAAAAATTTGGAAATTTTTGCTCTGTCGCTGGCTCGGTGAGAACATTTTAAAGTAAATTTTGCTTGATACGTCATATCTGGCCCCCTCAAAATTGCACTGCTGATTTTGAAGAAGAAAATTTTGTAATACTGTGATAATTCTTAAAGTAACATATGAATCTATTCAACGCCAAGTGTAATCTATTCACTGGTTATTTTACATGAAAAGTAGACTCGTCAAATAAAATAAAAAATACCTTTACTGGTTGAAAGGTTAAAAATAATTTAAGCAAGGGTATTCCAAGATGGTGCCCTCAGTGGGTGCCATAGGCTAAAAATCCACAATTCATCCATTACTTGATAAAATGGCTTTAATTTGGTTTCTATTCATTGGTTTTAAGGATCAAGTAGTACATTGGACCAAGTTACAGGGAAAGCCAGTGGTCTGGAATGTCCAAAAATCCAAGATGGCTTCAAAAAATTGAATCTAAAATGGTTGCTTATACCTAAAGCGGACATACCTCATTTCATATTGGCCTGGAGGATAATATTTTGGTGTCTAAATCATTGGTTTCAAGAGTAAATCATTGGTTTCAAGAGTCTAACAATATTAGTACAAGTTACAATGACAGTCAGGTGTATTCGAAAATCCAATATGGCTTCCAAAAACTATTCTAAAATGGCTGCTGATACTTAAAAGTGGAATAACTCCTTTTATATTCACCTGTGAGATATGATTTTGGTGTCTAAACCATAGTTTCAAAAGTGAAATAATAAATTAGGACATAGTTTGTTCAATATCTGTCTGGGGAATATGATTTTGATGTCTAAACCATCATCATAAAACCATGGTTTAATGCATTAGAACAAGTTACAAGGACAACCAATGGACTGGTATGTTAAAAAAATCCAAGATGGCCTCCAAAATGGGGTCTAAATTGACTGTTGTTACTTCGAAATGGACATATAATTCATTAATAATGCACATTGGGGGTATGATTTTGGTGTCTACACTAGTGTTTCAGGGGTCAACTAATACTGTACACTGTGTCAAGTTGAATGGACAGTCAGGTGTCAATATTGTGTCCAAAAATTCAAAGATTGTTTGAAAAATGGGGGTTTTAATGTTACTTAAAAGTGGACATAGTACATTAAAAAATACTCCTGGGGATGTTATTTTGGTGTCTACATTAGAATTTCAAGGATCAAATGATACGTTGGGACTGGTTACAATGATGTATAGATGTCCATTTTGCCTGAAAATCCAAGATGGCATCAATGAATGGGTTAAAAAATGACGACTGTTACGTTGAAGTGGATATGATATCCACTTGTGAGAATCTACCTTGGATTTTGGACAAAATTGAAAATTAACCATCCTTGTTACTTGTCCTAATGTAATAGTGGACCCTTCATACCACAGTGTAGACACCAAAGATGTTTCTCACAGGTTGTATGAACTCTGATAATTTTTTAGTGATAGAAGTAATTTTAGATTCCATTTTGGTCACCCTCTTGGATTTTTAGGCAATTTGGACAACTGGATATCATTGTAACAAGTCTAAACGTATTTTTCGAAACTTTAAACCAAAGTTTGAACACCAAAATGATTTTTCCTTGGTTGACTTTCAATGAACTATGTCAATTTTTAAGCAACAGACTCCAATTAAACCCCGATTGTTTGAAGCCATCTTAGATGTTTAGACATATTGGATTACTCACTGTCCTTGTAACTTGTTCCATATCATGATGTATTTACTGACTTTTAAAACCATGGTTTAGATATCAAAATAATATGCCCTTGGCAGATATTACACGAAATATGTCAATTCTTTAGTAACAGGGCTATTCTATAATCCATTTTTTGAAGCCACCTTGGATTTTTGACATACTTGACCACTGAGTGTTCTTGTAACTTGTCCTAATGTATAGTTTGACACATTTCACCATGGCATAAACTTATTCCAGGCTATTAAACAATCTACGTTTTTTTAATGCAGCAACAACAATTTTAGACTCTATTTTCAAAGCCATCTTGGATTTTTTAAATATACTGGACAACTGACTGTCCGTGTAACTTGTCATAGTGTATTACTTGACCATTGAAACCATGGTCTAGACACCAAATCATATATCCCAGACGGATATGAAATAAGCTATGTCCATTTATATATCAACAGCCATTTCAAACTCCATTTTTGGAAGCTGTCTCAGGGTCTTGGACACATCAGACCACTGGCTGTCCTTGTAACTAGTCACAATATACTACTTCACCCTTAAAACCATTGCATATAAACCACATTAAGCCACTGGAATTAGATGTAATTTGGTTGTCATGGCAATGGCATAAGTAATTTGTATATCAACAGCAAACATAATGCTTTGCACTCTAAAATTAGGGGAAATTTATGACAAAATGCAGATTCTAAACTGTTTTTCGATCAAATTTGGTACTTTATTCGGGAAAAAAGGAGTCATTGCCATGGCAACGGGCTATATGTAACAGTGATATTTATCATTAAATTCAAGCATTACCAAGGCAACCTCAAATTTTATCATTCTAATGAACTAATGCGAACCACTGTAATCTTTGTTCAAAATTAATTGACTGGGTCAAACCTTGAGTTAATGGATTGCATTTTCCACCTGTCCATTATCATGTCAACCATGTTATTTTTTTCAAATTAGATGTTATTTGGTTGCCATGACAATGGCTTAAGCTATAATTTGAATGTTAACAGGAAACATATCCATTCTTACCCTAAAATTAGGGGAAATGAAAGGAAAAAATCAGATTCTACAGATTTTCTGATCAAAACTGGTACTTTTCTTGGGGAAATGAGTAGTTGCTATGGCAACAGGTCATTTGCAACGTTGATGTTTATCGAATTCAATTATTACCAAGGCAACTTCAATGTTTATCATTCTTAGAATGATAAATAGTTCATGCAGAACACTCATTGTATTGTTTCCCCTAGATTAATTGAGGTCAATCCTGATGCATACAGTGATGCACATCAAGTGAATTTTCATTGTATTTTTCACCTGTCCATATCCTTCTCATCCATGTTGTTTTTTTAATTAGATGTTATCTGGTTGCCATGGCAATGGTCTAAGATGTTATATTTATAAATTTAGTCACATATATATCTCGATTAGTACCTTAAAATTATTGAAAATGGAAAGATGATCATACATGTCTGTATTCTAAATTCTTATCAATATTTTTACCTTTCTAGAGGGAAATAAGCTGTTGCCATGGCAACGAGCCCTTTGTAACATTTAAAAAAGAATTTAATCCAAGTGTTACCAAGGCAACATAAGTTCATATCTTTTTAAAGAACTCCTGCAGAACATTTTAAGTACTTTTTGTTCAAATGAGGGGGTCAAAAGTTAAGCATACAGATTAAGTCAATTCTAATTGTATTTTCCACCTGTCCATTGTGTTGTCAACCATGTTATTTTTTTTTTTCAAATTAGATTAATTTGGTTGCCATGACAATGGCTTCAGATATTGTTTGTATGTTAACAGCAAACATATCAATTCTTACCATTAAATTAGGGGAAATGAAAGAAAAATCAGAGTCCAAAGTCCTTTTTCTAATCAAAACTAGAACTTTTTTGCGTAAATGAGCCGTTGCTATGGCAACAGGTCATTTGCAATTGAATTGATATTTATCGTTGAATTCAAGTGTTACTAAGGTAACATCAATGTTTATCATTCTAATTAGTTCATGAAGAACACTCACTGTATACTGTTTCCCCTAAATTAATTGAGTAGGTCAAAACTTATGCATAAAAGTTATTTTCATTGGATTTTTCACCTATCCATAACCCTGTCATCCCTGTCATTGATTTTTTTTAATTAGATGTTATTTGGTTGCCATGGCAATGGCTTAAGATGTTATATTTATAAATGCAGTCACAAACATATATTTTTATTAGTTCCTTAAAAATATTGAAAATGGAATGATGATCGTATTCTACATTTTTATCAATATTTTTACCTTTCTAGAGGGAAATATGCTGTTGCCATGGCAACGGGATCTTTGCAACATTTGTTTTTTGAATTTAATTCAAGCATTACCAAGGCAACATAATGTTTTATCTTTATAAAGAACTCCTGCAGAACACTTTCTGTATTTTTTGTTCAAATGAGGGGGTCAAAACTTAAGCATACAGATTAAGTCATTTCCAGTTGTATTTTCCACCTGTCCATTGTCTTGTTAACCATTTAATTTTTGTAAATTGATGTTATTTGGTTGCCATGGCAACGGCTTGAGATGTAGTTTATACATTGAGCAACCAAAATATAATTGTTCAACACTGTAAAATTCGGGAAAATTAAAGATAAATCCTATTCTACAACGTTTTTTTAATCAGTTTTTTTATTTTTCTGGGGAAAAACAAGTCGTTGCCATGGCAACGGACCAATTGGAACTATCTTGTTAATTTTGAATGTTTCTAAATTTTATATATATTCATTTGGGAGCTTAAAAATTATCATTTTGGTCATCTATATCATGTTTATTTAGCATTTACATGGGAATGTATGTCATTTTTGAGAAATTAATCCGTTGCCATGGCAACGGCCGAAAATGGCATTTTAAAATTTACCTCCCATCTTTAAAATAAATCTTAGGGCATATACTTATACTTGTGAAAGTTTCATGCTTTAGTCAAAATTTGCACAATTGTTCGGCTAATCCGCTCTACTAAAACTACGACAAGTCCCGGGGGGGGGGGGCACTCGACCAAAAAAGTGGTAGGGGTGTGCCGCGGGCGAGACAAAAAACGGGGGCCTTGGAGCGGGCGAATTGTAAAAAGGAGGGTCCTCGGAACGGGCTTCGGAATTACAAATGTTTGTGAAAACGGGGGTCCTTGGAACGGGTCGCCTGCGTGCGAGTGCGTATGCATCCCTATGGAACGTGCATGCAGCTAGCCCGGCGGCACGACTGACGGGCGCGCTAGCGCAGAAGCGATGGTCGGACAGCGAGCTGCGGCCGCTTTTCACCAAAATTGCGACCGGAACGGCGTACCGGAAAATATGCGAAGCCCTGGAGCGGATTTTTTTCCTTCTTTTTTCTCGAGAAGAAGAAAATGCTATGCTTTGGAGCGGCTTTCTTTGTTCTTTTTCTCAATAAGACAAAAATGCTATGCCTCGGAACGGAAATTTGAGTGTAAAAATGGGGGTCCCCTCCGCGGCACATACCCACTATGCATTATATACTGAGTGCCCCCCCCCCGGGCGACAAGTACTGGAATATGGTTTTAAAACAATAATAATTAAATACATACATACATATTCATCAGTCAAATGATATGCAAACATCTGAAGCAAACAACAATCCTCCGAATATATGAAAGAAGATTATTTCAACATACCCTACATTATCTACAATACTAGAGACCAACTGTACAAAATGTTTGATTTTTACTGGTTATATTGCTCTCGGGTAGCCGCCAGTTTTAGGTGCTTCTTTAAAGGGGAATCCAGCCTTGGCCATAAAATGTTGTGTTGGGAAGGAGAAAAATAATTAAACAGAATGGTGAAAGTTTGAAAGAAATCGGACAAGCAATAAGAAAGTTATAGCTGCTTTAAAATTGAGATCACTAATAGTATGTAGATTTCAAATTGGCAACTGGGTAAGTAAATTATGACAATGGTCAAGGACAACTTTCCCATAGGCCATGTATTTTATTATCAGGGATTTGTGGTGTTATATTTACCAACCATTTTCTTTGCATCGCACTTGCCGCATACCCCTCCACGAAAAACAATCATTTTCGTGCGCGACAAATTACATCATGATTCCGGACGCGCATATTTTTTTCAAGTGAAATAAATATATAATTGTTTCCCTATAATATATATTTCACTTGAAAAAAATGTGTTTCTCTTCTACTAAAACATTTCATTTAATGAAATTTATATTTCACTTTTCAAAAAAATATGTTTCACTTTTCAAAAAGATATATATTTCACTTTTCAAAATAATATATTTCACTTTTCAAAAAATATAAATTTCACTTTTCAACAAAATATATTTCACTTAAAAAAAATATATATTTCACTTTAAAAAAAAAATATTTCACTTTTCAAAAAAAGTGTGTTTCACTTTTGAAAAAAATATATTTCATTTTTCAAAAAAATATATTTCACTTTTCCAAAAAATATATTCACTTTTTTTTTTCGACGAAGAATCATTTTACTTGTTACATTTTAATTTTGAGAGAAAACAAATCCTTTCACTTATGTTGGATAACACATGCGGCTGCCGTATTAGACCGTACGTAAAATTTATCTATCTATCTATCTACATGATATATCTATCTCTCTGCCTAGTATATATATATCTGTTTAAATATGTCTATCTTTCTATCTATCTATCTATCCATCTATCTATTTACCTTTCTATCTCTCGAACTATTTATTTTTCTATCTATCTGTCCAATAATTATCTGTTTAAATATGTCTATCTATCTATCTATCTATCTATCTATCTATCTATCTATCTATCTATCTATCTATCTGTCTGTCTGTCTGTCTCTTTATCTATCTATCTTTCTATCTAATATCTATTCATTTCTTTTAATATGTCTGTATATCTGTTTATTCATCAATCAATCTATATATCTATCTAATGATTTATCCGGCTGTTTAAATGTCTGTATATCTGTCTTTCTATCTATCTGCCTATTTATCTTTATCTATCTACCTATCTCTCTGCCTAATATATATATATCTGTTTAAATATGTATATCTTTCTTTCTATCTACCTTTCCATCAATCTGTCTATCTATTTATCTATCTATCTCTCGAAGTATTTTTTTTTCTATCTATCTGTCTAATTATTATCTGTTTAAATATGTCTATCTATCTATCTATCTATATATCTACCTTTTATCTATCTATCTATCTATCTAATGACTTATCCGGCTGTTTAAATGTCTGTATATCTGTCTTTCTATCTATCTGCCTATTTATCTTTATCTATCTATATATCTATCTTATGTCTATCTGTTCAAAATATGTATGTCTATACCTTATATCTTTCAATCTTATATATATTGATCTGTTTAAACAATCATGTCTGTTTATTTGACTGTTTATCTATTTAATGAATATCTATTAAATCTGTTTAATACGTTATTCTATCTGTCTATCTATCTATAAATATATCGATCTATTTTCTCTCTATCTATAGATATCTATCCATCTATTTATCTATCTGTGTATGTACCTATGTATATATCTGTCTCTGAATCTATGTGTATATCAAATATAATATCATAATCACCGTTATCATCATCATCATATTTGCCATCAATCATGATCAGCATCCTCCTCCTCATCATCGTATTTTTTATCGTCAATCAATATCTATCTAATGTCTATCTAATACCTATTTATCTCTTTATATCTATCTATATTTTAATATATATCTATCTATCTTCTATTAATCTATCCACCTATCATTTATCTATCCATCCATCTATCTTTCTTATATGTATCTGTTTAAATATGTATGTCTATCTGTCTGTCTATTTATCTCTCATACTTGTATCCACTCATTTGTTTAAATAATTATGTCTATTTATCTATTTATCTACGACAGACCACCTAATTCGTCCGCACGACGAATTAAAATCTAGTTTCACCTGTTACATTTTTAATAAATCTGAGAGAAAACAAATCCTTTCACTTTTGTTGGATATCACATACGACGGCTGCCGTATTAGACCGTACGTAAAATTCATTCCTCACGTAAAAATCCATTCCTCTCGCTAAGAAAAACATTTCACTCTTGTTGCAAAATTCATTTCACTCAATTGCAAAAAAATACGTTCCTCTTTTTTCTCGGCCTGTAGGCGGCGCGCACCATTGTTGGTGGGACGAGGCACAGGTAACAGAGATGGTTGCAAAATTTTCGCTGTGCTGAGGGGAGAAATCATGAATGCGGTTGCAACACACAAACTGACAAGGATATGGGGATACCAGCGAACCCAATTACGACACTTTCCCACGCGTGCCCGAGAATGCACCACGAGGTGGGCCCATAAACATAAAAAATATCGCTGATTATGCACAATAGCCAGTGCAATCAGCTGTTGTATTCTGCCCTACGATCAATCACTAACGTTTTGTAGGCATGATATGAAGCATGTATAGCTCCACGCATGAAGCACGCATGGCACTACACTATCTCCGGAGCTGAATTGACAAGGTGTTGAAATTTCCCTTTTCTCTCTCTCTTTAACTTCATTGACACACGATAATCGCGATGATTGATGAAATGAAGCTTACAAAAGGCTACATTTCACTGGTCAACTCGCTTGTACTTGCGTTGCAAAACCAATGTGCTGAGAGTAGAAAACCCCCCAAACCCCCATTCATGTCTTGGACAAACTGGAGAGAACTTGGTTTTGCAGTACAGGTACAAGCGAGTTGACCAGTGAATTGTAGCTTTTTGTAAGCTTCATTTCATCAATCATTACGATCATCGTATGTCAATGAAGTTATAAAGACAGACGGAATGGAGAAAAGGGAAATTTCAACACTTACCTTGACTATTCAGCTCCGTATATAGTCTATGTATAAAGTATGCATGCCTCACAGTGGCGTAACAGGCGGGGGGCAGGGGGGGCAAGCTGCCCCCCCTGGCGGAGCTCACCGGGAAAAAAAAACGGGAAAAAGAAAAAAGGGAGGAAGAAAGGGAAAGGGAAAGGAAAGAAAAGAAAAAGGGGGAAAGGGGAAAGGAAAAGGGAAAAGAAAACTAAGAAAAAACATAAAAAAGGGACAATGGAAAGATAACGGGAAAAGGAAGGAAAAAAGAACAATTCGCCCCGATATAATACATTAGCATGATTAGTAAGACAGGGAAATAAATTAAAGATGACAAAAAGGCAAACAAAAGCGGGAAATAAAGGCAAAATGGAATTAGCCAAAATCTAAATTGGAAAATAAAGAATAGGGACAAGATAACGTACACTATACCGGGCTGCCGAGGATTGAGATAACGAGCGGGAAGAAAATGGATGGTATATAACATAATGTCGTATGAAAGTCTATCATAAACTTGCTAAATCTCCAAAGGCTCTGTCCAAGAGTCAAGACCCCGTGCAGTGGGGGCTCTTCATCTGTAACATTTAATGGGTTCTATAACGGGCCCCTATATGGACCCTTCCTGCATTAAGCTTTACGTTGAAGCACTGGCATACCGGGGGGTGGTTCCACAGCCAAGGGGAAATAAAGGAAAATAAAGGAGGCACCGAAATAAGAATGAAAAAAAATACATGACATGATATTTGCTATAATGATGTAAAAATCTATCACATAATTAGAATTTCATTTTAACAGGCCATTATTTTTCTGGCTCGCTTCGCTCGCTGGCGACTTTTTACAAATTTTCCCACATTTGCTATGGTGTGCCCCTCAAAATATTTGGATGATTACGATACACGTACTGCATTGAATTTATGTGTTGTGTTAAAGCTATATAAATATAGGCCTACACGCAATTTGATTAAAATAAGAGGACATCTGTAAGGTTTAAAATGGCTTTGATATCAAGAGGTTCCGGGGCTCTGTCCTGGACCCTACCCATATGGATGAGTTGGACCATGGCCCCCAAAAGTTCTACAACCAAACAAAAAAAATGAGGAAAGAAAGCTAGGAAAGTGTATTATATTTTTCTGAATATCACGTTAAAATCTATCTTCATGTTAGATTCTCATGAAAAGGTGATTTTTTTTATCTCGCTCGCTTCGCTCGCTCGAGACCTATATTAAGCTACTTCTTGCCAGAAGCGCCATTTCGGCCCCCTCGAGCATATAGAGCTTCGCCCTGATGCTCACAATCATAACAAAAATCCTGTTCACCGTGGCGTACAAAAAAAGAGAGAAAAAAGGAAAGAGAGGAGGGTGAAATATGATATCATCTTTTTAACATTATGTCAAAATCTGATTTTTGCAATAAATATTTCAAAAAATTTTGCTCGCTCGCTTCGCTCGCTCGTTTATATATATATATATATATATTTGCCCGATACGCCATATCGCCCCCTCAAAATTTGTGCCTTATGACGCCATTGTTGTTCCATGATATGACCGGGAAATTTTTGGCTCTTGCCCCCCCCCCCCCTGGCCACCGACCCCTGTTACGCCGCTGATGCCTCATGCCTACAAAACGTATAGCCAGACCGTGCTAAGGTTAGTGATTGATCGTAGGGCAGAATACAACAGCTGATTGCACTGTCTATTGTGCATAATCAGCGATAAAATCAAACTTTACGTTTTGTGTTTATGGGCCCATCTCGTGGTGCATTCTCGTGCACGTGGGGAAAGTGACGTAATTGGGTTTGCTG
The DNA here is from genome assembly GCF_037042905.1 of Lytechinus pictus. NCBI lineage: Eukaryota > Metazoa > Echinodermata > Echinoidea > Temnopleuroida > Toxopneustidae > Lytechinus > Lytechinus pictus. The sequence goes on from NC_087249.1 coordinate 38,330,575, forward strand.
GTATCCCCATATCCTTGTTATTTTGTGTTGCAACCGCATTCATGATTTCTTCCCTCAGCACAGCGAAAATTTTACAACCATCTCTGTTACCTTGTCCCCCCAACAATGGTGCGCGCCGCCTACAGGCCGAGAAAAAAGAGGAACGTATTTTTTTGCAATTGAGTGAAATTAATTTTGCAACAAGAGTGAAATGTTTTTCGTAGCGAGAGGAATGGATTTTACGTGAGGAATGAATTTTACGTACGGTCTAATACGGCAGCCGTCGTAAGTGTTAGGGCCTATCCAACAAAAGTGAAAGGATTTTTTTTCTCTCAGATTTAAAATGTAACAAGTGAAACTGGATTTTAATTTGTCGTGCGGACGAATTAGGTGGTCTGTCGTAGATAAATAGATAAACAGACATAATTATTTAAACAAATTAGTGGATATAAGTATGAAAGATAAATAGACAGACATATAGGCATACATATATACAGATACATATAAGAAAGATAGATAAATAGATAGATAAGATAGATACCGGTAGATATATTAAAAAATAGATAGATATAAACAGATAAATAGGTATTAGATAGATAAACAGATAGACATTAGATAGATATTGATTGACGATAAAAAATACGATGATGAGGAGGAGAATGCTGATAATGATTGATGGCAAATATGATGATGATGATAACGGTGATTATGATATTATAATTGATATACACATAGATTCAGAGACAGATAGATACATAGGTACATACGCAGATAGATAAATAGATGGATAGATATATAGATAGAGAGAAAATAGATCGATATATTTATTGATAGATAGACAGATAGCATAACATATTAAACAGATTTAATAGATATTAAATAGATAAACAGACAAATAAACAGACGTGATTATATAAACAGATCAATATATATTAGATTGAAAGATAAAAGGACATACAGATAGACATACATATTTTGAACAGATAGACATAAGATAGATATATAGATAGATAAAGATAAATAGGCAGATAGATAGAAAGACAGATATACAGACATTTAAACAGCCGGATAAGTCATTAGATAGATAGATAGATAGATAAAAGGTAGATATATAGATAGATAGATTTGTAGATAGATAGATAGACATATTTAAACAGATAATAATTAGACAGATAGATAGAAAAAAAATACTTCGAGAGATAGATAGATAAATAGACAGACAGATTGATGGATAGATAGATAGAAAGAAAGATATACATATTTAAACAGATAGATATATATTAGGCAGAGAGATAGATAGATAGATAAAGATAAATAGGCAGATAGAGATAGATATACAGACATTTAAACAGCCGGATAAATCATTAGATATATAGATAGATTGAATGATAAATACTAGTAAACAGATATACAGACATATAAAAAGAAATAGATATTAGATAGATAGAGAGAGAGACAGACAGACAGATAGATAGACAGACATATTTTAACAGATAATTGTTAGACAGATAGATAGAAAGATAAATAGTTCGAGAAGTAGATAGATAAATAGACAGACAGATAGATGGATAGATAGATATATAGAAAGATATCTAACCCAAGTAAAAACTTAATTTTATAAGGAAAAGAAAAACCAGACAAGTTGATAGGTGAAAGTTTGAACAATATTGGACAAACAACAAGAGAGTTATGAATTTTTAAAAGTTGTAAATATTGGTAATCACTATACCCATGGAGACTTCAAATTGGCCGCATATGGGATGTCATAGTGATGTAAGGCAAGGACTACTCTTCCATGTACTCCAATACATATTATGGCTAAAATGTCATTTTTCCCAAAAGTTTTATTTCAAATTATATTTTTCTTTCATGAGGACATAAAACAATATACTACCTGGGTTATATTTAGATTACTGCCCCAGGGGAATGGGTACTTAGGAGAAAACCACAAATCCCTGATAATAAAGTACATGGCCTATGGGAAAGTTGTCCTTGCCCCTTGTCATAATTTACTTACCCAGTTGCCAATTTGAAATCTACATAATATTAGTGATCTCAATTTTAAAGCAGCTATAACTTTCTTATTGCTTGTTCGATTTCTTTCAAACTTTCACCATTCTGTTTTATTTATTTTTCTCCTTCCCAACACAACATTTTATAATAATAATAATAATAGTACATTTCTTAAAAACGCATAACACCTACAGGTCTCTATGCGCGATTGACTAAATCAAACATTCTGAAAGAGGTGGGTTTTTAATTGAACTTTGAATTTCTCAAGCTGGGTAATATTTCTTAATGTCGGTGGTAGAGAATTCCATAGTGCTGGTGCAGCTTTCTGGAAAGCCCGATCCCCATATATGATTTGGTCTTGACAGTAATTACAGAGAGAAGATTTTGTGAGCCAGAACGGAGATTACGCTTGGGTTTATGAATCTGGACAAGTTCTTGAAGATAAGCAGGGGCAATACCATGAATACATTTGAATGTTAATATGAGAAGTTTATATTTGATCCTTGATCGAATGGGTAGCCAGTGAAGGTCAGATAAGATAGGGGTGATGTGTTCAAATTTTCCTTTTCGAGTTATAAGTCTTGCAGCAGAATTTTGGATGTGTTGTAATTTATCAAGAAGCGATTCCTGTATTCCGAATAGTAAACTATTATTATTATCTAAGTGACTTAAGATGAAGGCATGTACTAACTTTTCTGTTGTTTTCCTATCAAGATATTTTCTCATTTTCCCAATTTTGTGTAACCCAATTGCAGCAGCCCTACAAATATTGTTAACATGGGACTTCATTCCTAGTTCATTCTCGACAATTACCCCTAGATCCCGTGCCTTGGAGACTGGCTGAATGATAGAACCAGCAACATTCAGAGTTGAGACATCATATGAGTTCCTGTGACGAGACGTTATGTGCAAGATCTCAGTTTTCTCAGAATTCAACTTCAATTTCGTAATTGACCATTTCATAATTCCATCTAAACACGACTCTATCCTAGGGATAATTGAACTACGGTCCCTATCTGAGAACATCATATATAACTGGGTATCATCTGCATATACAATTCTATTTATACCTTGCTCCTCAATAATGGATTCTAGAGAAGCAGTATACATTATATAACACAACGGTCCCATTACAGAACCCTGAGGTACACCATCTGACAACGAAACTGGTGCAGATGACACACAATCAATTACTACACTCTGAGAACGATTTCTAATATATGAGTTGAACCAATTCAATGCTAGACCTGAAAAACCATATCTGGAGGACAAACAAGATAGTAAAACATCATGATTAATACAGTCAAAAGCAGAAGAGTAATCAAGCAACACAAGAAGTGCTTCCTTGCCCTTATCAGCCATTAGTAGGAGGTCGTTGTAGATACGAAGCATAGCCGTTTCAACACTATGGTCCTTTCTATAAGCTGATTGCGTTTTATGGCCAAGGCTGGATTCCCCTTTATTTAAACAGGTAGATATATACTAGGCAGAGAGATAGATAGATATATCATGCACGTAGAGAGATAGATAGATGAATTTTACGTATGGTCTAATACGGCAGCCGCATGTGTTATCCAACAAAAGTGAAAGGATTTGTTTTCTCTCAAAATTAAAAAGTAACTCGTGAAATGATTCTTCGTCGAAAAAAAAAAAGTGAAAAGTGAAATATATTTTTTTTCAAAAGTGAAACATATTTTTTTGGAAAAGTGAAATATATTTTTTTGAAAAGTGAAATATATTTTTTTTGAAAAGTGAAATATATTTTTTTGAAAAGTGAAATATATTTTTTGGAAAAGTGAAATATATTTTTTTGCAAAGTGAAATATATTTTTTTTGAAAAGTGAAATATATTTTTTTTGAAAAGTGAAATATATTTGTTTGAAAAGTGAAATATATTTTTTTGAAAAGTGAAATATATTTTTTTTTTAAAGTGAAACATATTTTTTTGAAAAGTGAAATATATTTTTTTGGAAAAGTGAAATATATTTTTTTGCAAAGTGAAATATATTTTTTTGAAAAGTGAAATAGGCCTATATATTTTTTGAAAAGTGAAACATATTTTTTTGAAAAGTGAAATATAAATTTCTTTGAGTGAAATAATTTAGTAGAAGAGAAACATATTTTTTTCAGGTGAAATATATATTTAATTGTTTCCCTATGGGCATGCCATATATAACGATTATAATATTATACTCGTGAAACAGGCCCCGCGAACGGACATTCTAAGCCATTCAACACAGTATAGTAGCGGGGCCTATATCACGAGTATATATAGTGAGCTGAAGTTAGCAACCTAGATATTGAGGTATGATCTATTACAAGTTTTTCTCGAGCGGGGCGCGGCCTATATCACGATTTTGCCATATATGTTTGATACGATAATCGATCAAGTTTAACTAACGTACTGGAAACGTCTTATCTTATTCAACAATGTTCAAACTAAAGTTAAACTTCATTCAGACATTTTGAGTATTGACTATTGTCCCACATATTCATAAATATGTTAGTTGAATGATAGAAGTTATTCACCTCAAGCCAGACTTGTAATTATGCTAAACTCGCACGTGTGTGTTTAACTTAGTTAGGCCTATACTGTTATAGGCGGGGATTTGAGCATATTTTTTATGAGGCCTTAGCTTAGCCTTAGTTGAGTTAGTTCGAGATCTACTAGACTAGTAGTAGTACTAGTACTAGTAGTATAGGCCTAGGCCTACCCAGTTTTTGTGTGTCCGGACAGGTTGTGTGTCCGGACGATCAATTTATTTTTAGAAAGTCATTTGGAAAAATTTACAAGCTAAGTTTCATAAATTTTTACTAGTACAAAGTGTTAGGAAATATTATAGAGAACAAAACGGAAGATGATTACAACTATTGAATTCATATTTTTAGTGTAATCCAAAGACAAAAAAGAATGCTTCAAAAATATAAAGTGTCCGGACACCCGACCCCCCATCCTAGTACTAGTAGAGTAGAGAAAGAGTGGATGAGTGACTACTACGAGTACGAGTACTACGAGGTTAGTATATAGGGCCTATATATATATACTAACCTCGTACACCGAACCGTGTTTGACCCTTGATTTCGAAGTAGTCGGCAAACATCGCTTCATTGCTGAAGTAATATTTGCCGAAACTCCTTCTCGCTACTCACCGGGGCCGCGGGGCTCTTTCCGGTAAGTAGCAATACCGTAAGGGCACTAGTATTCAACCCGTTTGGAGAGTTTCCTTAAATATATAGAAATATAGAATTTACCTGAATTTCAGACCCGTCTTATTTCCAAGAGCAAATGCTGGTTATTCTTTTTCCGTTATTTTTTTCTTCAACCACTTGACTGTGTGCGCGGGCGATCGAATTATACGGCGACGGATTTTGGTACTAGTATTCAACCCGTCGGCACTAGTATTATAGTATTCAACCTAGCGATGAAAGATGGCCCTATCTCTCAATCTGCCCTTGTCCCATCCGACTATGGACTAGACCATTTGAGATGAGACCAAACAGGGAATTAATCGAAGCCAGAGATTTACATAGATCTAGGCCTAGATCTAATTTAGCAATCTAAACCCTTCTGAGATTTGCTATCAATCCTCACTAGGTTGAATACTAGTACCATTCAGTGCAAAAGGCCATCGCCGCATAATTCGATCCTCCGCGCATACAGTCGACAGATTGACAAAGAAATTATCGACAACAGATTACCCTGGAAATAAAGGTGTGAAATTAAGATAAATTCCCTATTTCTAAATATTTAGGGGAATATGTCAAAATCTTTGAATTGTGCCGGGTTGAATTCTAGTACCCATACGGTACATTAAAAAATTAAAAATGTAATTTGAATATAATAATCGGTCAAAAAGAGCAAATTTCGCTTACCTCGGCCTGGAAAGTTTAACTTCGCTTGTCTCTTCTACGGAAATACAAGGCATGCAAGGAGGCCCGTTGGTGGCGCTAATAAATTTCACAACCTTGATTCAGCTCCTTGGTAATTTTATAACTGTGTCTAAATTCTTTGAATGCGCAATTCTTATGATTAATTTACTAATTATGGGCACCAATAAATGAAATACCTTCAAACATGTCAAAAACATAATTCAAGATTATTATTGGCGATGATAACACTTTTCTGCAATTCATTTAAAACGATGACTAATAAAGAAAAATTGAAAAAAATATACGTGCCTGGAACGAAACCAGCAGTACAGGCTTTAACGAAAATCAATTATACGGTATACCAAAGTCTTTACAATGAAAAGATTGGACACTTCACGGACTTTGCGTAATGACCTGCGTCAGTTTGCGTGTAAAATAGTGTAGGTGCCTAGTCTTTCCCTTGTCGTGTCTTTGATATGAATATAAATCGCGCGCCCTCTTTAGACAAAAATTGATATCGGCGCTGACCAAATTTTATCTCCGTGAAATCTTCACTAAAGATCAAGAAAATATACATATTTTTTAGAAGAAACTTCAAGGAGAAGTCACGGAAGGATCTAAATGATTGGTTAAGTGTCATAGCAGAATGTGACTGAAATCCCTAATTATGTGTGATGTTTTATGTGGGCGAAAGCCCAGTAGTATATGGATGTGTCGTGTGTGTCGCGTTATTATGAATGATATTCCTTCGCACGCGAGATGATATGAGCCCATGGGTGAGTAGAGAGTAACCCAGGGAGCCCAGGGGCTTACCGTGTATTTGACCATACTCACGGGACTAGGGTGATTTATGGTCTAAATATTTCTCCAAATGAATTGTGAAAACAGAAAGTATACAATTACCACGATTATATGGATGAAGGTCTAACGAGTGGCAGTTTCCTGACATCTGGGCACAGACTGCAACCTCAATCAAAAAACGAAAAGTTCTCTCCTACCCCAGTCTCTATCGGCCATTTTGTTACGATTTGTAGATTCCCCACAGGCAGGATGGTTGCAGTGAACAAGTGGACTAACCCAGAGAGCTCCAGGCCCAGCTCAGTTTTTATTTGGCCCGGCCCAGGCCAGTGCAGTGCCACTACCAGGCCACTATTTTTGCCTTTCGCAGGAGTTTTTAAACATTTGATTTTTTTTACTAAAGTCCTGCTACACAGACCAAAGTGAGTTCAAAGTCTCCCAAGACTAATAGTGTGTTACTAACGTATGCTTACTCTCCACGAAGACAGGGATTCTATTGCATTCATCTAGATCTACACATACCGCCAAAAAACCTCAAACTTTCGCCCCTGAGATTTCTACTTCTAAAAGATCTAGCCCTAAATCCTGTAAATGGGATACAACTTCATTTCCGACATTTCTACGCTATCGATTTTATTTTTAAACAAGAATTCATCAAAAAAATGAGAAAAATATTATGAAAAGACAGGAGAGACTCGCCCGATGTTTACGCTGCAATCTTGTTTCCTATTGTTCTTCCCCAACGTTATGGACGCGCGCATGATCAACTATAATTAAAAGAAAATAAAAGTTTCAGATTGTCACTTTTCAAATCTTAATTGTTAGATTTTGATGTAATGGTTAATAAATTGAATTCACTGAGTCAAGGTCATTTCAAAAGTCATTTGATTTGATTGTAGACTTGTTATAGCTATTGTGCATTCCTTCTAAATTGGACCCTTGTGCCAAGGATATTTATAGAATGAAGTTGTGTCATAATAAACTAATCAAAATCTAGTGTTTCTAAATTCCACTCTTCTTTTACAGCCAAGTATTTGCCAAGGTAGATGTTACAAGGCGTTTGGATTTATTCAGAGCAATGCCTAAGTATTTTGAAGAACCTGATGGGGAGGTGCGGAAACCATGTGCTGGACTGAGAGAGGACCTCAAGGCGTGTCTCCTGGAAAGTGATTGTGTAAGGAAAGTAAGTAAATCCTTGGTGTTGGAAGAGTCGTGGTGTACATGTAGTGGTTCTGACTCTCTGGAAATCAGAGGATCGTGTGAGCAGGAATGACTGATTGAATGCGATGACCAGGGTAATATTAAATATGTAGAACTTATGTCTACTCTGCATTAAAAAAAAAAATTAATTATATTCTGTTATATCCTGTTAGAAAAATGTAAAAGCTGATTGTCTGTATGTGCATGTAATAGGACCTGTGCTGCTGTCAGCCATTTTCTAGTGGTTGAAATTGTGTATGTAGTATGATATGAACAATTTTAAATTTCTTTCTTTTATCCTTTCATTCATTCATGCATTTTTATCCCCTCCCCCAGTGACATCTAAGAATTACTAGATCCCCGGATCTACCTCCCCAACAATATGTAGCAACCTCAATAGCCAATTGCAAGAAATCTGTCAAAAACCTATCTATTCTAACTTTTGTAGTTTTCATTGTTGTATTTGATGTGTAGTGTAGTTTAATTCAATAGTATTATAACTTGTAATGATATGTCATGTAATGTATATTTAATGTTAACATAATAATGTAGAATAATCGTAACTCCATATTTAGGTCTTCTAATTAATATAAAGCGCTTAGAGATCTTGATATTAAACGCTCTATAAATGCAATATTATTATCCCCTAGACTGAACAACAGGTTGGTTGGCTGGGCTTAATATTTCATACATGTACACTTGAGTATCAATCAGAATATTTTGCTAGTCTATGGTCTATTTTGCCGGTGGAATGCCAAGCCATTAAATGAAAATTTATATGATTTGACATTGCACCAATCCACTCAGATGCAGTGTCACGTAACATTGATTCAGTTTCTTGTCCTTCATAGTATTAACGGCGTATTGAAATCTCAAAATTTTAAGCTGTAATTTAGGTTGCATTAAATGTTACCCAAGAGTTTTCCAAGTTGACAAATTGCCTCATTTTGAATTTGAAGTTGCAGCTCCGTTTGTTGTCCTCCCTTATCATTTTGAAAAGTTTTTATTCAGTTTTTCTTTTTCTTCTTTTCTTTCCTACACAGGACAAACTGACCCCGAAGGAATGCCTGAAGGAGGGAGCAAGAGTTGATAGTGAATGTAGAGCTTTACAGTTTGCCTTTTTTGAATGCAAAAGATCACTGGTATGCATATGATCCTTATATTTTGATATTGTATTTTATTTCTTTTTATGCTTGCTCTGCCCTTTCAAAAAGTATCAAATTTTAAGAGCTATTTTTGAAACTGTATGTTCGGTTTTTATGCTCTTCTCTCTAAATACTAATCAAATGTTAATCATTTTTAGGTTCTTCTCTTTTTCAAGCTAATAAAATTTAATTTTTTCTCCTCTTTCTTAATTTACTTTTTATTGGTTTTCTCTTGTTAATAATTAAAGTATACATCCAAAGAAAATTCACGAAAGTGATGATTATAGACAAATTATATATGAATGGAAAGGTATTGTCTTTTTATACACAAATATGTCACTAAAAAGTCTTATTGATGTCATGGAAATGCAAGAAATGAAATTATTAGAGACCCTTCTCAGCCCCCCAGCCGCCCCCAGACAGAAAATAACGCAATCAAATACAGTCGAGAATAATGACGTCACATGATGATCGACTCACTCAGCCGCTCTCTAGCTCTGTGCAAGCCAGCAGTACACTGATAGCTGATTCACCTTCCTGGTCTCTATTTTTCTTCGAATTTACCGTTTTCTTCATGTATTGTGATATCCGAATTCTGTTTTCGACAACTTCAGACTATAAGGGAACCAGAACTGTGTTATTTTGCCCGGTTTTTATTGAATTGTGAACTGGAAAGATCGATTTTGTCCACTCGACAGTCTTCGTTGTGTTGCTCTACTAACTATTGAAAAACTCCAAGCTGCACGGTCCCATTCACTTGCTCCCGATGCATGTTGCAGGTTACGCTGTTTGATCCAGTCAAAAGTCAAGGTAAGCATGTTTGGAAACTGTACTTGTTCTGACGATGCATTCAGGTCAGATGACAGATACAGATCTGATATAAGTTTAGAATCATGCATTTTGGCGTATACTGTTAAAATTAAAAAGTCTTTATTTTAGAAATAATGTTTTTGCACAATTCCAGCAGATTTTTTCTTCAGATTTCTAAAACTGGTCAGGACTCAGGCAGGCGATTAAATTATTTAGGAGCACTGGTATGGACCATGGCTGAAAATCTGCTGTTTCAGAGGAATGTTTAAGTTTTTATTCACCCAAGGGTTCATTACATGCCGCCACGCACAGAAAAATCAAGCCATAGAAGTCGTGTGTTGTGGACCCAAGAAGTGAGATCCCAGCACGCGCGACCCACTACTAGAAATCCACTGCCAAACGCGGTTTGTGGTGCGAGGTTAGTATACTAATACTAACCTCGCAATACGTAAGAGTGGTTTTTATTATACACAGAATTATATCACCATGATGCCGATGTCATGAAGCCAGACAAATTCTCAGCAGTGATTACCCTGATTCCTGGCCAAAATCACTCACACGTATTGCGAGGTTAGTATTAGTATACTAACCACGAACCGCGTTTGGCAGTGGATTTCTAACTAGTGGGTCGCGCGTGCTGGGATCTCACTTCTTGGGTCCACAACACACGACTTCTATGGCTTGAATTTTCTGTGCGCGGCGGCATGTAATGAACCCTTGGGTGGGCCAAAATTAGAGTCTGGTGTTTCTTTCTGATTAGAGTGTTGCTGCATATATGCATGCGTAATGCCTTCAACAATGAAGATAAATGCAATCTTTGTAATGACACAGAGACTCAGAGAGCACCGTACCTCAAGTGATGTTCGTGTAGTCTCCACTTCACTACTGCTACAGCCTACACTACGCTACACACCTACCCGGGTAGGTGTGGCGTACATGTACGGTAGTGTAGCGGTAGTGAAGTGGAGTGGGGCCTACACAAACATCACTTGAGGTAGAGCACCAGTGTTCTGAGTGGAACTTTTCAGGTGTCTTAACCTACTATCATTTGTTGTTGACCGGGAATTACATGCCACCGCACGTCATCAATCATCACGATAATTAAATTTTTACTTTGATTTGATTATTTAAACTATTTCTTTTTTTCTCTCTTCTACACACAGATCTGCACACTTGCTGACTCTGGTGACTTCTGGTCTCTGCTTGCTACCTCAATCTGGGAGATTCCATCATGTCCTTTTACTATGATTTGGATATAGCCATTTTTTTCTTTACTCTTTCCAGGACCTACGGTTTGCAAGTTGTGGACTGATAATGATACAAAAGAAAAATTTTCTTTATCAATCTTGGAAACAATTTTGAGCACAGTTTTGGAGAGAACTAAGAAATTTGACTTGGACAGGAATACAGCTTGTCAAAAATAATAACACACAATTTAAAACGAAAGAACAATTTTAATGTTACTAGGGCATTTTGCGAGAAATGTTATACTCAATCACATGTCCCAAATCAAGGGTAAGTCCTTTGATTAAACATGTAGTTGAATTGCGATTGCAACTCGACCTTATTACGCTTGAATTTGAATTTAAGACTTACGCTTGATTTGCAATTGAACATAAGTTTCTTGCAGTGCCCCATAATTATGTTTTGTTATCAGATATTTAACGTGCTGATTTTTCTCGAAAGGTATAATATATTTGTCCTTTTAAACGGTATTTGAATATGGGTACGCCTTTTATTTGTTTTCCACAATATTTATTGCATGTATGAACAGAAGTGAAATATTTATTGTGAAGCACTGTGAATGTTGTGTGCTGTTGTGTGATGGTTCATCATTTTTGTTATAAGACTGAAAGCCTGGTGGATGTGAGGAAGAGGCCTGGATGAAAGAAAAGTGAACATGTGTCCAATTACTGATTTGCATATTCTAAGACAATTTTGTTTCTGGATAAATTTTGCTATGCATTCCCTACATTAAGAGTAAAGGAGAAGTCCACGCAATCAAAAATTCATTTGAATTTAAAGAAAAATAACAAGATATTGCAGGAAATTTCATAAAAACTTTTATTCAAATTTATATAATTACTATTTTAACAGTTCCGTAAATATAACCTATTGTGATCAGATGAAGAGTTTCCTATCGTCAAATCTGCAAAGAATAAAAAACAAAATGCCACAAAAAATAGAAACGAATGTGATGTGAGTGACAACTCTAATTTGCATATCATTGTTTTGTGTATATGACTGTTTTGAGTAAAAACAACAAGGGAAAGTACTCTATTCAAATAATTTTTAGTTGATGTGGACTTGACTTTTAACTCTACCCCTCCCATCCCAAATAAGAGTAGAAATAATCTAATCAAGAACTTGAAAATCAAAAGCAGCAATTAAGAAGCAAGATTTGATAAATACAGGTCTGAATAGAATTTCACAAGAAAATAAAAAGAGAAAAAAAGATGGGTAGGGACGGGGAAGGAATTAAAAAAAAATGCCCAGAAAAAAAAACTGAGTTTCGAACCAGGGTCCTCGCACATGACAAAACAATGGCCAACGCATTTGGCCACAGACCATTGCCCTATCGGAAAGGCATTTTTAAGATATATGTAATAAAGTCCGCTCGCCGCTGTTGCCTAATAATGCTTCGGCAATTCAACTGCAATTTCAGTCATTTCGCGATGGATATTGCCGTGTTTTTTTTGTGGTTCCTGACTTTGCTACTTAATGAAATTTCATAATTTTTGTTCAGTCATAAAGAAGAATGTCTATGCTTTATATTGATTATAATATTAATGTGACGCAAGTGTGATTTCTACGTGAAAATATGCTTTGTTTATTCACATATATTTCTTGAAAAAAAAAAATTTCTAAGCTAAATATCGGTTACCAAAATACGTTAAATGTGCACTTTTTTTTCACTGTTCAGTAAATTCAAACTTTTATCTATATAACAAGACCAATATTAAGAGCAATAAACAATTCTAAGAGCAAAAAACGCTGATTGGAAAGATCGTCTCCAATGGGCTGCTGTCAGCTCAGCTGCTCACTGCTCATTGTGTGACGTCACTCAGCTGGAGCTCGCAAGAGGACCGGTGGAAGGCAGAAATATGGCATGAAAATAAATCATTTTTGAGAGCTGATTTCTGCAAACTCTGATCACTATTTTGAAAAGTGAAGCTATATATCTGATTAGTAATACTTCCCCTTTACAATGATGACCACATAAAGTCATTATAAAATACTTTTGATTCTTCGGATGTATACTTTAAAATAACATTTATATTTTGCCTTGTTTTTATTTTACTGTTGGACACTACCCCAGACCTCTTACTAGTATTTTAAATTCTTCTTCCCATTTTTTCCTAATCAAAATATATTTTTTACTATTTGGAAAAATTCAACTCTTTTTCCCATTTTCTCTTAATCAATTTTTTTTCTTACTATTTGAAAAAATTATTTGAAATGGTCACCCCCTGCCTCTGGTGGTGCCCCCTTCCCCTGTTTACACTTTGTGAAGGTTTGATTTATGGTTTGTTTTTTTGTGTGTTCACTTTCTTTGATGGTCTCATAGCTGGACACAAGGACAAGATTTCGAGGAAGGAAAGGATGCTGAATCAATCGCTCTTGAAGCACTGATGACAAGCTTGGATGTCTCGTGGGGAAAGAGAACATTGCATCAGTGAAACTTTCACATGTCATGTGGCAGTGAGGACTGTTGTCAGACCGTATGTAACAAGCTCGGCAGGAATTCATCTGCAAGTCGTGATCAGTTGCAGATCGATGTTGATGAATCAATATTCAGTCTTCTTCAAACTTCATTGGTTTCCAGGGTGTGTGTCTACTAATGGATGTCTAATGAAAATGCATTATACTTGTATTACTCACACCATGGATAGCTAAAGAACTCTCAAATGATGGTGACGATGGGGAAAATTATGATATGGCAAAAATTATGATGTTGATGGTTATTATGGAAACACTTTATCTAAGGGAGAGTTATCAAAGATTTCTAAAAATGGAATTCTAGGGGAAAAGTTTTCTTGTGAATTTATTTATTCTCTAACCATCTAGAAGTGCTTCATAAAGCTGTTTTACAGAAAGAAAAGAAATGATTAATGCAGGGGGATGTGTCACAAAGATTTAACTATGATTTAGATTCGTACTTAAAAAATGTCTAGTTGCATGCGGTTTAAAAGGCATGACCGCATTGGTCAGATCATGTGAAAAGGATGCGCATTACTTTGTATTAATCAATAAAATTGCTTGTTGTATATCACATACGTGTTGGCATTTAATTGCGACTGCTATAATAAATAATGAATTGGTACTTATATAGCGCATAATCAATTAAAATTGTTCTATGCGCTTTACATTAACAACATTGCTCTCCAATATTACAATTACACTACAACAAAAAATAAGTATGTTTTCAAATGTCTTTTTTTAACGATTCAACAGCGGAAGTACATGATGGAAGGAGAATTGGTAAAGTTTTCTATAATTTGGGACCACAAAAATCAAAGCTAGCTCCCCCCCCCCCCCCTTTTACTTTAAAAACTCTAGGAATGTTTAAAATTGTGAAACACCTCCCAGAACTTCTTGAATGAGAGGAATGTGCAAAAGATCAGTCCTGATGCCTTGACAGATTGTGACTGTGTGTTAAATTTTGTCCAAAAGATAATTGCAATAAAAAGTTTTGTAAACAATAAACCATGTCATGATTTCAGCATCAGCTGATGTGATCGTAGGTGGGGTTTATGCTTGTACGTGATGCATGAATTTAGGCATGACTGATGGCCATTTCTTGTGTTATACCAGGATCCTGTTACATAAAGACTTTTTATTATAACAATTTGGACAAATTTCTATAAAAAAATCACAATCAGCCAATCAACTTGAATGATTTTAGTAGCTTTAAACAATTATTGCATGTTTGTTATCACACCAAGCTTCATGAAAAAGACCCCAAATTCTCAATTGTTGGCATGTCTATACATAAGCCATACATAATTTCCCCCTGATCTGAATAATTTTAGAATTTTTATTTATCTCTCATTTTCTTACAAATCAAATTACCGGTATGTTATTTCATTCTGAAATTGATCCTGAATTACAGTTATGCCAGTTTAAAAGAGTTAAGTCATAATAGACAAGGAGCATGGGAAATGCCAGGATAAAAATGTGATAAGTAATTGGTCATTATTAAATATAAATGAGTGTGATGACTAAGTAAAATCTTTAGACCACAGGCATTTGTTTGACCTAGAAATAATGACCTTGAAGAGGCAATTACATGTTTGCATAATCTTGTCCGATATATTTTACTTTCTATATCAGCTAGAGACACAGATCGATAGTATGGTTGGCATAAAAAATTTGTCTGCATACCAGTTGACACATATTTTTAGGTCCGATTTTAACTGTATTAGAGAACCCTGAATTAGGCATGTTTTGTATGAATACACTTTTTGTTTTGCCTGCATAGCAGACACAAGAAGTAGCCCAGGACCCCGTCTTACAAAGAGTTGCGATCAATCCGATCAACCACAACTATGGCAAGCCAGCAAAGCCAACATCTAAAATGCATGTTTGTTCAAAATGTCTCGATGATTCATTGTTGTCTTGACAATTCAGTGTGCTTCCTCTTACATGGGACATGGGTGAAAATTTCCTGTAGAAAAAACTATGACATTGATGGATTTCTATATAATTGAGGTTGTACAACTCCTTAGCTTGTTGTACGCGAGCAAATGAGAGGCTGAATGTCAAACGTTTGTACCGTTGCACACGTTACCGTCCATAATGTACCGTTGCACGGGTCAGGAAAATGTGACGTCACTATAAAAATATGATTCAACGCATTGCATGGAATCATTAATATATTACGCGTAAGGCCAGGCTTACTGGCTGAAATGCACATTGCTGCTGCAAATCAGATGCACGCTTGAAAGCATTTTGCTTTTGCTTTCAGAATTTTCTTATTTTCATAGATTTACGTAGGAAAAGTCATTTATTGTTCGTATTTTCTCTAACTTCCGAGGCGTTGTACAACACAAATAGCGAATATTCTTATTCGGGCAATGGTGCGACAATTCGCATTCGGTGAAAGAAAGCGACACTCTATCCAACTCGGCTAACGCCTCATTGAATAGAGCATCTTTCTTTCACCTTATGCCTATTTGTATATTTATTGGATCAACCACAACTCTTTGTAAAGTGGGACCCAGGTGACAGAAAAGTGGCACTTGTGTTTTGCTTCTGCTATGCAGGCGAGACCAAATCTGAAATGGGAAGTCATCAAGGCCTGAAATCATGGAGATTGCCAGAGTTTGAATGATGGAGAAATATGGGAAATATATTATTCTATTAAATTTCATAAATGAATCTGATATTTCTTCCTGTCTTATTAAAGGTCTAATAGAAAGGGAAAGGATAAGCCCTGTGTTGGCTGTAGTTAGTGACTATGACTCCATTCATATGTATTCACATTCACAAATCCACAAGAAAACTCTGATCAAAAGATTGCAATTTTAAGGGTAATGTCCCTGATTTTCCATAATCAAAACATTCACTTTCACTGAATTTCAGAGTTCAATGAATTAAAGGATTTTCCCTACCCCCTTCAATTTTTTTTTTTTTTTGGGGGGGGGGGGTAAAAATAATGTGTGTATGCAATTCCCAAATACATAAAGTTGGACAAAAATATTTGTTGTCCTTCCTGGCCTGCCATACATTAATTCAATCTTTATTAAAATCATTGGGTAAAACAACTTTTGATCAAAATAGCCTGCCATACTTTCCTTCACGCCTCATCAAAATCATTGGTCAAAACAATTTCAGACGAATGGTTGCTGTTGTTAAATGGTGCTTGGACAAATAACGTATCCTGTCCACCTCAGCAGCAATTGGTTCAAAGTACCCAAGCTTGTCAAAGCACAATAAATATACACAAAACCAACAACAATTTTTCACCTGAATGACCTGCAATCAGTCAGACTGCAGGTCCCAAGAAAGTGGCTTCTTTCATGCATCCAAGTGATATTCATGACTTGAGATGTTTTGCATATTTAATGAGCTTGATGCGGACCAAAACACCTCTTTTCATTCGGTCATTGCTGCTCTAATTATGCATCGAATTTCATGAATTTGGTACCATTGTAAAGAAGAAGAATCATTCTTTCAGGTCATATGTTTGGATTTATTCAAAGATTTTGTAATATAGGTTAAAATTTTGATCTAAAATATGCTACAAAATAAATATTTTCACCTGACAAAAGCTGCTATTTTCACACTTTATTTTTGTTTGAGCCCAAATGATTTTTATATCATGATAAAGCTGAATATGTATGCTTTGAAAAGATATAGGTTTCAAAATAAGAATTGGTTTAATCGGGTCAAGATCACACTTTTCATTTGCCAAGTACATAAAGCAGCTTGAAAACAAGTATACTGCACTCTGATTGGTCAAAAAGACCACACAATGGCAAATTCCAACGGTTCCAGAGCTTGGGTTCGTGGGAAGGTCACACTTCCCATGTGGTAATCTCCTCAAATACCCCGCGCCTGTTGTTCTGTGAACCTTATCCAGCCAATCAGAACTCTGGATTTCATGCAAGTACAAAATTTCAGAAATCTCGTCTTGTACCTTGGTGGGAAAAGTGTGATCTTGACCCGATTAAAAGGTGCCGCATATCAAGAGTGGCATTGTGAGAAAGTACAGAAGTTCAGCTTTATGGTGATATAGATATCATTGAGGCTCAAAATAAAAAGTTTTGCACAATTTGCAAAAGAAAACAGAGGTAGAAAATTCAGTTTTGAGGCACAATTTCAGGCCAGAAATGTACTTATTTAACAAAATATTGTATACAAAATAAATGACCAATATGAAAGTGGTGATGGTGCAATAATATTTCATTTAACTTGAGGTTAAAACAGGTAAATTCTTAGAGAAAGAAAATCTCACGAATCACGAGATTTTGCAAGGAGGAGGATTCAGCCACGAGATGATTTGGATGAATCTGGCCTTTTTGCTCATTAGCATAGGGACCTGCGGTCTGACTGCAATGCTTTCATTCAAGCTTCAGCAAATTCAATTGTCAAAAATCCTCTGGCATGAATGGCCTGCTATAACTCTCATTCAAACTTCATACTGCCCCCTCCCCCATTACAAAAAGGTATAAATCCTCAAAATTGAGTTATATTGCTATATAATGGGGACTTGGTATGTGTTCAACATCCAAATGTTAAAAGGACATCATACATGTACCATCACAAACACATTTTCCTCAACATTTCAATACACCAACATGTCAATCATGCCTTTAGCTGACACATCCCCTTCAAGATTATGTAACATCCAAGTGTGAAAAGGACATATCATCAATATCCATTCAATACAAAAAAAAATCCCCCGATATTTCAAAACACCAAAATGTCACTTATGCCTTTTTGTCATGGAGGGGGAGGGGGGGGGGGGGGGGATACATTACATACAATCAGAAGGTACAAGCAATGATCTATACAGGTAATAAACACAAAGCATTTAATTATCATACACAAGATGATGGTGAAATTTGGCTTTAAAATATATATCTCTGACAAATAATGTATACACTCTTACACCATAATCGTTGATAAAAATTATCTTCTTTACAAGTTTGTAGCTGTCTGGTTTTCCACTTCTCATTTTACCAAGTCACTGAATAGTCACTGTAATCGCTATAAACCCAACGAGAAAGAATGGAGGGGGGGGGGTACTTCCATATGGCATTGTACATGTAGGTTGTGTCCGTTTTTCCAAAGAAATCCATAATACATGGTTCTACATTTTTCTAGATTATCAGTACCTTTTCTCTGAAAATTTGCCCCCTACTGAAAGGTAGTTAGGAGATCTAAGGTATTTGCAATGAGCAGTTTTATAATAATGTATCAAATTTCAATCCTACGTTCAGACGCTGTCACAAGTGGACTATTTAGTCCTTAAAACATTGTTTGCCAAATGATTTTTTTTTTAATATATCTATGGAGATTTGAGGGTTGTCCAGAAACAAGTATCTTCTGCTTACAATGTAGATGAAATATACAGATGATGTTCTACCTAAAAATGTATGAAAATTCGGATAAGTCGGCACATTTTTTCCCTCCAAAATTGAATTTACATTAAACAAACATTGTTTTATAGCCGTAGCCTGCGTGTACTGATGACTTGTTGTCATATTTTAGCTTTACATATACCATTCGGAACCAATTCCAATAAAAAGAATAGAAAGCGACATTATACCATAATGGACATGAAAATGTTAACAATTAACTGTTAAGAAAGCATATTCCCTGTTAAGAGCAGGAAATTTTTCATGTCATAATTAATTATAAACAAAAATATTTCAAAGAAATCAAGATGAGCAGGGGAATATGGTAAAGCTTCACATATACAAAAGAGAACAGAAAGTGATAAAAGCAAGAATTAATACAAATTACAATATATAAAATCTAATGTAATACATTTGAACACAGGCACTTGAAATGCAAATTAGTGGAAGATTATTTGATTATTAAGAAAATATCAAGTTAAAGTAAATTCATTTGTCATAAATATTGCACAAATTTTCTGCACCATGATCTGACTTTGAGTACATTTGATGATAAATCTATAATACTTAAAATGAAAATAATACAATCAATTACAGGAAAGGTTGAATTACAAACACATTCACGTTGTATGTACTGGTAGTTAAATCACAACGGTTGGACCAAGTTGAACTTTCTTTCATCTAGTCCTCGATAAACTTTTTACACGGCTTTATGAAAAATCCCAATCAGATGTCAAGTACAGAATAGTAATCATGTCACATTTGTTTCTTTAAAATAAATCATATATTAACTTTACAGTTTTCATGCCTTTTGGAATATGGACGCTAATTTTACTATTAAGCTATACCATTGAGTATAAATAATCTTTTTCAAATAATGAATGACAATGTACAAAAATTTGACTCAATATTACTGTCGCTCCAGTCAACTGATATAGTACATTTCATTACAAGGTTCATAGTTCATGTACATGTCTACACATAAACATACATTTTCACTGGATTACTCACACAAAAAAAACACCCAAGAATTCCTACACAGGGATCTAATGAATGCATTCCACAATCTGATCACAAGTTTGGTGTTAATCTTTAGGTAGAGTCGGTGTTGACTGTCGGGCCAATTAATTTTCAGCAGCACAGCATCGAACTTTGGGTGAAGCTGGTCCTGGGAAGAATATCATTAAGTGTTAAGGAATCAGTATTTTAATTTTGATCATTTTTGTCAACTTTCATCATGTGTTGGAGCAAGAGGCATTCTGAAATGTGCTCCTAAACACTAACACCAATCTTGATCTCACTTAATTAATTTGTTTTACTGTTAGAATAGAGAAACCTGGTCATAGGGACTTTTCTATTGTTTGTTCACTATTGGACTGAGAGTAAGTACATCACAATAGTCTGCTTTACGTTAACAGCATACAGAGTTGTGGAGGGAAGCACCAAAATACACGAGAGCATGCGCAAGCAGAAACAGTTGACACGCGTGCGTCAGGAACCAGTAGTCATGGCACGCTCTGTGTCTCACATTGCTTCAATGGGTGATTTCAAGTTCAGTGTTGACCTTATGGTGTTGGTGTTAGGTCAATTTTTACACGATTATAACACCAAACATAAAGTGAAGATGGCCCCGAAAAGTCACTCACTAGTTGTTGAGATGTCAATAATGTGATCTGGATGGATCAGTTTTACAAACTCTGAATAAGTTTTGGAGCTAGGGTAAGCAATCCGAATTTCAACACCAAGGCCAACACCGGACCTGAAATCACCCAACCCATCGACTATGTATATATCGTCAACACAAAACAGGATATTACGACACAGTATAGCAGTCCACCTGTGGACGAGCGAATAAAAAAATCTCTTATTCTAACATACAAGAAAAAGATATGGAAGAATATTTAAAAGACTTTGGGTGAAGATAAACAAAGGCACGATCAGATGTTTGAAAAAAAGACAGCGAATGAGAGTACTGGTATTGCTTTAAATGTCCTATCTTTGTCAATATTCATGTACAGTGTACATTCATTTAAAATTCAAGATGGCATCCTAAAGGTTAGCCAAATTCCTGCATGCTACATATTCTATAATTCCACAAAAGGAGTTTTGAGGATATTGAAATTTACAAAGATAAGATATTCCTATCATTTTACATATATATCGATTCCAAAAAAAAATTGAAAAAAAAAACTTGCTGCCATGCTGATTACACATCTTTTGATTTAATTGGAAAGTACACATGTACCCTAACTTATGAAGAGTGAAATTACTATATTTCTTAATCACACACAATTAATTTTAAGTTGTAATGCAAGTACTGTTACATGTATGTCAACAATATATCATAGGTTACATGAAAAATGAAGGGAAAATTGACATTAAAAAAATTCATCTAAAAACTGAGGTACAAAATAGACTGATTTGTAAGAAGATACATGTATCATATTATGAAATGATTTTTTTTTCTCCGACAAGTTCAATAACCAACAACAGATGGCATCATTTCACGCACACTACGAAGATGTGGATGAGTGAAACCAAATTTTTTTTTAATGAATTACAATAGAATGGCAAGCAAAATGTGTATTTTTAGGTATAGAATTATAATTTCACAATATCAATAACGTGAGATGTCATGATGGCGTGCTCATAGCTACTGTTTGCTACGTTTCAAGTTCACAATATTAGTCTAGTGGTTTGATATCTCTATGAGCTGTAAACGATTCAGGGTTCAAGCCCCATACAGAGCAGTTTCACATCACCTGATAAGACCTTCATGGCAATAAAGAGGGCATATCCACTTTCATTATCTAAGATCTGAGTTTTTAAGAAAGTTTGATTTAGGGCACATAACAAGGCCCTCAGAACAAAATTTCTCTGAACTACAAGTACACAATGAAAAGGTTTGTAATCATTTGGACTACAAGACATAGGTCTACATATACTACTCAGATAGTCCAATACCCACATGGGCTAAACCCATTTGGTCTACTATCACTGTAATTATCATTTGGTCTACAATACACTTAGTCTAATTCTCATTTAGTCTAATGCCAAGTTGGGTCTACTTTCCATTCATTTATTTTGCACTTGATGACACAAATGAAAAATTATTTCATAAACAGTTCATCTAACCATATTATTAACTAAGTAGTGTTTGACCAAGTAAACATTAAAGGGGAACTTCACCCTGACAAAAAGTTTATTGTACAAATAGCAGAAAAAATAATAAAAAATATTGCTGAATGTTTGAGATAAATTTCCTTAAACCTTCACCAAAATTTTTAATGATTTTTCTGCAATTTTTACAACAGACTTTTCTTTAGGGTGAACTTCCCCATTAATGGGTACAGCTTATCTGAAAATTAGACCAAATGGTAAATGGATTCAATGACAATGAACAAATGGTTAGCAGCCAAACTCGCTGTAGATAAACTAAGATAAAACCATGTGGGATGAGACGAACCGGACAAAGACGGTGTAGATCAATTAGAGATTTACCAATGAGACGCGGATACTCTGGGTGATAATACATGTACTTGCAGGATTTCAGTCAAACATGATACGTTACAACAAGGCCTGTTTTGTCAGCTGTATTGTGTGAGTTGATAGGCTTGCAACTTTTCATTCGATAAGTGCAAAAGTACTTTCAGATGAAACCGACTTCCGGCAGTAACTTAAGAGAAGACTCTCCGCCTTTGCAAGGACATCGACAAGATCTAGTTTCTGGGCCAATCTAGATAGAGAGAAGAAATATTGAATAACTAATTTCTTCTGAATCAAGAAATTAAACATCTTTGTTGAGGTAATCAGTCCCCTTTCTCTTCTCTTCCATATCAGAAATATTCACCATCACAGCCATTACTGCAAGATCATCGCCATGGCAGTCATGATTGATAATCACCATCTTCCTCTTTTCAAGAAAAGACTTGAATTAAGCCAAGAAAATGATAATCCTCCTCCTCTGAATTTGTCATCATAACCATCCTTTAACTCATTGAGTGCTTCGTGCACGCTACGTATCCTACTATAACATGCCACACTCGTGCTCGCACGCCTACTATTGAATGCTTTGTGCTTGCATTGTTTCCTACCCTCGCCTGCTTCGTGCATGACTGCGCACATTCGGAATTACAATCATTGTTACGCCATATTGCATTGTATTGCGCATCGCATGCACGCCGTTATTTGCACTATTGTGTGCAGTGCGAACTCTGCTTTCTGACAGATCAACTTACTCACACGGTTTACATTCGACTTTTTCGAGTATTTCTACATTTTTTATATATGGCTCCGCCTCCGAGAGGGAAGAGACCTAGGTTTTTTTATCTATACAAAACACTCCACAAAATGGAACTACTTGATACAACTCATATTTTAGCGGTAAAGATAATAACCAATCCATATAATGAGGACACCATTATAAGGGGTATGAAATTTCCTACTTTACTACACAATATTTTGTGGATAAACTAATCGTTAGAGGGTTACAAGCAATTGTAATCATGACAATTGAAAGGAGTGAATACGACTCGCGATCCCAAAATCAATGTGGCACAGGGGGGTTTTGTGGCTGGCACAGGGGATTAGCATCGGATTAGCACTGTGGCGTTGGGTTAGTAGTGTGTATGGCATGTTAAGAGTTAATAATGTGTCCAATGAATGGGTCCATAGACTTGGGCCACCATAGTTTTTTTCCAATCTTGAAATGACAGGCTGTTGTTATTTGTGAGAAATTCACATCTTTCTCAAACTTTGATATGATCTAAGTTGCACTTACTCTTGAGAAATATAAGGAACAATACTAACTGAAACTTTTGTAGAATTGAAAAAAGGTTCAATCTTACGTACGGAGTCATGGGCCCCCTTCATACCCTTGTAATCCGGTTTCACGACATTCGCTCCGGCGACAATTGCTCCGATGTAAAATCTGCACGTTCGGCCAAACATAAGACCTAACCTCCAAAACGAAATAAACCCTAATCTGAATCTTTACATTATTCTGAACCAAAAACTCTATTACAATTTTAGCTCTAAACCTATGCCTCCGACATATTAAGAACGGAGCAAATGTCGCATGAGCAAAGGTCGTGTCACCTGTCATCCAGCCATGACTCACCCATTGACCATTTGAAAGATGCTTGCTGCATCATCACACTGTCTCAGTTGG
The DNA here is from genome assembly GCF_037042905.1 of Lytechinus pictus. Classification (NCBI taxonomy): domain Eukaryota; kingdom Metazoa; phylum Echinodermata; class Echinoidea; order Temnopleuroida; family Toxopneustidae; genus Lytechinus; species Lytechinus pictus. Next base: position 38,354,646 of record NC_087249.1, read on the forward strand.
TTCCTGTACTCATGGAGGATCGTCACGCAAACAAAGAGCTCAAAGGTGTATTCAGTGGATATCGATCCCGGTGCTGATCTACTCACACCGTCTGCATATCGAAAATAACCATAATAATGATAACAACAGTAATAATAATAATAATACTAATAATAAAAATAATAAAAATAACCACAACAATAATACTTATAGTTATAAAAATGATGATGGTGGTGGTGATGATGATGACAATAATAATAAAAAATATATATATTCTAGAGAGCTTGATACACCAACATGCCACTAGTAAGTCCTTTACAGATACATTCTTCACCCCATCATTAGACCCTGGCTAGCCCACACACAATATATGCACTTTCTGCACAACATTTGGAGCATCTGTATCAAGTTTAATCCTTGAAATGGAATCCAAACCATCACGAATACCATGCCCGGCAACAAAGTGTGGCTCTTAAACTTGGTGGTCTCATCTTGCACTTGCTATGAATGCTTAAAGGGATGGTCCAGGCTGGAGATATTTATATCTCAATAAATAGAGTAAAATTCACAAAGCAAAATGCTGAAAATTTCATCAAAATTGGATAAATAACAAATTTATTGAATTTTAAAGATTTGCATTATTCCGGTGAAACAGTTCTAGGCATGTCTTTATGAATATTCATTAGGTGGGCTGATGATGTCATAACCCCACTTGTTCTTTTGTATTTCATTATATGTCATTGGGTTTATTCAAAAATTTTCTGCCAAGAACTAAAACAATTGGATTGATAACTGATGAAGTGCATTAGTTATTTATTAACGCAACTTTTTTCATCATAAAGGAGACACATCGTTTTATAAACATGTATGAAAAAATGATACATTTATGATTTCATGTAATAATTTAAGATAAGGGAAAGTGGAGATGTGACATCATCAGCTCACCTAATGAATATTCATGACGATGTGCTTATAACTGTTTTCACAAAATATTGACAAACTTTGAAATTCAATAACTTTGTTATTTGTTATCCGATTTTGATGAAATTTTCAGTATTTTGCTGTGTAAATTTTACTATATTTATTTAGATATGAATACTTTCAGCCCAGACCATCCCTTTAAATTACAAACCAGCTTAAAATCTATTGTACTTAATAGCATTTCTGTGATGTTTACCTGTTTTCTGGAATTCCCTTGCTCTTTCTTTGTCCCGTTCTCTCTCTGCATCCAGAGAACACAGTTCTAGATGATCACTGCTGATGATTTCAAAGATCCTCAGACACTGACTGAACTCAAACTCACGCTTGAAACATAAAAGCAACCATCTAAGAACAAGAAACATATCACTGCCGATTATTTAAAAGATCCTCAGACACTGACTGAACTCAAACTCACGCTTGAAACATAACAGCAGAAACAAGAAACATATCAGTGCTTATGATTTCAAAGATCCTCAAACACTGGATGAACTCAAACTCACGCTGGAAACATAAGAGCAGCCATCTATTAACAAGCACACAAATTTTTGAATTCTTTGTTAGACATTGTAAAGAGAATATGGAGAGATTTGTTAGTCATTGACTTGCACAGACTATTTAAAAGCTACTGAAGTCCTTGCATCTGATTGGCTCAGAGTATATTTGTCAGCAAAAATCACTGAAAAGATGATTCATGAAACAATCCTCAGGTTTTTTGCACCACAATTCTAATACAAATAATAAACAGGTCTTGTTTAACGCATACCCCAGTATAATATAAAATTTATTTTCTCACTCAATTCCAGCTCTATCTGTTTTCGAGTAAAGTGGTCAACGTGCAAGCCTCTCATGATAACAACGTTGATGATCCATGTATAAGGAATCCCCAATTTTGTATTGAAATTTGGAATGATAGCTTACCCGTATTCTGAAGTCAAATTTAACTAAGTCCTTGGATTAAATCTGTGATAAAATTATGGCAAGCTGAATTTAAAAAAAAATATATACTTTTTCTGTCCTCATGCTTTAATGATAGCTAATTCTGTATTCGCTAGACAGCTATGTATGATCTGAGTGACATATACGCTGATAAATCTAATTAATATGCATTGTTAAAAGATTTGTGTCACCATTGGCTATCCATAGTTAAATCACAACTTTAGACCAGAGATTGATTTATCTCAAGTTCAGAATATGGGTTGTATAGTTACCTATGGCAGAACATGAGATCTCCCATGTCACAATGTGTGAGGTGTTTCAACAGTGGCTCATCAATCTCTTCTAGTAATCTCTTTAGTGATTCTGTAAATCAAATCATTAAAAGAACAGAAATGTGACTCTAAGCAGAATTGAGTTAATCTCATAAAACGTTTGGTGGTTCTTACATTATACAAATAGCGAATAGGCATGAGTGCGATGGTGCGAGATTTCGCATGAGGTGAAAGAAAGATGCTCTATTCAACGAGGTGTTAGCCGATTTCGAGTTCACCGAATGCGAAATCTCGCACCATTGCAAGAATAAGAATATTCGCTATATGTGTTGTACAACGCCTCGGAATCTAGCAAAAATATGAAAAAAACAAGAGTTTTTCCCTGCAGTTATCTACATGTATGAAAAGGGAACAAAAATATTGAAAGCGAAAAGCAAAATCCCACAAGCGCACTTGACCTTGGGCAGCATTGCGCATTTAGCCAGCAGGCCATACGCGTATTGCACCTTCACTTTTACTGAGCACAATGAATTAAATCATATTGTGACGTGACCTCCTAAAGCTGTGCAACGGTACATTTTGGATGGTACGTCGTGTGTGCAACGGTACGAATGTTTGACATTCAACCTCCCATTTGGTCACGTACAACAAGCTAAGTAGGCATTGTACAATATACACTAATTCTTGGCTGTATTATCACAATTTTTCAATCTCTTTGAGGCAGTCAGTCCCATCTATAATTTAATCGCATGACAATGTCAAAGTGAAGATTATTTGAGGTGAAAAAGAGGCTGGCTGTTCAATGTGTGAAGAGCTTAACGACACAGAGAGGATAAAGTAAACACATTACGATCTGAAAAATAAGTGAGAAACATTCTGACTCATTTTTCTGGGTGAAAGCAAGAAATAAGTCAGAAACATTCTGACTCATTTTTCTGGGTGAAAGCAAGAAATAAGTCAGAAACATTCTGACTCATTTTTCAGATTGAAAAAGAACAAGTGATTTAACCTACTGGATGCAGGCCAAAAATTCTGACTTATTTTTTAGAACGAACATGTGACCTAATTTACTGGGTGAGAGCAAGAAATGTATTTACATAATTTAACTTCCCAAGAAAGCCTTTAACATTGTACACCAAGGAGGTTTTTCATACCTAGTTTCTTGATCATGCCCGTTTCAAGGAAGTCATCTACGACCTTCTCTAGGTAGAGGGTGAAACACCAGTATGCCTCCGTCTCCTTCTCCATGACTACCAGAAACCTACTTAGGACATCATTCATACCCTGGGCATAGGTCACAGCTATGTGGACAAATAAGAAACACAACATTCTGAGGACATTGTTCATACCCTGGGCATAGGTCACAGCTATGAGAACAAGAAAGATACACATCATTCTGAGGACATCATTCATACCGTGGGCATAGGTCACAGCTATCAGAACAAATAAAAAGAAACACATCATTCTGAAGACATTGTTCATACCCTGGGCTTAGGTCACAGCTACAAGAACAGTTCGTGGTGGCATGACACCACCAGCCGACCTATTGCATATTCATGATGGTATACTGTTTTACAACTTTAAGTTTGAAACCCAATATTAAACTTTGGTTTCTTCATCTGATTTTGATAAAATTTTAATCATTGCTCATTTAATTTCACTTCATTTATTCAGATATTATTATTTTCAGCATGGAGTACCCATTAAAAGTCAAATGATACTTACTTGGGTGAAAGACAGCAAAGGTAACAAGAATATTCCTGAGTTTTTCAAGGTTTGGGTTTCCTTGCCCCCTGATAAATAAAGAGAATGGATCAAGAGTGAAAAAACGTGCGTTGTGGAGCATCGTGGCCCAGTGGATTAGTCTTCTGACTTTCAAAGAGAGGGTCATGGGTTCGAATCCCAGCCATGGCGTAATTTCCTTCAGCAAGAAATTCATCCACATTGTGCTGCACTCAACCCAGGTGAGATGTATGGGCAGGAATTTATTCCTTGAAATGCCACCGCGCTGTAAAAGGCTGCGGGGTTAAAGCCAAGGTAATAATATCCAAGTCTTTTGGAAGCGCATAGGGACGTTATGACATAATGTGATATGCGCTATACAAAACTGCGTTATTATTATTATTACTAGCAGAGCCCGTGGAAATTCCACGGGTTTTGGGGGTGTGATTAAGTTAAATAGAATTTGTTGTAGATTGACATGTTTATTCAATATAGGGAAAGAAATAAACATTTGAATTTTTTAAGAGGTTGTGATTTGAAAAGAATGTGAAAGTTAGGTTTTTATTTGAAGTCGTAATTTATTTTGAAAAATATATGATTGATTAAATGTAATAGTGAGAAAGTAAAAAGTGATAAAGAGTATAGGATTATGGTTAATACAGATAAGAGAATTAAAATGCTATTGAAGTTGGACGAATATGATATTTAGTTAAAGTAGCGTTTAAAAATATTGCCCCTCATTTTAACTATAAAAAGGGAAGTTTAAAAAGTATTTGGTTTTGGAGGATTTACATTAACCCTTTTATTTACTTGTTCAACGTATTTCATTGCATTAGCTGATATTCATTTTATCGCCCCGGCCTTTTATTTATTTTTTTATTTTTTTACCGTTTTTTTATTTCTATTGGTCCCAAAATGTAACTTAAGAAGGAAGAAAACATTTTAAAAAGACACAAGTTTAATTATTTCTTTTAATTATTATTTTGTTTGTCCCCTTTATCACTAAAAAAAAAAAGGATTAAAGAACAAAAATAATAAGGAAGTATAAAGGAAAGGAAGGATGAAAGAAAAGAAAGAAGAAGTGAAAGGTAAAGAAAGGATAAATAAAAGGGAAAAAAGAAAGAACAAAGTGAAAGGAGTCAAAGGAAAAAAATGTAAAATAAAAAGAAAAAGAAAAAAAGTATGAAAGCAATGGGGAAAAAACAAAGAAGCCATAGTTGCGATATGGACTGAAGTTAGCGATCATAATGATGTGAACCTGCCGCGCGGACACACAGGCGGCGCAGCGCAAACTGCCCCATCCTTCGCGAGGCAGGTTCACATTATTATGATCGCTAACTTTAGTCCATATAGCAACTACGGCGAAGGCGAAGTCTAACTGAGAATTCAAACGAAGGCGTCGAGATCGGCTGAAATTCAGGTTATGGATTGATTAGACATTTGGGAATAAAATTATTATATTGTGCCAAAATTAATTGGCGAAAATCGCCCGGTGCGAAAGTGCATTTCAGTTGTGACAGAATGCCAAAATCTCATTTCACGTTCACTTTAAATTCTACACATGATTCAAATCAAAGATCTCGCCATGTCTTATATATTTGTCCTTTTAAACGGTATTCGAATGTGGTTACACCTTGTTTTTGTTTTCCACAGTAATTATTGCATGTATGAACAGAAGTGAAATATTTGTTGTGAAGCACTTTGTGAATGTTGTGTGATCATGGAGCTATATGGTGTGATGGTATTCTAATTAATTCATCATTTTTGTTATAAGACTGTAAACCTGGTGGATGTGAGGGAGTGGCCTGGATGAAAGGAAAGTGAACATGTGTCCAATTACTGATTTGCATATGTGCATTCCCTACATTCCATGCAAAGAGTAAAGGAGAAGTCCACCCCACCAAAAAATTAATTTGAATTTAAGGAAAAATAAAGTATTGCAGAAAATTTCATAAAAACTATGATTCAAAATTTAAAAAATTACTATTTTGACATTGAGAAATTTGCCTAATTTTACAAAACAATTATATGCTCATCTTGGTAAATGTGCAAATTACAGAACCAATTATGTGACAAACACACTCTAATTTCTTGTGTTATTTTTTTTAGTTTGATACATGTACATGACATGTATATTTTATTTTAATTTTCTCATTTTCTTTAACAAATTTTGAGAGGGATTTCCATGAATGTAACATATTGTGATTCGATGAAGAGTTTTTATATCAAATTTGCTAAAATTGATATAATAAAATGCAACCTAAATTTAGAAAGGAATGTGATGTGAGTGACATAATCAACTCTATTTGCATACCATTGTTTTGTGTATATAACTGTTTTGTGTTAAAAAAGGGAAATTTTTCTATTAATTCAAAGATTTTTTGTCGATGTGCAATTGACCTTTAACTCACTTCCCTTCCCACCCCTGCCCAAATAAGTGTAATCAAGAAGTTGAAAATCAAAAGTGTTTAAGAAGAAGTAAGATTTAATCATAGTTATTAATAGCTCCATGATTTAATAATACAGGCCTAAATAGAAATTCACATGAAAGTAAAAAGAGAATAAAGCTGGGTAGGAACGGGGAAGGAATATGATTTAAAGAAAAAGCAAAAATATATCCACACCACCCCCCGAAAAACACGTTCTGGCGGGTTCGATCCAGGGTCCCTGCACACGCAAAACATTGTGCTTACGTAAGTCGCCACAGATCGCTTTCAGACCGCATTTGGGTTTTTAATATTATATATCAAATGTTGGAAGTCTGTGCGCCGCTGTTGACCAATCAGAACGCGGCATTTGGAGCGAGACGACCCACGTGACGCATCTGTCGTCTGTCATGGTCGAATGTCGGGCTACAACACGCAGGTCTACGGGGATTTTCGGTGGAAGAATCGGACGATGACTCGGTCGTGATGGGCTGGGAGGGCGGCGAGTCCATGAAGAGTGGCAGGCCCGACACGCGGTGCGATTTTGGAGCCCGGGCGTGGCGGATCCCGGGAGGAGATACGGTTCAACCGATCACCCCCCTCCGGGCTTAGAGTATTCATGTAATAGATAACGTGAGTTTTACTTAAGCTCAATGCTATTCATTATCATTTAGAGTGGAGGAAATTATAAATGATCTCTTGATCAATTCATTACAGATTAAACAAATGGGATATAGTATAGTATTTATTTTCCGTATTAAAAAAAACACCAAAAAAAATGCAAAACGGATGGATAGCCCATATTCAGTTTAGTCGACATGACTATACTATTCTGCCATGCGGGTTAAAGCAACTGTGTGTAATGTGACACGGTGTGTTGTAACCTACCTGAAGAAATCTAAATCTCTGTCTGTCCTTGGGACGTCTTTGTCTATTATCCTGAGGTTCTTCTTGATGTGATCAAGATCGTTCTCATCTAGCGGCTGACGACTCGCATAAATCTGATGGGGGAAATAACGAAGGCATTTCAGAAAACATGAATGCATTGACTACAACATCAGTAATCCTAGCCTATAATCTAGTCGGAGGCTGCAGCTAATGTCTTTGCTTTACGAGTGAGATGCTGTTACGCAAAACGTAAGTGCTATGTCTACGAACCTTTACACTCCCATCTTGCTTTGGTCATGTGTTATTTTTATCAAGGAACGTCCGGTGGCAATTTTTTGTATGAATAACCTGAACAAATCCTTATGGATAAAAAGAAAACAATGACTATAAAAGCAAGAGAGGAGTTTATACATGTAGGCAATGGCTGCAAACGTTTGCAATCTCCTGCATCAGAAATATCACTTAAGCCCCAGGTAACTACATAGATATAGCTGCAGTCTCTGCCTGGGACAAAGCAATCCAGTAGGCCAATTTCTTGATGAGCCTCAGTCAAGCTTTCAGGGGTTATGCTACAGTCATACTAGCTAAATCGACTCCAGTCTCATCAAAGCAATGGCGTTATTTCAATTCACATACCAAAATTGGCACTGTCTTTCAACAGTCTCCACGATCAGAAGCATAAACTTATTTCCTATTACTTTCCAAACCATTTGGTGACCTCATTATGCAGAGGGTGTACTCTATTCACGTTTGTTAGGGGTATACACAACAAAAACAGTTTATATGAAATACAGGGCTTTTTCACACGAGAATCTTGAATCATTGTAATGATTATTGCAATTCGACTTTAGAATCATTGTACCATTCACTCAAGTTCACTCGAAAACTGTGATTTGAATTCGAATTCTTGAGCGAAGACGGTATTGTGTCCTTGGTGGCTTGTCAATCAAACCCAATCAAAGCACTGCACCGCAAAAAAGAAACTACGATGAGTGCATGACAATTGTATTATCTACGGAAGTGCTTGAAAGGTCACGTAAGCTCCGCCCCTCAAAAGATGTTTTGGAGGTCAACCCTTTCAGACGTAAAATTCGTACCGTAATTTGAGTGAAACTTAACTGGAATTCACCTCAAGAGTAGAATTTGAATTGGTGATTGTGATTAGCGTTCGTGATTCTAGTTTGGTTTCACACGAGCTAAAAATTCGGTATGAGAATTATTTTTCACTGGAATCATCATTCAAATAACGATTTTGGTACCGTGTGAAAGGGCAGACTGATTCATTTGAATCGAAGAACAGAGACTTGACTGACAACCAATGTACAATCATAACTTATGTATACAAAAGGGTAAGTATATGTACAACACAATTACAATTTGAAAAGAAGTCAATATAAAGAGAGGCCTGGGACAAAAGGTTGCACAAAGTCCAACTATATGTATGTTAGGGATTTTTCAAGTGCAAGTGAAGTGCCAGTAGCAATCAACATCGGTGGCACGGGGGGGGGGGGGGCATAGCCTCTCTATCTGATGCTATTAAATACTTCCTTTCTTCCTTTTTTTGTTCTTCTTCCACTTCTTTTTTTCTACTAAATGTGAAGATAAAAGGCGAGATAGCGCAACCTCTGGCAATCAATCACCCATAGATACTGTACATGTACATCATATATTATCAGCTCAGTATACTCCCGGAAAGTTCCATTACTATTTGTTTCAATCATAACAGCCAATTAATCCAATAAATAGAATATCAGGTGAACTTTCAGCTTTTCTCTTTCTACAAATAAAGGCATTTCCCAGGACTGATGCATCAAAGTTTATTATCAATTTGTTAATTGTTAATTTATTTAGATTTATTTTTTCAAAATTCGGAAACAAATAAAAACTCAATGATTGCTGCCAATTTGAAAGACAAGTAAAATCATTTTGACCATATGAAATCATTGTATCACTGCAGGGATTGATTTTATTTCTCAGATTTGATGACCATTTCTTGTTGCAAGAGAAAAGGCTTTCAACTATATTCCATTTGGTCCTATGTGAAAAAAATTGTCACACACAAGAAAAATAAAATATGTGTGTAGCAGTCATGATAAATGTGGAGAAAATCATAATGTAATACCAGAAAAATTATTCCTTGCTCTATATATAGGTTACAATACCTTGGCTTGAAATCTGGCAAAGCCAAGCTTCTGTTGGATTTCATCATCGCCATCATCACAAAGTCTTTGGATTGATGAGGAGGATGATGAAGAGGTAGACAGTGACGACGATGCTCCATTGCATGAAGATGAATCTGAAACAAGTGTTGAAAATGAATAAATTCAGCTTTGATTCTAAGGCCCTTATTCTGAAGTCAGGTTTAACTTTAATAAACCACGGTCTAACTCTGTACTAAAATTATGGGGAGCCAAAAATTAAAAAATTCTGTTTATATTGTATATTTCTTATGTTTACAATTTTGTTTCCTTTTGCTTTCATAAGGAAAAAAAATACTTCAGTTAATATCATTCCCAGACAATTATGAACAATTTGGGTGTCATATTTACTGTTAGGGATTTGTGCTCCAATTGGCTGTCCATAGTTAAACCACAACTTTAAACAAGGGTTTAATTTAAACCCGAGTTCAGAATACGGGCCTTTAAGTCTACTTGGACAAGAAACAAAAACTAAATATATCACCCATTTAGCGGAACAAGACAAAAAGGGGAAGGTCCACCTAGAACTTTGTTTTAATGAATGGAGAATTAGGAGGAAAGAATATTTAGTTAAGCGAAAATCAATCAGACAATTACAGTTCTAAATTTCTGAAACTTTGATGTCACTGTTGATCTCTGAATGTTGTTTGGTTTTCATATTTAAAGATATTTGAAACAATGAATCTAATTGAATTAAACTGAATTGAAACTTCCCCACAGCTGTATTATCTCTTACCCCACCTCCATTCAGACCATGGAAAAAAATTAAATGGGGGCTCACCAAAATTTCTTCACCCTGAAATGCTCAAAAGAGCATTAGAAAATAAGAAAGGTCAAGTCCACCCGAGCAAAATGCTGATTTGAATAAATAGAGAAAAATCAAACTAGCATAACACTGAAAATTTCATCAAAATCGGATGTAAAATAAGAAAATTATGGCATTTTAAAGTTTCGCTTATTTTTCACAAAACAGTGATATGCACAACTCAGTGACATGCAAATGAGTCATTCGATGATGTCCATCACTCACTATTTCTTTTGTTTTTTATTGTTTGAATTAAACAATATTTCATTTTTTACAGATTTGACCATAGGGACCGAATTGACTGAATCATATAATATTAAACAATGCTAATTCCACATGTTCAGGGAGGAATTAATCACTGTTTCACTTGACAATGAGGAGAAAATTAGAATACTTCATATTTCATATAATAAAATACAAAAGAAATAGTGAGTGGATGACGTCATCAGTCTCCTCATTTGCATACCAACCAGGATGTGCATATACAACTGTTTTGTGAAATTAAGCGAAACTTTAAAATGTCATAACTTTCTTATTTTACATCCGATTTTGATGAAATTTTCAGTGTTATGCTTGTTGGATTTTTCTCTATTTTTTTAATTCAAATCACTTTTTTGTTGGGGTGGACTTGTTTAAAATCTCCACTCCCTGCAATGTTGTACCTTATCAATGTCACAGATTGACGCAGTAGGTTGTGAAAAGTCGCCCCGAAAATGTAACAATTTTTTTTTTTGCCTCATTTGGGCTTTCTGTAATATTTACTCACCTGACTGGGATGTCTGCTGCTCGTCATCACCTGTAGTGAGCCCTCTATGGGCAAGGATCGTCTTCCAGCGCGCCTTCAGAGCTTCATATCGAAATGCAAACTCCAACTCTAGAGCTTCTCGTTCCCTGATTAGTGTAAGACATAGAGAGAAAGAGTCAGACAAGTGCACACCAGTACTGTTTTATTCATGTCCAACACAATTTAGAATAACATACATTGTTACTATTTCATTACTAATTATTTCAAAATTTTGTAAGTCATTTCTGTGAATGTGTGGGAGATGGGGTGCAGAATTTGATTCTGTTCATTCATCATTCGACATTGAAGCATAACTGCATTGTCACCACGTTTACAATTTAGGCCTATATCACTTTTATAAAAATGATATGTTGCAGGCATGAGCTACATGTAGGACCTGTACTTTTATTGATCAATTGGTTTGAAGTCGGGAGTATTTATGTTTCACCTCCATGTGAGATTTGAAAATCTTTTAATTTTATACAGATGCTACATTCTTTATCAGACATTTATAAAGGTGAAAAGAGACAAAGGGAATCATGGGGTGGCAAAAAAACAAAATGTATGCTATTGAGATGCTGGGCTAGCATACAAGACAGCACAGATCCTTACCAAAGTTCGAATCAAGTGGTGCTTACCAGAGACAAGGTTTTATCAGGAGAAATTTGACTGAGTCATCATAGCTTCCAACTTTAATATTCACCTTTCAGTGAGAACTTACTGAGGAAGAAAGGTGATCTTTCTTGATTACACATAATCCAATGAAAGAAATCAATGTATTAATCAGGGAGATGTTAAAAATCTCAAGTTTTTCACCCCAAAATCAGTCAATTTTCAGGGGGTTTCCCTGACAATCAGGGAGACTTGGCAGCACAGTGGGGTGTGTAGGAGAAATGTGTTGGGGGATAACAAGAAGATAGAGTGAAAGCCTGGATTCTACATACCTTTTAGTTGATTGGCAAGGAAAATAACCAAAGAGGAACTTCCAAGCATCTTTCCTCACGTCTTCCTCAATTCCACCTATTAAAAGAGAAATAATATAGTAAGAATATCACCATCAAATGATGAGACAATGCGTTGATTTCTTTAAATACCAAAAAATGCAGTATTTAAGTCACAGGAACCTCCTGGAAAACTGTTTTGACTGATTCTTTACCAAAACTTAGGCAACGCACTGTCCAATATGTGAGAAATGCATAATTGAATAGTTGCTAATGATATGGGTTTATTTGTGGAGTTTGTTTAGTTTGTATTTTTCTTGTAGAAAGGAACTGTTGCTGGGTAAGCACCATGCTCATGAGCTTCTTTGGACGGTGTGTGCACTGTATATTAAAACAACACCACCATCATGATAAATTATTATGAGCCTGGTTTTATTATTAGGGGTATTACAGAGTGAAAAACCCCCAGAGAAATCTCAGTTATGCTCTCCTTTCACCCTTCTTCATTTGCCCCCGCTCTTTTCCTGGTTCCTCCTTCTGTCTCTTTAATTCACAACTCATAAACGACAGGTGCCCCCCCCCCCCTGTAACACCCTAAAAAATAATACACAATATGATTTATGTACACTATATTCAGGAGTTTTGGTTTCATTCATCATCATAAATGAAGAGTACCGGTACCTCCGGTATTCATAATAATACCCATTACGCATTACACAAAATACACATTTTTTTACAGTACACTATGTGTTGAGGGAGATGTAATCTCATGCATGAATGAAAAAAAAAATGGAAATTTGGCTCACGATTCAATCTACAATAAAAATCATGGTCATGATTCATGTACATTAAGAGTGATCAGTAGAAGAGCGGATAGCCAAATGGATTCTCCGGGGGGGGGGGGGGGGATGAATATAAATAGGAAAAAATATTAAGCTTTGGCAAACTGAAATTTTTACCAAGTAACCCACACAAGAACTGTGCAGGAATAAAAAAAGAAAATATTATATTTTGACCCCAAAAAATATATCACCATTTTTTTTTCATATGAATAACACTTCAGTGAGTTTGATTACCAATTATATTTCTATCCCATATATAGAAACAATAATTTAAGTGTGTGAACATTTAGATGTAATCATGCAAGTGGAATACTCTTAATACAGTTTGCATGTTGTTGCTATGTCTGTCAAGTCTCTTGCAAGTTATAGTGCTGTCAAGAACACCACTAAATTAATATGTTTGATTTGTTTAAAATTAAACTTAATAGTAAAGCCTGTATACATGTACATGTATATAATTATGTTTGTCTGTGAAGCTCCTGGTAAGCAATAAGGTTGTCAAATGATGATCAAACTAAAATTTCAAGCGCTGTATAAATTCAAATAATCATGCTAGTAGTAAACAGGTTTATGAACTGTAAATTGGCATTCAGTTTGTAATTGTGGCATATATATTCACACTTTATGTGGGTGGTGTCAAGGTTATGCCACACATGTACAGTAGGCCTATTCTGCAGGAAATGATATTGATTATCAGTAATTCAGTATGAAATATATTATGATGGAGACAATACACAAGTGTGTATTGATTGATTTATTATATTATTGATGCATTTTAAAGTGTGCAATAATTTCATGCATATTTTGCAATGATTTCATAGTGTGCAATATGTTCATTCACACAATTATATCTTTAAAAAAGACCACAGGCAAAAATGGTGAATTTGAAAACATACTATATGAACCGGTACTACATACAAAAACAATTTCAAATACAGGTATTTTGTAAATAAACAATTGTATGTCTACTCTGGACAAAACAAGGCATGGATTATTAAAAGTGGGAAGTCAATGATCATAACTTGGCCAAGAGTTAAGCGCAAATATTTTGGATAAATCTTTTGAAAATTTGAAAATGTAAGAGCCCTGTCAATAAGAATGACAGATTATATCATACTAGACGGTGAAAGAAATGAGTACTCAAGCTAAAATGGAATGGGTAATGTACAAATAAATAAAATGGGTCCCCAAGACTTGCAATTGGCTTGCATGTATTTTTTGTCTTTTGGTACATTTATACATGTATGGCATATCAAACTGGTGTATGCGGGGCCATGTAGGCCTACATGTACATCAAACATAAACTTCATCAGGGGAGTGTCAAAGCAAATAGTCAGTGATTTTCACTGACTTTTTCTTTTTGAGCTAATTAGATGCAGTGATTTCAGCAGTTAGGACAGTTACGGTTTCAGTAAAAAAATCATTATATAATTCATGAAATGCCTCACTTCTGGTCATGAGATGTTCTATAGAACAAACTCTGAGTCCCTCAAAACTGATTAGAAAAAAAGAAATATTTGAATGCACTGTAGATTATGGTTTATTAGGTGGGTGTTTCATAAAGCTCTTCGCAAGTTAAGAACGAATTTAAGAACGACTGGTGATCCTTTCTTGTGGAAAATAGTATATTCATTGGCGATGGTTAAGTGCGTACGAAAGGTTCACCAGCCGTTCTTAAAGTTGCTCTTAACTTACGAACAGCTTTATGAAACGGCCCCCAGGTCTCTACACAGTACATGTAAATCAGGGGTTCAATCCAATTCATAAAGTTCTGGATTTCTTTTACATCAAACAATTTTTTTCTCTCATTTATCTACTTAAAAATGTTAAAAACTTCATGCAACAAGACCAAACAAGTATTTCCCTTTTCAAATTACATGATGTAGAACTACATACTGTAGCATCTGCTAGCCAATTCTGAGCAAATGAAAGGGAGTCTGATAGGAAAATACCTTTGTACTTTTTTTTTCATAGGGTGATGGAGTGCGGGGAGAGTCTTTTTGTGACATCATTGCATTTGTGCTCGACACGGGTGTGAAATACGCTTTAATTAAGCACAGAGAATAGTTTATTAACTAGTGTGTACAGTAGTGTAGAGAAATATTGACCAGCGCTCAGGAAGATGGGGACCCAGGGGGTTAATGACAACAGTTGGTTAGTGGTAGAGACAGGGGGAATGAATCCATAACGGAATAAGTTGTGATATTTTGTTCTCAGTGAATTTTATTGCTGACCCTCACAGGTATACTCCTCTCTCTCTCTCGTTTCAGTTCCTCCGCCGTTCGGAGATCGGCAGGTATTACTGCAGAAGTTGAGTCAAGGAGTCTGGTAAATGTCAAGTCCAAAGGGATTGAAAGATCTATAGGCAGGTTACTGTGAATCGACAGGTTTACAAGTAACTGTAAGGGACAAGAAAGGACAGTATGCAACTTAAAAATGAAGTGCAAGGTAGCCTTTGGGATCAGGGCATTTAGAGGGTTAGGGAGGGAAGCACCATAGGGTAGTAGGATGGCTGCTGTGAGTTGGCAGGGATTGCTGGCATTGAAGGAGGTTGCTGAGGAGGAAAAATCCTTTAGGAGATTCCTTATCTTGTCCAAGAGAGTGTTTCGTAGACCTGTGCCGATTATGCCGATTCTGCAACAGCCAAATTTATGACATAGTGGACATCCCCTTTGACTTTGCATATAATTACCATGATATAGCTTCTCTGTTTGAGTGCTTGAGTACCCACAGTATAGTTGCATGGTTCCACTGCTTTTGGCAATGTGGCTACTTGTTTAACTCATTAATGCAGTGAGTTCACTGCCATGCTTGTGGGTGCTTAAGAGCAGATGAACAGGGCAGGTTTTAAACCCACAAGTTGTCAGGGGTTGAGGTTTTTTCATGTATTTTTGTTTTTGATACTATCTATTTGTGATAATTTGTGTTCCAATTTCCAAATGTGATTTTCCCCATGCACTTCTAGTATCCTGTACAATCAGTTTACTGTAAAGCATGTATCAAGAATTCAAGATTCAAGAGTCTGATGACAATTTTTTTAATGTAAACTTTTGAACTATTACATAAAAATAAAATGAATTGAATTGAAATGTACCAACTCAAATCTAATTAGCAATATTGGTTATGAGAATACTGAGAGACAATATTTCAACAACTTCGGTACGTTTGGGTACAGTCCTAACCCAAGTAAGAATATATAGCAAATTGTAAAATGACGCAAAAGCAGTCCCTGCACTTCCGTTATCTTTTTTAAGAAACATCATCAGATCTGATCCTGTCAGCCTAAAACAGTAAACATAACATAATATAAAGCTGAATACAGAGGTTTAAATCTTGCTTAGATTTATGGATGTTCGTGCATTCAGAAGTGAGAAGAAATGACATAAAATCAATGAAGTAGCCAATTTACAAAATTGCTACATGAATTGCTATTTTATTTTGCATCAATAACAACATGTAAAATGCCATATGCATCTTTATTACCAACATGTGTACCGTATGTGTTGAAAAAACATTTTCTGAATTCTTATTCCTCTTCAATAATTTTCTCAATTCTACTAGTTTGCAGACAGGTTGTAGGCCCTAGGCTATAGGCCTACTCTTTTCTAGGCCATCTTTTAATCTCAATTAAAGTCGTTAGTGCCATTGGATTACCATGTTCAAGTTCAACAATCAACAGGTACATGAAAACATTATCCTTGGCTTAAACATGAAAATTACTTAGCATAATGTGAAAAATCACCTCGAAAAACAGCTTTCCTGAATCCATGCTCATCCACCAAACGACCTTCGCTGTCAAAAAAATGTTCAAATCTTTCCCGATCAAGGGGAGGCCCTCTTGTGTTTTCTACATCCTCGCCAATACTGATCACTGGTTGCCAATGATCTGGCAACACTTGTTCAAAACTCTCATCATAACTGCAAGTTCTTGTGACAAAATTCGGAATTGCTTCTGCGACTTCACCGTCGCTCCCACTCAAATCGTTCTCCCAGCTGGATATGGCCTCTGCTCTCGTTGAAGACGCCGCCCCCGTCGGCCCAGGACGTTTGAACTTCACCCCCTTAAAGAGTCCGTCGCTGGATTTGAACATGACGAAGAAGGCTAGATTGAAGGCTAAAAAATACGGAATTTCCAAATGAAAGAGACAAGTGGGCACATTAGCTAATTATGGACAATCTCATATTCAAGTCGTATCATAAACTATCTTCCAAAGTCGCTGTTAGTGATTTCTGATATTCCTGTTTTCTTTTCATGACGCGAGATACCCCCGGGTCAGGTGCTCTGATGAGCTTGCAGCCATTCGCAGAAATGATTCGGATACCCGGATAATGGCATAATACCGGAATACACACGGTACTAATTCCAAGAAAATCCGCTGCAGCATCAAGAAAGATGAGAGAGATAAAAAAAAAACTTGATTTGAAATAAGACAAACAAAATGCAAATAGAAGAACATTTCTGATGGCGAAAGTAGTCAATATGCATGCGCGCATTCTGGGGGGGGGGGGCGCCCGGGTAGGCGAAAAGGGGGCGCCAAAAAGCTAGAAGAAGAAATTAGAGGAAAAGGGGGGAGAAAAAAGGAGGGGAAAGAAGAAAAAAGGGAAAGAAAGAGAGAAGGAAAAGGGAGAAGAAGAAGGAGGAGGAGGAGGAGAAGAAAAAGAAGGAGAAGAAGAAGAAGTAGAAGAAGAAGATGAAGAAGATCGAAGAATTAAGCCTGATCGAGGATCGAGGAGGAGAAGAAGAATAGGGGCGCCGTATTGACGGATGGGCGCCGAATTGATCTTCAACTTGGGCGAAATTGAATGGATGTTCGACCTATAGGGGTGCCGAATTCGATGTTCTACCTATAGGGGCGCCGAATTGATGTCCGACATAGGGGGCGCCGAATCGATTTTCGACCTAGGGGCACCGAGTTTATGTTTGACCGGGGGCGCCAAATGCATAGTTAGATGTCCATCCTGTTCATGATTACCATTATCATTATTGCTTGGAAATAAGTCCAAATTTTAGGTCAGAATATTAATAATTTTCATCTCGCTCTACTTCGCGCTCGCATCAATATTGTTTTGTAAGGTGATAATCAATCTTATAATTAGATAAGTGCTTAGAAAATTTCCATTTTGGGTCGAAATATCAAAAAAAAATTAGCTTGTGCTTCTCTCTCTCTCTCTGTTCTCATCCCTCCGCTTGGTTCGGAGATCGTCGGGTCCAACCCGCATGTGACGTACAAGTATCTTGAAGACTGAATGATAGTGACTCATCAGGCCAGGAGAGCACTGGAGCGGCTATTATGGATTTTTGTGATATATGTCAAGGTCGCTTTTAATAGCTTGGCATTGATATCCAGGGGGAGCTTTGGGTCATAGGCAGTGGCGTACCTAGGATTTTCCACAGGGGGGGCAAAACCGTCCGCCCAAAAATTGGACAAGCAAAAAAAAAAAAAAAAAAAAAAAAAAAAAAAAAAAAGGTCTTCGATCACAAATAAAGGATTTCGTTCCAGAAAAAAAATTGACAAGCAAAAAAAAAAAAAAAAAAAAAAAAAAAAAAAAGGCCTTCGATCACAAATCGAGGATTTCGTTCCAGAAAAAATTTGACAAGCAAAAAAAAAAAAAAAAAAAGGTCTTCAAGCTCGTCAGGGGGGCATTAGAGGTCTTAAAGCTCGTCAGGGGGGGCAAAAAAGGTTTTTCAAGCCCGTCAGGGGGGGCAAATATACGTTTTTGCATGGGTTGTGACTCGTCAGGGGGGGCAGAGTGCCCCCCCTGCCCCCCCCGTAGGTACGCTAGTGGTCATAGGCAATAAGAACAGCTTGGGTGAAATTGTAATTGTAGTTAACAGCTGCTTTGTCAGAAAAATGCTCCAGATACCCTCGATGATCTTGTAATATCTCCTTGATTTTCAGTATGAAATCATCTCTAATAATTATGTTTAAGAAAGATGCAAGATGCTATGAAATGATCGGGTGTCTCATCTTCAAGCTTACAAAGAGGAAAGAGGGAATTTGTACTCTTTCCGATCTTGCATCTTCTTGCCTGTACTAGATATGTCCCAGAAAGGAGTTGTGCTCTATAATATAGAACGCTTGTCTCAAGCCATCCTGGACAGGACCGGGATGATAGAGTAGAGTACCTCCACATTGATTTCTGATTTTCCCATCCAGAACTTCAAGGAGGATTTCTGGGAGATTCCTCCGACCACTTGCTCTCTCACAGCAGCATGCATGAACTTTACTTTTGACCACCTGCTTCCATTGCTGGTATGAAGGAGTCGATTCAAGAAGCGAGTTCAAGTCAGGCAGTTGGTATTTAAGTAGTAAATCATTCAAAGCTCTTATAGAAGGAGTGAGGAGGGCAAAGGCATGAAGAAAGGTCTTGAGTTCAAAACGTCCATGGCTCAGGTTGAATACATGTCCCAGTAGAAGGAGTCTGTTTAATTCTATTTGACGAGAGATAGGGATGAGGCCAGTCAACAGGAAAAACTATCTCATCTGGTGCAGTCAATGGGACACCGATGATTCTCTTAAATAGATGAGACTGACATTTATCTAGCTTCTGGAACATTGCCTTTGTAAGTTTCAAAACTTCGCCTCCATAAAGCATTCGTGGGATGCAGAATGTCAGCCAGAGTTTGGCAACAAGCAATGGAACAAGACCTCCAGTGTAAGCTCCTGTACCCGACATGGCATAGAAGGTGTGTAGACCTTTTTCGATGATATCGTCAGTCGGATCAAGGTGGGCTCCAGATTTCTTGATGCCAAGATGTGTGTATGCTTCAACTTGAGGAATCACTTCTCCATCCATTTCCAAGGAAATACTTGACATAGATTTCTTTCCAGGAGTGAAAACAACAACTGCACTTTTGGATGGATTGATGCGGTATTTCCATTCAGTAGCATATGAAGATGTGACCTGAATCATCTCCTTCATCTCTACTTCAGAATTACTGACTAGTGCCACGTCATCGGCCAGAACTATAATTCCCGAGTACCTGTTGTTAATTGAGCAGCCCAATCTCTTGTTCTTAAGTGTCTTGATTAATCCATCAATAAAGGCAGTATACATAATAGGTGAGAGGACACCCCCGTGCCGAACACCTTGTGTGACTGGAATTGTCCCACTAACTTTGCCTTTCCACAAAACCCTGCTTTCAAGGTCCTTGTACAGAGACTGGACAACTTCTTGGATCTCAGGATCAAGATTGGTAGAATTAAGCTTGTGGAAGAGGCCAGCATGCCACACATTGTCAAATGCCTTTTCTGCATCAAGGAAACAGACGTAAGATGGCTTTTTGGTTGCATTGTTGAGTTCGACGATCAACTCCAAGGACAAAGATGTCAGTATACAAGAGAACCCAGACCTGAACCCAAATTGCATCTCATCTGGGATGTCGCTGCTGCTGAGTTGGGATTGTATTTGTGGTTTCAGGCATAGTTCATAGAGCTTACACAAGACTGATGATAAAGTTATTCCTCTATAGCTCTTTGGATCTTCAGCATCCTTCCCCTTTCCTTTATGTATAGGTACTATGAGACCTTTCCGGAATGCTTGCGGGCAGTATGCTGACTTGTAGAATGTGTTGAGGAGAAGTAGGATGAGACGACGTGCATGCTCACCAAGGTATTTCACATGTTCTGCAGATATTTCATCAGTACCTCCTGCCACTGGCGTAAATCCGTGTTGATGGGTGGGGGGATGACTGAAATATTTTGGCATTTTTTTTGCAATCATGTTTTTAGATATGCAAGGAATTGTCACTGTGATATGTCACGGCATTGGGGGGCACCAGCAAAATATTTGAATCACTGACTGAGTGCGCTAGTGAGCGCGCTCAGTTGCCAGTTATACTGACCTAATAGAGACATTTTAAGGACAATGTCATTAAACGGATATGTATCTCACTGATCAAATAATGCGAGCGCGAAGCGCGAGCTGAATTTGTATTGGGAGTTGGGATTGTATTTGTGGTTTCAGGCATAGTTCATAGAGCTTACACAAGACTGATGATAAAGTTATTCCTCTATAGCTCTTTGGATCTTCAGCATCCTTCCCCTTTCCTTTATGTATAAGTACTATGAGACCTTTCCGGAATGCTTGCGGGCAGTATGCTGACTTGTGGAATGTGTTGAGGAGAAGTAGGATGAGACGACGTGCATGCTCACCAAGGTATTTCACATGTTCTGCAGATATTTCATCAGTACCTCCTGCCACTGGCGTAAATCCGTGTTGATGGGTGGGGGGATGACTGAAATATTTTGGCATTTTTTTTGCAATCATGTTTTTAGATATGCAAGGAATTGTCACTGTGATATGTCACGGCATTGGGGGGCACCAGCAAAATGTTTGAATCACTGACTGAGTGCGCTAGTGAGCGCGCTCAGTTGCCAGTTATACTGACCTAATAGAGACATTTTAAGGACAATGTCATTAAACGGATATGTATCTCACTGATCAAATAATGCGAGCGCGAAGCGCGAGCTGAATTTGTATTGGGAGTTGGGATTGTATTTGTGGTTTCAGGCATAGTTCATAGAGCTTACACAAGACTGATGATAAAGTTATTCCTCTATAGCTCTTTGGATCTTCAGCATCCTTCCCCTTTCCTTTATGTATAAGTACTATGAGACCTTTCCGGAATGCTTGCGGGCAGTATGCTGACTTGTAGAATGTGTTGAGGAGAAGTAGGATGAGACGACGTGCATGCTCACCAATGTATTTCACATGTTCTGCAGATATTTCATCAGTACCTCCTGCCACTGGCGTAAATCCGTGTTGATGGGTGGGGGGATGACTGAAATATTTTGGCATTTTTTTTGCAATCATGTTTTTAGATATGCAAGGAATTGTCACTGTGATATGTCACGGCATTGGGGGGCACCAGCAAAATGTTTGAATCACTGACTGAGTGCGCTAGTGAGCGCGCTCAGTTGCCAGTTATACTGACCTAATAGAGACATTTTAAGGACAATGTCATTAAACGGATATGTATCTCACTGATCAAATAATGCGAGCGCGAAGCGCGAGCTGAATTTTTTTAAAATTCACACCTAAAAAGGGACATTATAATCAAATTTGTGTAATCATGATAGGTACCTGTCTCGCTAAACATTGCGAGCGCGAGCTGTAAATTTAGATAATTCAGACCTGAAGTGGGGCAATCTAAGTTTTCTTTGTAGGAATTAACTTGGACCATACGTATTTCATTAACCAAATGATGCGAGCGCGAAGCGCGAGCTGAAAATTTTTGATATTCAGATCAGAAGAAGGGACATTTTAAGGACTGATTTGAGGAATTTATGAAGAGCAGATATATCTCACCAATCCACTAATGCGAACGTAATCACGGACAGGAAATGTTTCATATATACGAAGACCTTTACATAGGGCAATCACTTTTTGAGTCATGAAAAAGAAGCATATGTCACTACATAAAACAATGATAACTATTCAATTTCAATTTAATTTAATATGTCTGCTCTTCATGAATTCCTAAAATTAGTCCTTTAAATGTCCCTTCTTCTGATCTGAATATCAAAAATTCAACTTTCAATTTCAATTCAATTTATTCAAATAACTCAAGTGCTAGGAAATATATTTGGTTATTATTGACTTGAAAACGGGATGTTTTAGTATACAACAGGATTATATATCTCGTTAAACAGACAATGCGAGCACCAGGAACAATGAAGACATAGGCCCTGGGCAAATTATGTTTCATAAAGTTATGATAAAAATGTTTCTTATTTAATGTAACATAACATAATTATAATATAATATAACATTATAATGAATAATATTTTCTTCTTTCCCACTACGTTTTTCTTCCTTTCTCCCTCTTTTCTCCCTTTTCCCCCTTTCCCCGTTTTTTTTTTGGTCAGCCGATGGGGGGGGGGGGGGATGTGCCCCCTATGCTCCCCGTAGTTACGTCACTGTATGTCCATATGGCAAATACCCCTCCAATGTTATCTTTTTTACCCCATGATGGTTTAATGGTTTTATCGATTACATTATAAAAAATTTGACATTCCATCTTAATCCCTTCCCAAAGACCCCAACATTGATGAAATGGAAGAAACGGGGGTTTCTCTTCAATGTTATAATAAGGACATAAGTATTTCGTTTGGAAATGGTGAACTGGCTCTTTATTTGCATTTTATGATTCAATAATATTGTTTTATTTGTTAAGCGGTATTTTAGGAAGAATTTTAACCAATAAAACAATTATCTCTTGTGATTTTTTTTCTCATTTCTTTCGTAAAAAGTGGGGGGGGGGGGGGTGTTTGTACAGGCCATCCCCCCTCCTCAAAAAGTGGGGGGATATATCCCCCCCATCCCCCCCGGGATTTACGCCAGTGCCTCCTGCCTTTCCACATTTCAGCTTATCAATAGCCGAATCTAAGTCTTCTGATGTGAACTTGGCATGCCATACCTCAGTCCAATATTCTTGGTTGGAGTGTTGGAGTAGAGTTGATTGACCTACATTATTTTTGCTATCATCTGATTTACTAGATAGGTCTGAGAAATATTTCTGCCAACCTATCAATATGCGGTCTCCATTATATTGCTGATTTTTATACAGCAGGGATTCAGTACAAGGTTTTGCACCACCAACACTTCTATTCCTTTTAATGATCTCATAGAAAAGTTTCTTGTCTCTAGCAGAGGCATGCTCCACTTTGCGGATAAGCTGTCGTTTCAGGATAGCCCTAGATTTTTTGAGTGAACTACGGAACATCTTCTTGCTATGAATGTGGTAATTAGCATAAGCAGCCCCCGCCTTAACCCTGCCATCAGCAGTCCACTCTCTTCTAGCTCTTTTTGAGGAAAGATAGAGGTTGTTCACATGTGCTGACCATTCAGGCTTTCCTCTTCCTCCACGTGGATAGCAATGGGGAAGATTCTTTGACTGCTCCACCATAGCATTGCACATCTTTATAAGGATATCTTCTGCCTCCGGTCAAGTGATACAGGAGATAAGGGGGATTCTTCTGAACAAGTCCCCAGATGTTTCCTACATTGGAGATGCGTAGGCCTCCTGAATTGTAGAGTGATTCACATCATTCCATTTTACTTTGAGCCTCTTTGCATGGGTGTCGGATGTGGCAGGTGATGAGTTGGAAACTTGAGGGATGGGCTTCGCGCATGCATAAAACGTTTTGTTAGATAGGCCTACTCATCCTGTTCATGCTCACAAAAAGTGCTTAGAAAGTCAAGTTTTGGGGCGGAATATGAAACACTTTCAGTTTGAGCTTCGTGCTCGCATTGATTAGTTAGATGCTCATCCTGTCCATGATATCAGAGAGTGCACTTTGGACTCATGTCCAAATTTTAAGGCAGAATATCACAATTTTTCATCTCGCGCTTCGCGCTCGCATCAATTGCTTAGTTAGATAACCGTCCTGTTCATGATAACCAAAAGTGCCTAGAACGTCCAACGTTTAGGTCAGGTCTCAAAATATATATCGTTGAATGCAATGAGTGTTGCAAATAAAATTGACGAAATAAGGACAATTATTATTGTACATGATAAACCTGATGTTTTTTGTATTACTAAAACTCATTTATGTCCGGAAATTTTATCTTCTGAGATTTTTCCTCATAATTTTAACGTGATAAGAAAACATAGCAATATACATGGTGGAGGAATCTCATCGCGTACTAAAATAATTTGTCGGTACTCCAAAAAGGAGACCTCGAGACTAAGTATGAAATTATCTGGTGCGAAATATATAGTTTAAAGATAAAAAGAGATCTATTCTTCTCGGAGTTTTTTTTTTACAGACCCACGAACAGTAAGATAGATATCGTATATGAACTTTATAAATCTATGTATTTGATAACAAATAATGGTAATAAAATATGCAATGTAATCTTAACAGGAGACTTTAATTTCCCTAGTTTGCATATTTCCAGCAGGAATGCAATTAATGCTAATCAAACGTCATGAAGAACTTACTTGAAAAGCCAGGATAAGCGTAGAATGCCAAGGCGGTCTGTCTTCTAGCGTATTATATACATCATGTCGTTGGAGAGTTCTTTCAAGATTTGATCCGCTTTCTTTCTGGCCTCATAAGATATGTAGTCATCCACGGGGTCGTCGTCGCTTTCGTCGTCGTCATCAAGTCTCATAAGTCGCTTACCAACATCCTTACTCGTGTATGCCATTATATCGATGCCCGGGGGGCAGTGGCGTAGGTAGGATTTTTTTCCTGGGGGCACTGGGGGTCCTTGCTTTTTCAATGGGGGGGGGGGGGGGCAACAATTTTTTTCTGTGTGTGTATGTGTCACAGGGGCGGATCCAGCTTTCGCCAATAGGCCTAGGGGGTGGGGCCGTACGGCCGCTCAAAATTTGATTTTTCTTTGATTGAAGGGGTAGTCCTCACAGTCACTTGTTAACTTTATTCTATAAAATATGAAATAATCTCATATAACCCCTATATAAAAAGTGCGAGTGCGAAGCGCGAGCTATTTTTTTTTTTTACTTTCATGCATTTTGTCCTGATAATTTAACATTCTGGGCAATGTTTGTGATCCTGAACAAGATGCGTATGTACTAGATAATTACCGCGAACGCCAATTAAGCGCGAGCAGAAATTTTCAATAAACGTGCTGGCCTGATCGAAAAGGGACCTGTCGAGGACTGTTTGCAGTTACCCATGACGATGATACATATTTCACCAATTAAATAATGCGAGCGCGAAGCGCGGGCTGAAAAAAATTTGACATTCCAACCTAACAAAAAAAATGTCATTATAAGCACTTTTCGTAATCATGAAAGGGATAGGTATGTAAAAAATTGATGCGAGCGGAAGAAAATTTAGATTTTAGACCTGAAAACAGGACACTCTATTCATGTTTTGTAAATCATGAAAAGGATGGTCATCTTCCTACATTAATAATGCGTGCGTGAAGCGCGAGCAGAAAATTATTGATATTCTGATCTGAAACTGGATAATTTAAATACGTTTTAAATAAAGAACAAGCTGCCTATATCAATAAACATACGTGTGCCTGTTTTAGATTTAGACCTAGAATCTGGACATTCTGTATACGTATTTACTCAATGCCAGCTCGAAGCGTGAGCTGAACAAATTTATATTCCGATGATCTGAAAAAGAGTTAATTTAAGCACTATTTTTCTTCTATCTTTCCCCTTCTTTTTTTTTCTTTCTTTCTCCCCCCTTTTTTTTTTGCTCTGCCAATTTTTTTCAGGGGGGCACCTGGAAGGCACACCAAATCCCGGGGGCACGTGCACGGGCCTCCTTTGACGAGTGGATACCATGCGTGACCAAAAAAAAAACACGTAAAAAGGATCTCTTTTTCAAGATAGGGCACGTAACGTAATAAGGGTGTCAAAAACACTAAAATAATGAAAAAGGGGTATATATTTCGCTTGGAAAACTACGTGTTTTCAGTCCAATTTGCGAGGGTATAAAAAGACTAAAATATACTTTATAAAGGATGTCCTTTTTGCCCCAAATACGTGTTAAGGGTCCGATTTGTGCGAGGTGTGTGGTGTAAAGCCGACGTCCGTGACATAACAATTAAGATATCGTTGTACTTGTATAGGGGGTCAATTCAGGGAATACTTTTTGTTTCCAATACTTGTTAAGGGTATCACACACGCCAATATTTGTTAAGGGGTGCATTTTCAGAACATGGAAAATACTTGTTAAGGGTGCTTTTCGAAAACCCATGGTCACGCATGGTATTCACTCGTCAATGGAAGTGCCGGCCCCCCCCCCCCCGGTATCGATGTCGAAAAGATGTTTAAGAATATTGTTTCACAGTAATAAGAAACTCCCCAAAAGTGTCCCCAACACAGGGGGAGACGCAACAACTGTACTGTGTCGTAGTATACAGATGATGACGCGATTGGCTGGACTATATCTTTAAAAGGGGTATTCCGGGCTGAAAATATTTATATCTAAATAAATAGAGTAAAATCCACAGAGCAAATTAATAAATTTAGAGAGTTGAATGGGGAATGGTTAAATTTTATCTCTGTATTCAAAAGTACATTTTTATTTTTATTTTATTTTTGTTTTCACATAAAAGACGAATATACAAAATAACATATACAAAGGTAATATATAACAAATACAATATAAGCAAAGAAAATAATTATCAACAAAATGTATTTTTCAATTAAACAGTATGGTAATGTAAAGGAATGCAGGAGACCGCCATCATGCGCGATTAAGCTATAATGATGGCGGCTTCATAAAACGGCAAGTGGAGGGAATGCAGATGCAATAGAGAACATTAATCATGTTAATAAGTAAAGAGTTCTAATTTTCAAGTATAAATATTTCACTTGTAAACAATGATAATACAGTAAGCTACATTTTAAAGAAAATAACAATCATGACAAGTCGACATCAATACATATAAAAAATCATTATCGTGACAAATTATCATTATCGCAAGTGGATAGAATGAAAACGAATGGGTTTCTTTTTGTACAAGTAGAGCTGTTGAACATATTTTATTACAGTACTTAACATTACATCAAAGTATTCACAAAAATCGAAGTACATATTATGGTAATATATAATAACAATAACGGTATATTTACCCAGGGTAGCCACTTCAGTTCCGAAAACTGTTCTCCCAGCGGGCCCTGCTATTATTACCCCGGCTAAACTAGGCTACCTATTCAGGTGCACACAGCTTTTTGAGGAATTACTTCCTGTCGATACCCATTTACAGGCGCGGATCCAAGATTTCGTGGGGAGGGGGGCCCAAATTTGACCTGATTTTTGGCGCCCATGTGTACTCTTCGAAAAATGGCGCCCCCTCCCTCCCGGCCAGGCTAACTTAAATGTAACTTAAATGCCTTAAATGTATTTTGAATTATCTTATTACATAATCACATTTTTAAAAAGGCAATTAAAGACCACCTTTTTAATGTGTTCTTGAAATAAAAAAATCCATGAATATATAATGTAATATCAATGGGAGCGCGAAGCGCGAGCGATTTTGGGGGGTCTCAATTTGGTTTAACTTCTCACCAGAGAAGGCCCTACTAGAATATTGTGTGAACGGGAGCTGTAGTTTCTTTACTAGT
This sequence comes from Lytechinus pictus, assembly GCF_037042905.1. Lineage (NCBI taxonomy): Eukaryota > Metazoa > Echinodermata > Echinoidea > Temnopleuroida > Toxopneustidae > Lytechinus > Lytechinus pictus. The sequence goes on from NC_087249.1 coordinate 38,382,484, forward strand.
TTTTTTAAATAGCCTTCAATAATATCAATGATAACCTCTTGGGAATAATGCAATCTCGAAGCAATCGACTCAATCTCCTCATCAGTGGCGAAGCTGTGATTTATTCAGCAGGGTTGCACGGGGGGGGGGGGGGGGCTTGTTGAACTTTTGTAGAGGGCACCAAGATAAAAAAATAAAATGGGGGGGGGGGGGTTAAAGAAATTCCGAAATTTTATTCTTAAAAACACATTGAGGTATCTCACAAGGCCTAAATAAATAATGATAACGCGAAGCGCGATATATTTGACATAATATTTGGAAAATAATAATATATTTTACCATAATCCCTTTCCTTTTCTCTCTTTTTTTTCTTGGTCGTGTTTTTTTTTTTTGGGGGGGGGGGGGGCAAAACGCCCATGTCCTAACAGTCATTACTTAGCTTTACTTTATAAACAACATTAATGTGCAATAATCTCATAAGCCCTATGCGAGATAAAAAAAAAATTATTAAATTTCATGTATTTTGACCTGAAAATTGAACATTCTGGGCAATGTTTGTGAACCTGAACAAGATGCGTATGTAACTAGATAATTACTACGAGCGCGAAGCGCGAGCAGAAATTTTTAATGTGCGTTCTGGCCTGGTCGAAAAGGGACCTGTTAATGAAGTTTTGCAGTTAGCCATTAAGACGATACATATTTCAACGATTAAATAATGCGAGCGCGAAGCGCGAGCTGAACATTTTTGATATTCCAACCTAAAAAATTAGATTTCAAACCCCCAACGGGACACTCGATTCATGTTTTGTCACTCATGAAAAATGATGGGTAGTTTTTGGTATCTTCCTACATTAATAATGCGAGCGCAAAGCGCGAGCAGAAAATTTTTGATATTCTGATCTGAAACTGGATAATTTTATCACGTTTTTAATAAGATCAAGAGGCGTATCTCAATAAACATGCTTGCACGTGTTTTAGAGTTAGACAGAATCTGGGCATTCTGAATACATTTCATTTTTCATCATGAAAATCAATAATGCGAGCGCGGATCGCGAGCTAGAAATAATATTTGAAATTCCGATATGAAATGGGTCAATTTAAGCAATATTTAAAGCACTGTGTATATAGGGGATTGTGAAGTGGATGTGGAAAGCACTTAATAAATGATGCGAGCGCGAAGCGCGAGCTGATATTTAATTATTATTTTAAACTAGTATCGAGACATTTTAGGCCTAATGACATTTTGTCATTATATAAAAATGATGCCTATCTTCTATTCCTCTTCCTAAAACTTGTCGATATTTTTTTCTGAAAAAGGGACAATTTAGTTATTAATTCATAAAAAATTTTATTTCATATTTATTAATCTAATAAGCCTAATGAGTGCGTGAAATTTGTTGACAGTGTATGAGGCATGAAAAACTGGATATTTTATATTTTTTGTAATCATAAACAGGATTCATGGGTTGATACATTTATAGCAAATAATGCGAGCGCAAATCGCGATCCGAAATTTTTAAATGGGGGGAATTCAAGTAGTTTGTTATAGAATATATAGATACAGTGGCGTACCGTGGGTCACGGCATTGGGGGGGGGGGGCACCACCACAAATTTGGTGTCACTTCGGGATCGCGCTCAGTTGCCAGGTATACTGACCTAATAGAGAAATTTTAAGGACATGCAATGCCATTAAACGGATAAGTATCTCACTGATTAAATAATGCGAGCGCGAAGCGCGAGCTGAAAATTTTTGATATTCAGACCTAATAGGGACATTATAAGCAAATTTTTTGTAATCGTGATACGTACCTGTCTCGATAAACAAACAATGCGAGCGCGAAGCGCGAGCTGAAACTTTTGTATATATATTGACCCCAAACAGGGACATTTTAAGGACTATATTTTAGATATCCATTAAGAGTATAAATATCTCAGCATAGTCATCTAACGATAGTGCCATCCTTTGCTGATTTTGTTAGAATTACATCTAAACATATGAAGCACTTTTGTAGTCATTGTAATCATGATTATCATACGCATCTCACTAATCAAATACTGCGAGCGCGAAGCGCGTGCTGAAAAATTATGAAATTCAGACCTGAAGAGGGACATTCTAAGGCTTGTTTGTAGGAATTCACTAAGTCCTTATGTATTTCACTAACCAAATGATGCGAGCGCGAAGCGCGAGCTAAACATTTTTGATATTCAGATCAGAAAAATTGACATTTTAAGGACTGATTTTAGGAATTCATGAAGAGCAGACATCTCACCAATCAACTTATGCGAACGTTAGCACGGACAGGAAATGTTTTATATTAAGACTTTAAAATTGGGCAATCACTTTAAGTAGTCATGAAAAAGAAGCAAATGTCACTACATAAAACAATAATAACTCGAATTGCGAGGAAATATATTTGGTGTATATTAATATACACCAAATTGATTTGAAAACGGGAGGTTTTAGTACAACAGGATTATACATCTCGTTAAACAGTCTATGCGAGCACCAGGAACAATGAAGACATAGGCCCTGAGCAAGCTGTTTCATAAAGTCATGAAAAAATGCTTCTTATGTAACATAATTATAATATAATATAACATTATGATAAACAATAATTTCTTCTTTCCCCATTACGTTTCTCTTCCTTTCTCCCTCTTTTTCTCCTTTTCCCCGTTTTTTTTTTTTTTTTTTTTTTTTTTTTGGGGGGGGGGGGCACGTGCCCCCATGCCCCCCGTAGTTACGCCACTGTATAGGTATAGAGAACTCACCAATCAAAATGCGAGCGCACAGCGCTAGCTCAAAGGCCTTCATTTTTGACAATCGAGACACCTGAAAATGAATATTTTGAGAATCTTATATGAAATACACAAAGATAATAGGTAGGCCTACAACATTTTAAAGTTTCGCTTAAAGGAGAATGAAACCCTTGAAACCAGCTGAATCCATATCAAAGAGAAAAATCAAAGAAACATATTGTTGAAAGTTTGAGGAAGATTGAATGAATAATAAGAAAGTTATGAGCATTTGAAAATTGAGATAACTAATGCCATGTAGATCCTCCCATTGGCAATGCAACCAAGATCTGTGATGTCACACACGTACAACTCCCTCATTACTTTAGTACTTATTTCACTTATATTCTCACTTTTATAGAGTCTATCACAAGGTGAGGTGTTCTCTTTATGAGAGGACAAGTACAGAGGTTTCACAACATTATATCAATGATGAATCGTTTGTCATATGATTAGAATGAGCAAAAAGAGATGTTTTGGGGTACATTTTCAGTGTCCAAAAGGGGAGAGTTGCCAGTTTTCTTATTATTCATTCAATCTTCCTCAAACTTTCAACAATATGTTTCTTTGATTTTTCTCTTTTATATGGATTCAGCTGGTTTCAAGGGTTTCATTCTCCTTTAATTTCACAAACCAGTTATATTCACATCCTTGTCGGTATGCAAATGAGGAGACTGATGACATCACTTACTCACTACTTCTTTTTGTATTTTAGTATATGAAATATGAAATATTCAATTTTTCTCCGTTGTCGTATGAAACAACGATTAATTACTCCCTGAACATGAGCAATTAGCATTGTTTAATAATAAATGGTTCAATCAAGTTGGTCCATATTGTAAAATCTGTAAAAAATAAAATATTGTATAATTCTAACAATAAAAAACAAAGGAATTAGTGAGTGAGGGACATCATCGACTGTTTCATTTGCATGTCACTGTTTTGTGAAAAATAAGCTAAATTTTAAAATGTCATAATTTTCTTATTTTGTATCCGATTTTGATGAAATTTTCAGCATAATGCTTGTTTGATTTTTCTCTATTTATTCAAATCAACATTTTTTGGGGGGTGGACTTGTCCTTTAAGAAATGAATGCGAGCGTGAAGCGCTAGCTGAAAACTTTTTTAATGATGAAATGAAAAGGACATTTTCAGTTCTTAGATTAGAATATAAAATATTTTCAGCTTGTGCTTCTCGTTGGCATAAAAAAAACTGTGAGGTCGGGATGCGTATATAACTAAACAGTGATGCGAGCGCGAAGCACGAGCTCAATTTTGTATATATACTGACTTAAGAAGGACTCTTTTAAGGTATAATTCCTATTCTAAAAGTTTTTCCTTATTCTCTTCGTCTTGTTTTTTCTTTTTCTTTCCTTTTTTTTTGCGCCACCATGGGGGGGGGGGGAACTTTGCCCCCTGGATCGGCCTATGTATATTGACTTGAAAAACACTAACATTTTAAGGACTTATGTACGTGTGATCGATGGAGAGGATACACACCTCACTAATCAAATATTGCGAGCGCGTAGCGCCAGCTGAATTTGATATTATCCCCTTTTCTGACCCTGAACAGGATACCTATCTCGCCAAACAAACTTCAAACTCGAGCACATTGATTTTTGTCTATTTTCGTAAAAACGGGATATTTTAAATCAGCCGCATTAATTTAATCTTTTTGGTCAGGAAATAAATTTCACTATAAAAAGGCAATACGAGCAATGCTGCGCCCCCGGTCGAACATGAATTTGGCGCCATGTGAAATATCACTTTGCCCTCCCCCTTCTGAAACATGTATTTGTCGCCTTATGGTCAAACATCAAATTAGCGCTCCCCTAGTTCGAACATCAATTTGGCGCCCCTCCCAGTTCAAACATCAATTTGGCACCCCACTCTAGTTCGAAAATTAATTCGCCCCCTCCTCCTTGTTCAAACATCAATTCGGCGCCCCATAGTTCGAACGTCATTTTGGCGCCGCCTAGTTCTAACATCAATTTAGCGCCCCCTCGTTCGAACATCAATTTGGCGCCCCAAGTTCGAATAGCAATTCGGCACCCCCTAGTTCGAACATCAATTTGGGGCCCCTAGTTCGAACATTCAATCGGCGCCCCTAGTTCGAATATCAATTCGGCGCCCCTAGTTCAAACATCAATGTGATGCCCCTAGTTCGAGTATCAATTCGGCGCCCCTACATGTAGGTCGATCATCAATTCGCCCCCCCCCCCTCGTTCGAACATCAATTCGACCCCCAGTTCGAACATCATTTTGGCATACCTTCGAACTCAATTTGGCTTCCCTAGTTCGAATATCATTTCGCCCCCCTAGCTCAAGTATCAATTTGGCGCCCCCTAGTTCGAACATCAATTCGGCGCCCCAAGTTCGAATAGCAATTCGGCGCCCCCTAGTTCGAACATCAATTTGGCGCCCCTAGTTCGAACATTCAATCGGCGCCCCCCGATGTCGAACATAAATTTTGCGCCCCTACGTCGAACATCAATTCGGCGCAACCCCCCCCCCCTACGTCGAACATCTATTTGGCCTCCCTAGGTCGAATATCAATTTGGCACCCCCAGTTGGAACATCAAATTGGCGCCCCTAGTTCGAATATCAATTCGGCGCCCCCTAGTTCAAACATCAATGTGGTGCCCCTAGTTCGAACATCAATTCGGCGCCCCCCCTAGTTCGAGTATCAATTCGGCGCCCCTACATGTAGGTCGATCATCAATTCGCCCCCCCCCGTTCGAACATCAATTCGACCCCCAGTTCGAACATAATTTTAACATCCCTTCGAACATCATTTTGGCGCCCTCCTAGATCGAATATCAATTCGGCTCCCCTACATGTAGTTCCAACATCAATGCTGAGCCCCCCTAGTTCGAGTATCAAGTTGGCGCCCCCCTAGTTCGAACATCGATTCGGCCCCCTCCCCCCCTAGTTCGAGTATCAATCTGGCGCCCCCAGTTCGAACATCATTTTAACATCCCTTCGAACATCATTTCGGCGCCCTCCTAGTTCGAATATCAATTCGGCGCACCTACATGTAGGTCCAACATCAATTTGGCGCCCCTAGTTCGAATATCATTTCGGCCCCCCCCCCTAGCTCTAGTATCAATTTGGCGCCCCCTAGTTCCAACATCAATTTGGCGCCCCCTAATTCGAACATCAATTTGGCGCCCCTACGTCGAACATCAATTCGACCCCCAGTTCGAACATCATTTTGGCATACCTTCGAACTCAATTTGGCTTCCCTAGTTCGAATATCATTTCGCCCCCCTAGCTCAAGTATCAATTTGGCGCCCCCCTAGTTCGAACATCAATTCGGCGCCCCAGTATCAGTTTGGCGCCCCCCTAGCTCGAACATCGATTCGCCCCCCCCCCCTTAGTTCGAGTATCAATTTGGCGCCCCCCTCGTTCGAACATCAATTTGAACTTTTAGGACCATGTTACGCACTACAAAAGTATTATCCAAGTCTGTTTGCATCAAAGGGATAAATTTCACGTTACAAGACTGTATCATTGGTATATTGTGGAAGGGGCCAAGAAAATGTCAGATAAATCAGTGGTATAGTAATTAAACGGAATTGGTCCGATAACAGAGTCTTGGGGCACACCGGAAAAAAACTTTTATCCAATCCGATTTACCTATTCAAACAATTATACACACTGTTGCCGATCTGAGAGGAAAGAACGTATCCAACTGTCAGAGCAATTCGCAAAAATTCCATTTTTTGGGGTAAGCTGGAAGTGATCATACTTTGGACTGATCCAGTAAAGTTACATCAATTCTTGGGTGCAGTGGCGTACCGTGGGTCACGGCATTGGGGGGGGGGGCACCAGCAAAAATTTCGAGTCATTTAGGGAGCGCACGAAGCGTGCTCAGTTGCCAGGTATACTGACCTAATAGAGACATTTTAAGGACATGCAGTGCCATTAAACGGATATGTATCTCACTGATTTAATGCGAGCGCGAAGCGCGAGCTAAAAAAAATTTATATTCAGACCTAAAAAGGGACATTATAAGCAAATAATACGTACCTGCCTCGCTAAACAAACAATGCGAGCGCGAAGCGCGAGTTGAAATTTTTGTATATATTGACCCCAAACAGGGAATTTTTTTATTTTAGGAATCCATTAAGAGTATACATATCTCAGCATAGTCATCTAATGCTAGTGCCATCCTTTGCTGATTTTGTTTGAATTACATCTAAAGACATTTAGCACTTTTTGTAGACATGGCAATCATGATTATTATACGCATCTCACTAATCAAATTCTGCGAGCGCGAAGCGGGAGCTGAAAATTTAGGAAATTCAGACCTGAAGAGGGGCATTCTAAGGCTTGTTTGCAGGAATTCACTAAGCCCGTACGTATTTCACTAACCAAATGATGCGAGCGCGAAGCGCGAGCTGAAAATTTTTGATATTGAGATCAGAAAATGGGCATTTTAAGGACTGATTTTAGGAATTCATGAAGAGCAGACATCTCACCAATCAACTAATGCGAACATTAGCACAGACAGGAAATGTTTTATATTAAGACCTTAAATCGGGCAATCACTTTAAGTAGTCATGAAAAAGAAGCAAATATCACTACATCAAATAATAACTCGAATTGCGAGGAAATATATTTGGTGTACAGTATATTGATTTCAAAACGGGAGGTTTTAGTACAACAGGATTATATATCTCGTTAAACAGTCTATGCGAGCACCAGGAACAATAAAGACAGAGGCCCTGAGCAAATAATGTTTTATAAAGTTATGAAAAAATGCTTCATATAACATAATTATAATATAATATAACATTTATAATGAACATAATTTCTTCTTTCCCCACTACGTTTCTCTTCCTTTCTCCCTCTTTTTCTCCTTTTCCCCGTTTTTTTTTTTTTTTTTTTTTTTGGCCAGCCGATTGGGGGGGGGGGGGGGGGCACGTGCCCCCCATGCCCCCCGTAGTTACGCCACTGCTTGGGTGCTTGGATTGATCCTATAAGTTTTTGCCCAAACGGAAAAGAGGATATCAGCTTGTGTTGTCCATGGACACTTCGGGGGTGGGAACCATGTTGGGAAACATTATCACAGTGTAGGAGTGACGATATTTATAAAGATACATGCAGACCCACTAGCGTACCTAAGGGGGGGGGGGCAGACTGCCCCCTTGACGAGTCACAACTCATGCAGGGGACGTATCCCTGTCCCCCTGACGAGTCACAACTGATACAGGGGACGTGCCCCCCCCCCTTTGAGAAGCCAAATTAATAATTTGTAATGTAAAAATGCAATAAAAAAAGATGTGTATCCCCTCTTTTGAACCTGAAGACCTTTTTTTTTTGCTTGTCAAATTGTGTGGAAAAAAAGTGTGCATGGCTGAAGGCATTACCGCCAAGTTTGAATCTGATGGGATAAGGATCGCTTCAAAATTTTATATCAGTCCATTGTTATATTTCATCAACAACAACCAGCTATAATCGACAATCACCCTTATTCGTCTTTTCATCTTTTGTAAATTTTTTTTTTCTGGTCTCGTTTTTTTTTTCTCTCTTTAACTTTCTGATGTAAAATCTATGTTCTAAGATATTAATGTGAATTATGCATATTTTTGTGAGAACTTTTAGTTTGCAAAGCCATATCAGGCTTTTTCAAAGGTTCTCCTTTTCCATTATCAATCTTTGTAAATGATGAACATTCTTTATGCATTATTGTTTTAATTGTTTTAATTAACGATTTTAATATTTGTATATATATGCATTGTTTGTAATAATTGTGTAAATATGTTTTTATGAGAATGGAATAAATGATCAATCAATCAATCAATCAGAATAAAATGGGCTAGAACAATAAAAGTTAAAAATTGTTTTAAGGTAGTATACTATCTTGATGGACCAAAAGCTTCAGTCTCAGTTACATTGGTTGTTCCGCTTAACTCCGTTGGCTCCACTCACCAATTACACAGAAATTTTTTTTAAATGTTTTAAAACTCCAAACAGACAGCTGCAATCTGTCTAGGTAGTATGAGTGTGGACAACACTAGAGGTATAGCTCAAGTCATTTTTTTTTTATTCAACACTTGAAAATTACCATTTTACACTTGTGTTTCTTCCCTGGGGCCTTCCATATTCGGCAATCGCTCCCAGAACTTGTAATTACATTTGCAAGTGAGGTTGAATCCAGTAAAGGTCGGACTAAAAGGAATATTCTTGGTCCAAGTCAAGTCTCTGATGTATGCCATTCCGAACGGCATGTCGTAGCAACCGTTTATTAGACGGCCAACTTCAGCTTTCATTTCTTCACTCATATCATCTTCATCGTTGTTATTAGTGAGTACATCATCCCGCGTCCCTTTTAGGCCCCTGTCTTCACGATTGCCTGTAAATTAAAAATAAAACCAATTATAATTATGCATTTATGTTCTAGAAGCAGTGGCGGATCCCGGGCCCAGGCCCGCGCCACTCCCCCTTTTGAGAGCCATGAAACATATTTCTTCAGATTTTTCTTTTAAAAATGCCCCAGCCTTGGAAAATCCTAGATCCGCCCCTTTTTCCTCTAAGAGGTAAGTTGCAACGACCAAAATAATTACGACAGAAAGATAGAATTAGATGCGTTCGGCATTTTGCCCAGTCGCCATAATTTAAAAGCTGCCTGTTTTAATCATATTATGATTTTGTATATTACATTGTTTTTTATAATCATGGTAATAGTTTTTCAATTGTAAACTGTAATACTCAAAATAACAATAAAGAAACTGTGATATTAAATCAATATAAAATCCTTGTCGTTGGGACAAAGCTGTCACAATGTTCACAAGTTTTCAGGCAGTTTTAAACACAGGGCGTTTTTTAATAAAAAATTGTTAGGATAACATTTGAGTAACCATGTGTTAAATGATTCGAAATTTTCTTTTTTTTCATCATGAAGAATTTCCGTATCTCTTTCTTTCCAGAGTTTGGAAAACTTTCTAGCATAAAAAAAATTAAATAAGTTTACCTGGTATGGTATTATCGAGTACGAATCCTATGAAACCACCCAGAAACATACTTGTTCGCAACAGAACGGCCAAGATCTGGTCCAGGGTTGGTAGACCTGTGTATTCAGATTATTAGTGATTGGTTTATTATAAACAATGTAGAATGACTTGTAATATTCCAAGTTTACTGTTCGGATTATGCAGTTAATTGATCTCAAATATCTTAAATTACACGCTGAAAATGAATATAATGGGAATCATTTTGATAAATTACCATTTTTAGGTGAATTACTATTACATTCATAATAAATACTATTGAAATCACAAATGGATTGTCCATCCGTTACGATTTAAAAAAAAAAAATCAATTTTGTGAATCAGTTTGTTAATAGAAGTAAAACAAAATCATAGTACATTGATATTTTTTTACCTATATATAATGTTACTTTTGGGCTGATTTTATGGAATGTTCTATGAACTCAGATGACTCAAATTAATTTTTCATAAAGAGACATTAACTTAATCTTTCAGTGATCTATTATGGCTGTGTTATTACCTGTCGCAATAATATCAGGATTTTGCGCAATGTATTGTGGGAGAGCGAGACCCATAATGAATGAAAATCCCACGATGAAGAGGTTCCTTGGCGAGTTCATATTGACGTGGTGCAATGTAGCAAGGCCAACTGCAGATACCATGCCTGAAAAAGTTATTTTCAATAAATGAAATCTAAGAATTCCTTCCGTGTGTCATGACGACCTGTGGTTTCTTAGTTAGTTTCAAAATTTCTTACATTTATATCACTACCATAAGTGTCATTGTCAAATACTCAATAAATTTGTGCATACTGTCTTTTTTTCAAATAAAACCTTCAAAAGATTTTTCAGATTTTTTTCAGATTTCAACACTAACACGGGAAATTGCTCGAAAATTTTGTTTAAAACGTTGAAAGTGTTTCATCCTTTCCGTCAGTACTTACCAACGGTGATTGCTAGGACTCCCCCAACGATTGGATCAGGCATGGCGGCAAAAATCGCAGCAAATTTCAAGACGACTGCCAAAATGATGAGGTACCCAGACATCACCAGGACCACAAAACGGCTGCTTACCTGAAATCAATGCAAAACAGATCTACCCTCCTTTCTAGTCTTCTTCACCATTTTATCTTCTTTAATAACATGCTATTATTTCATGACTTGAGGTAAAGGCGCCAAGCGTTATTTGTAATGCAAAAGAAAATATTACGTAATAATGGATTCGTTTTACTTTAAATGGTGTTTAAGCATCTAATATTTCAAATATTTCATGACACTCAATTAAGGCAACGTTTCAGCCATACTTGGTTGACGGATTGATAATATTTTTACTTATCTAACCAGAGCCCCAAAGTTGTATTCTAGATGTCAATATACAGAAAAGCTATTTTCATCGAAACTCTGATGTTAAGGGAACCGGTTTTTTACTGCAAGTAATTTTGCAAAGTACAAGATGGCGCCCATCATGAAAACAGATTTATTGATTTCACTTTGGATGATTATGACGATCGTAAAATTGTAATTTTATAAGAGGATTTTTGAGGCATGGAGATTCGTAAATGCCGTGATGAAAACGAAACCAACCTTTGTTAGACCAATGACTGCTACGTTGGTTGAATAGGAAGTCGAGTTCACACCAGATCCCCAGAGGGCCGAAAAGAGACCCCCTATTCCCTCTATGCCTATACCCCTGTTGATGGCATGGATAGGGGGTCGAGGTGCGCCGGACAAGCCTGCCAGGGCGTAGTAATCGCCTATGGATTCGACGACGGAGGCCAATGTACCAGCCATCATACCACACACCCCACCCGCGGAAAATATCATTCCGCCCCACTGTCCTATTAAGTTGAGGAGAGAGTGAAAGTGAAATATTAAAGAATGTTTCATTTAACGATCAATACTAACCAATGGTATTTAAAAAAAATTGTTCATTATCACACAATCATTAAGTTGATAATTAAAATTTAATGAAATGTTCCTGATTCCCCACTTCATCCCATCAATAATCTCAGTGTGGCGTTCGGGGGGCGACCGCTCCGTTTGATTTTCAAGAAACGTAAAAATAGGAGAAAAGGGGGAGAAAGGAAACAAAATGCACTTGTAAAGTTAAAAAAATCGCCACTTTTGGGGTTGTCTTATTCCATTCTCCCCCGTCCCCATCAAGTTCATGTCACCACTTATATGATCTTAATGTCTTTATACGAAATATTGATCGTGCTTCACTAGACCCAGGTGAGATATAAGACGGAAAACTGATTCTATTTTATTATTTAGGTGGCCAGGTGTCAAGCGTTATAAGCTGCATGATGTCCAGCATAGTTATTATTAGCTTTGATAGATCAATAGCTTAAATAAATATGATTAAAAAAACATTTCAGAATGAATTCTATACCTGGATAAGGAAAGTAGAACCACGGGGTGTTAGCCACACCTTCGCTCTTCGAATCAGTTCGGATCTGATAGTATGGAGAGCTCTGATCGTTTGGAAAGACATCGGTGACAGTCAGAATCCAACAGAATATCCAAGAGATAACTACAGACAAAAATATCTGCACAGAGGAAATATTGGATATTCATATACATGAGCTTTGAAAAGATATATAATTATCTTTATTCATTAGTTAATTATCATTTTCGTCTTTGCGACAAAGTTAGAATGATTTCATTTGATTATCTGCTTCTTTCGCTTCACATTCTATTTCCATGACTTAACAGTATCCATTCTGAAAATGTATCGATATTACTTCTCATCACAACATCCAAACTACTTCATTAATGTCTTTAACAGAAATATACAAATGTTGTTGATCATTTACTTCATGAAATTAATCTATTTCAACTGGACCTTTTCAGATCAAATTCCTCCCGGGGATGGGTTTCATAAGACTGAGTTACCATGGGCGGAAATCCCAGGGGGGACAGGGGGACGTGTCCCCCTACCAAAAATAGAAGGGGGCAACATATCAAATGTCCCCCTACTATTTTTGGTCTTTTATGATGGAGAAAAATACATCACTTCACAATCAAAATAATACATGTATTTTGGACTAATTGACCTTACATTTTTGGTGAAAATATATAGATATTTTTTTGCTTGTCATATTTTCCAGGCCCTGGTCCCACCCCTACCTTTGGTGACAGATTTCCGCCCATGTGAGTTACGAAAACAGAAACAAAAAGAGAATTCAAAGAGAACACAGATTTACTGGAAATAATCGGAACATTGGAAACCCGAAGAAATGGCATTTTCTAGTTTTGGAGTAACCCAGACACGGGATCTTAAACCGTTCGATGTACTGAGAGAATGTTAGGACCAGAGCCATCGTCCTTGGAAGAAACAGAAAGAAATAAAAATCATTTCAAATATCATTCAAAACAACACTGAAGAAAAAATGGAATAGACATCAAGGATCAGACAAGAATTGATTTAGCAGGCTACAAACCCATGTTCCAGGGTGATCGAAGGGGCGTCAAAGAACACTGAGAGCGCTCCCCCCCCCAAAAAAAAAAAGAGAATTCAAATGATTTTTTATCCTCGGCAATTCCCAAAGCAGTTTCCCGTAAAAAAAATCTGGCAAAGATTTGGTCAGGGAGGCCCTATGGATGGTGAGGTTATGTAGGTCACAGACAATTAATCAATTTTTGATTAATACACGTTTGTAAAATTCCAGCACTTAAACACACTAAAACACGAAGAGCGTGAATTGTGGGAAAGGGTTGGAAACCCGGGTGGGAAAGGGCTTAACGAGAGTGTTATCCACTTTTAAGAATCCCGTCACTCATCGTCCCTTTAGTGATAGAGTGACCACTTTCTAACCTACCATTTTTAAGGTGCATCAATGAAACCCTTCCCTGTGACAGTAGCAGATCATGCCCTTTGCTAAGAGGGAGGTTGACCATTTGGTTTAACAACAACGATGAGCTGCGACGTAACTGCGTCCCGTAGATCCTCCACTGTTCTGCTTGCGCGACCCTCGTAAGCAGGGGGAAGGGGCGCTTTTTTATTCATTTCATTTATTAGATCCGCTACTGCCTGAACGTCATTTCGACTAATCATAAAACTAATGGCTGATTGTCCATCCAAGTACAGTCACTTACAGGATTGAAATACCCCAGTGGGAGCTGCATTTATCCATGACAAGCCCGGTAACAGAGAACCCAATCAGAGCGATGGTCGGGGCGATGGTCAAGGGTCCAATGAACCTCAGAAGGATGCCGATGATCCCACCGAAACCAAGGAGGATCTCAAAGAATGCAGCCACGAAGAGGGCGCCCTGCACCTGTGAGATGTGATGGAAAGCTAAGTCGAGTTATGGTTATGATAACGAGGAGTTGAATTTCGCTCCGAAACTCGAGCAGAACGGAAGCAAGAATACGGTAAACATATTGAAAATGTCAGACAAATGATTAAAAAAAAAACAGGTGGAAGGTCTCTTTTGGAAATTGGCGAAACGGAACAGTAATTTCGTCCTAAGTTTCGTTTTGTACACTGTTCAGGACAAAACTGTGTTGCTTCACAAATTTTCGACAAAGACTCATTGGTTGTTCATTGGAATGAATGGTATTTGACAACACATTTTCTATGTACTTGAATCCGTCATACGTTGTGGAGAGAAAAACTCACGAATGTGGAGAAATTGACAACTTGGATACAACATGGCCGATACTGGTTGCGATACATGCGAAATAATGATAATAATTAAAGGAATAAATATGGTGAATTATATTAAAAAGCAAAATGGCCTTTTTCATCGATGACCTGGGGTCCGTAACACAAAGCGTAGCAATGATCGTAGAACATTTTCTACGATTGATTCCATTGACTACAATGTACAATCAATCGCTAACCTTTGTGTTACGGGACTCTGATCTTGTGCATGACAAGGGCACAATATCACTGGGGAGCGTTTCATGAAAGGGTTTGCCGGATGTTTTATCCGACAAAGTAGGTTTTTATCCGACAGTTACCATAGTAACGGAACTTCTCAGCCAATCAAAATCAAGGAAAGATGTAAGATCTGACAATCAAACTTGTCTGATAAAAACATTTATGAAATGCCCTTAGGTACACACCGTATCTACTAAAATAAAGGTATAACATACTCCCAATAATGTTACCAGATCACTTCGAGCACACCGTATAGTAAACCGAGGGGAGGGTGGGTGGGGGCGTGGTGATGGGGGGGGGGGTTAAGGAGATATTCTCTTGCTACTCGTCCTATATGACTTTGTGCAATATCACGGAAGACATACATGTATGTTGCAGTTCGTCCACGGTTGACATCACGTATGACCCCATACATGTTGGATTCGAGTAAATAGGATTAACAAAGAGGTTATCCCGAACCAGGCTTGTACTACAGCCTATACAGGGGGCCAGCAGGCAACCCCATCCCTTTCTTAGTAGTGAACACGGTGAAAATAAAGAGGGAAAAAGGGAAGAATTAAGTTTATTTTCAAAGAGAAATGTGGGATGTCCATACCACCCCTTTCTCGATCGAGAAGGCTTAGTAGGTCCTCATTTATCTGTCGTCTAGCCCTTCCCCTCCCATTGGAATATCATTGTATTGCCCCTATTTCTAAAGTCATGGGGATTGTCTACTCGTCATTGTAAATGTATAGTAATGTTTTATTCCATATCAAGGGCAAAGGTTAACATAATTTATGGTTAACAGATGTTACGGATGTCTAAAGTGCACAAAACCAACGTATCCACAAACACAATACATGACGCTTGATCTGACTTGGAACACAAATTAACAAGTTTTGTTTTTCAATGAGAATCAAGATCCATAACAAAATTTATTTTCGTTTTACCTTGCAGCCTTTTTTGGGTCTCATTTTATTCTAGAAATAGCCCTTGACGAAAACATTTTTTTCAATTTCATAACACACTATATTAGCACGCCCCGACACACTAGAACACACTGTTAACACACTATTAGCACGCCCCGACACACTGTGACACACTGAGACCACACTATTAACACACTATTAGCACACCCCGACACACTAAGAACACACTGTTAGCACACCCTGACACACCGTGACACACTAAGAACACTGTTAACGCACTGTCTGCATACCCTGACACACTGTGTCAAGAACATACTATTAACACACTATTAGCACGCCCCGACACATTAAGAACACCTTGAACCTTGAAGAAGTACTCTCCCAAAAGCGTACACGCTGTCCTGGAGAGGGTTGTGCTGTGTCAGGTGCTGCAAGTGCTTCAGGTGATGTGGTGATCCTGTGGTGGTATTCTTGGTGCACTATATACAGTGTGCTAGGTGCAGTGTGCGGGTGGTGCGTGTGTGTCCCTCTTACAGCATCTTAAGGGGAGGGGGAGGCAACATTTGCTGAATGATAGGCAATGTTGCTCCCCGGAAGCCAGCTATAGAGGTCGAAGTTACAGCAGCGTTTGGGAGAGTATTCCAAATACGGATGGTTCTTGGGAACATACTGTACATGTAGCAGTTCACTCTACAAAAAGGCTGGGTGTACTTGAGCTGATGTCCAGTGTGTTGTGAACGTTGTGGACGAGAACTGCTGCTTAACTTAATCTGATGTGGCATGTTGATGTAAACATAATTGTGATGAATTTTGTAGAACATCTCACATTGGCTAAGAAGGCGTCTGTGTTGGAGAGTATCACAGTGAAGAGTTGACAACATCGATGTTACACTGGATTCTCTGCTATAGTCATGAAGGACAAACCTAGCACCCTGACGCTGAATGTTCTCAATAATGTTTACATCTTTCTGTATGTGAGGATTCCATGCACATGAAGCAACTCAAGTTGAGGTCTGACAAGTTGCTTGTACGCAATGTCTCTCACTTTCAGGTCACATTTACCCAATGCTCGACGTATGAATCCAAGAGTACGTGCAGCTTTGGAGGATATCTTCTGTGCATGGGAGTTCCAACTCAGGTTGTCTGTGATGGTCACACCGAGGTATTTACAGGAGGTTGCCGTTGGAACAGGTTGGTCACTGATGGTAAAGTTGCAAGCCAAGGGTTGTCGTTTCAATGAGATACACATGTGGGCACACTTCTTGACATTGAAGGACATATCCCACAGTTTTGCCCAATCTGATAATGTTGAAAGATCTCGCTGGAGAATTGCGTGGTCAGCTCTTGTCTTGACCTTGCAATACAGCACACAGTCATCAGCAAAGAGTCTGATTGGTGATGAGATGCATTCACAGGTGTCATTGATGTACAACAGGAATAACACAGGCCCGAGTACTGAGCCTTGCGGCACGCCTGAGAGTACACTGGCTCGTGGTGAGGATGTTCCATCAACATGAACTGACTGAGATCTGCCTGATAGAAAAGCTTTGATCCATCCATGCATTTGACCAGTAATGCCATAATACTCCAATTTGTAGAGCAGCTTCCTGTGTGATACCTTATCAAAGGCCTTACTAAAGTCGAGAAAGAAGGCGTCTGTCTGACATTGCTGGTCGATGTTGTATGCCCAGTCATTGATGGCCTCAACAAGTTGCGTTTCGCATGACAGTCCCTTCCTAAATCCATGTTGGTTTGGGTTGATGATGTTATTCTTTTCCAAGTATTTTGACATGTGGCTAAATACAATGTGCTCTAGGATCTTGCAGCAGATGCATGTGAGTGACACCGGTCTATAATTGGCTGGGTTACTCTTGTCGCCAGACTTGTAGATGCTGGCCACTTGAGCTCTTAGCCAATCACTTGGAAGAATTCCCTCATCATAGGATTGTTGGAGAAGATGAGTAAGGACTGGGCTAATCTCATCTGCATAGTCTCTTAACATTCTAGCAGGTATTTCATCTGGACCACTGGCTTTGTTGGTGTTAAGTTCTTTCAGTTGTTTATTCACTCCTCGTAAGAGATCTTCAATTGGTGTGTACGGTGAGGGAACCTTGTCTGGTAGTACCGATGAAGTATTATCATGTGTAAAAACTGAAGAGAACTGAGCATTTAGAGCATTAGCTTTCTCCTCATTGGATACATAGGAAACATTTCCTACTTTTAAAGTTGGGATTCCTACCGACTCTCTCCGCTGAGCTTTGACGTTCCTCCAGAATTTCTTTGCGTCAGTCATAAGACTTCCTCCAACAACATTTTGAAGGTATTCACTGTGAGCTGATTCTTTTGCTCTTTGAACAGAATTTCTCTTTGTTTTGTATGTTTCCCAATCTGAATGTGACCTTGAACGTCTTGCCTTTTTGTATAGCCTGTCCCTCTTATTCATTTCCCGTATGATCTTCGAGGTGATGTACGGGTGGCTTGTCTTGGGCCTCGAGTTCCTGTGGGGAATGTGAGACATGATTGACAAAAGAGAAGTCTTGAAGAATATCCAATTATCTTCTACAGAGATGTCTTCAGGAGATCTTTCAAAGTAGTCATATGACATCTGAGAGCAGCGCTCCTTAATGTCTTGTTTGTCAGCTTTGTCATACTGGTAAATTCTCCGCACTGGTTTTCTTTGGAGTTTGGGTCGCATATTGATGTAAAACAGGGTGATGTCATGGTCACTGATCCCAGGTTTTGTTTGGGTATTATTCACAGCATCAGGTGTAGTTGTGAGTATAAGATCTAAGATATTTCCAGAGGCCGGTCTTGTAGGCTCCCTACCCATCTGGGTTAAACTACATCCATTCACAAAGTTGAGGAAGTGAGAATGAATTGCATGAGTTCTAGGATTCGATGTTACAACTTTACACCAGTCAATATCCGGTAGATTAAAATCTCCCGCTAGGACTAAAGCAGGCAGTTTCCTGTGCTTTCGAAAGATAGTACTGATGCTACCTTGTAATTCGTCAATCACCTCATCCTTAGAACCGGGTGGTCTGTAGAAGCTACCAAGATAGAGCAGCCCTCCTTTGACAAAGTCTATGGAAGCCCAGCATACTTCTGCAGAGCAATCAAACTCAGGACGCCTGATTGAAGCCAAGTCCCTCTTCACTGCAACAAACACACCACCTCCAAATGCATTCCGATCCTTTCTGTATACTTCATAGTTTTCTGGAAAGATAGAATATGTCGGCACGTCAGCATTCAGTTTTGATTCGCATCCAAGTATTATGTCTGGATCATGTTGGGCAAGAGCAGCCTGAAAATCCATTTTGCTCTTCTCAGACTTCAGTCCATTGCAGTTAACTTGCATCCCACGAAGCTTTGTTCGACGAGATTTGGACTTCTTCATCGCTCTTGGGGCATTTCTCAATGGCGTTGAGGTCAGCCGAGGAGAAAAGGAAGACCTATCTACGCTTGAATTATCAGGACTTGATGGACTAGAGGGCTCGTCAGTCATGAGAGGGGTAAAGGAATTCGATGTGTCAACAGAGATGAAGGTTCTGAATAACCCATGCGAAAAATTTGGAAGTCCACAACTGCAGATCCAGGAATTGTTAGAGTCATTACACAGTGCTTCATAATGGCTGTCAGTAATTCCCATACATTGGCAATGAAACCAGACATCACAGTGGTCACAGGCTACACCAGCATCATCATCTTTAACTTCATGCCCACATTGGCCACATGGGAATAGAACCGTGTGGGTCCGGGATTAAGCTCAGGTCTACCACTCAGGAGTAGAGAGAGGATTATCATTTTTCTACTCCTCAAGCATTTGCCATCAGACTCTAAGAGATGACCTACTTCTGGTACATGTAATCTGTTGAAATTCTTTCTTTGGTAGTTTCTCCTCAATTCAAATAGAGTTGTTGAAAGGATGTTGTTGATATTCTGCTCTGCTGAGTTCGAGCACAATGAATCATAGATATGAAGAGTTAAGAGTATCAGAAATGATAGCCTTAGTAACAGTGGCTCCATCATGGAGAAAACAAGGTGTTAGGGCAGAACGTACAAATTCCACAATGATTCTCTCAGTAATTATTCCAAAGAATTGGAAAAAGAAAATACCAAATGACTCCTAAAGCTCCAATAGCCAATAGGTACATGAAATTGATGATCCTTCTCACTAATGCATACATGTACACGTACAAGTCTTACTCTTAGTAACTAAATGGCAATTTTTTTAAAGTCCATAAAATAAATGAAGAACAGTATAAAAATTCATAAAAAGCTCACAAATCCTGTATCTCTCCACTGGCCACAAAGAGTAAGTATAGCTTAACTGAAATAAGGGTGTACTTTTCAGTTCTCAATGATGATAAAAAGCAAGTTCTCACCTCTGCTCACCTAGATATTTTGCTGTCATAACATGTCACAAAACACAGTTACTGGGACTACACCAAGATGGCTGACCTAAGGATCTCAGTATGTCCAAAAAATTGCTGGATATAACTCCTCATCAACATCAGAATATCCCTAAAAAAAGTACTCCCAGGTCCTTAAATGAGAATGAATACTGGCCACAAGTAAAAACTGTGAAGATAAAAACTCCAAAAAGTGAAATTTTAGGAAAGTTTAGGACACACAACCACTGCCCTGCACACACAGCACACAACACACTGTTAACACACTATTAGCACGCCCCGACACACTGTGACACACTGAGACCACACTATTAACACACTATTAGCACACCCCGACACACTAAGAACACACTGTTAGCACACCCTGACACACCGTGATACACTAAGAACACTGTTAACGCACTGTCAGCATACCCTGACACACTGTGACAAGAACATACTATTAACACACTATTAGCACGCCCCGACACATTAAGAACACACTGTTAAAACACTGTACTGTTAACACACTGTTAGCACATCCTGACACACTAAGAAAACACTGACTATTAGCACGCCCCTACACACTGTGACACACTAAAAACACACTGTGAATAAACTGCAAACTCACTTTGCACACTTTGTACACACTGCCAGTACTCTAGCTGTGAACACACAGCAAACACACTGCAAACGCACTGTCAACATACTCTCAAAACACTGTGAACACGCTGAACACATTATGAACACACTGTGGGACACGATGTTCTATGGATGTTATACGTTACCTCTTGCATCCGACTGCGGGATTCACTCTCGACTGTATCATGAACCTCTGTAGTGTTACTTGATCCTTGATATTAAAATGATACGTAGAAAGGGTCGAATTCAAAATATTAGGCACAAAATATGATATGCATGCATGTACAAAAATGATGTACCCATTCACGATCCATACTGGAAAGAACAGTGTCTAAAAAATGAGGACATGAACATAAATCGGTAATATATATATTTTTTGTGTGGTTGTGTGCGTCTGCTGGTGGCCCTTCCACATAGCTCTCACTTTTCTGTTTATTTTTGCAATTGTTGTGTATCTGTTTGTTCTATGTCTTATAGAGGTTTTCCAGGTCAAATGTCCGCAGATTGGAACCAATCGTCCATATAGGTATTTCAAATGTCCGTGTACATGAACAAATGTCCGCATAAGAATATGAATGTCCGATTAGGGAGTTCAAATGTCCACGTAGGTTCAAAGTGTCCATATAGCTATATCAAATATCCGATTTTTTCATCTATGAATTATGAAATTAAATGCCATGTTAAGATTTATATACTCTGGGTTTGAGTAAAAAAAATATTGTAAATAATATCCGTAGTTTGTCCGTAGATCATGTTGTGTGGCGTTCGATATGTAGTGGAAGGAATATAATAATTTGGTAAATAAACAACAGAATATGTAAGAAACATAACATTTTACACCCAAAGAGACTATTGAAATTACTATATGACATTTGTTTGTTTGTTTGCCTATAACAAATGAGGAGAAATGAACATTATTTCTATTTATATGTCTGTATTTTTATCATGAATACATCTACAACCTTATTTTAATTATTCCCCCCCCCCTCATTTCACAAATTTGCTGACCTCCTTGATTTCTGACAGAAAATGAATGTGTACAAAAATAAATAAATAAGATGAATACAATAAGGATAAAAATCCACTTAATTATATTTTAGTAATTCAGATAAACGTCTTAGACGATATAATTTTCAATGCTAGGATTGATTTTAATTATATACTTTAAGTCGATTTGATTAGACGGGTGGGTAGCATGTATCTAACTCGATAAGAAGTAATCATTTTGATAGGCTCACTCAGGCAGGGTAGCATTTCGAATTCTTGTACTTAAAAAAAATCATTTTGCAACTAACCTTGATTTATTAAAAGTACCTCTTATTCCTTAATTAATTCAAACAATAGTTCTGTCATCTTTATTAACAATTATTCATTTTTTTTTCATATCTTTTTCATCATTGGTTAATTACCTTGTTTTGGACCCTATATGGAAGACGAGCAGAGTGATGCATACATTGTCAATGTTCGATGAGAACAAATATTTAAACATAACAATCAATTTCAACGCATTTTACTTTAAATAAATATGTTATTTATGTTACACTCTCGGTATGAAGCATGTTTGTTTCTGTTAAGCTTTCAATAAATGTTCAAGTATTTTTTCCCCTTTTTATTTCAATAAACCAAATTGTAATTGATTTTACCCTATTGTTTAAATAATCTTTACTTCTGAACATAATTTCGATACTTAATGTGTACATTCGTCATACATTATAAGAAAATTTCCATCTCTTTTCAGCATCATTAGCAAATGGACATTTGAATTACCTAAACGACATTTGATTTATACCTTGGTCACATTTGTTCTACGGCGGCCGTACGGCGAGTCGAAAACAGTAGTTTTATTCATTTTTATTCATACCACCTATATGTAGCTGGTACAAAAAAATGTTAAAACGGCTGTTTTCGACTCGCCGTACGGCCGCCGTAGAACAAATGTGACCAAGGTATACCTATGTACGACTTGATACCTTAATTCATGCATGATTATGTAACAATTGCTATTGAACGGATATTTGAATTCCCTATGGACATTTTATTTACCTATTAGGACATTTGATTTGCAAGATGGACATTTGATTTACCTATTAGGACATTTGATTTGCAAGATGGACATTTGATTTACCTATTGAAAATAAATTCTATTGTGCGGACATTTGACTTCTCTAAGGACATTTTATTCATCTATTGGGATACAATTCTGGCTAATGGGACATTTGATTTCCCTATTGACATTTGAATTACTTAATCGGACACTTGCTCTGACACGGCGGACATTTGACCCGGAAAACCTATATCATCTGTTTTTACTGTGTCAGGAAGCTTGTAGATTTTTTGAGCATCTGGTAAGCTTGATTTTGAAGTAATAACTCATTTTGTTTTTTGGAACTTGAACTCTGTTCACGTAGCCATTTTTACTACTGTTTAGTCACCTTTGTTGAATGCTCCTTTGTTACTTTGTAAGTCTGTGCAGCAGGTCTACTGTTACCTTCAATAACACTCTAAGAATCTTGTACACAATGAAGCCAGCTTGTCTGGTATCTCTTGGATTTTGTTTAATTATATTGTGTTGTTGTTCTCAGCTCCAGCATCAGGAATGTGCTCTGAATTTAAGCTGTGTTCAGTCCCATGTACACTCCTCTAAATGTTGCGTATTAAAGGGGAAGTATGTTGGAATCCCTGTTCAATGTGTGTATATTTGGGTTTTGTCAGACGTGTATCAATCAGATATGATTATTTACGTCTGGGACCGACCTTTAACGTCACCATCCGAAAGACGTGACCAAGGCTCGAACCCCGAACTTCTGCATCAATTTGTAACTTCCTCACGTAGCTTGGATAAAAGGCGCACGCCACAACGCCCAGTCTGACTCTGCTTTCCAGACTCTGTTGCTGACATCTGGTGATATAAATTTGAATCCAGGCCCTACCAGTGTTCAATCTAATGTGTCTCAAAAGAATAATTCTTGTTCCATTACTTCATATCACAAATATGATTCTCAAACACTTCATTCATTTAATACAAAGAATAATTCTCTTTTCAAGTGTTGGTGTGATGCCAACCAAACTGCATGGAATCGGATTGTATCTCTTGGTATAAACAAAAACCGGAAGAGACATCGTGGTAGGCATAGTAACCTTACTCATGTAGATAATTATATCAGGTTAGGTGTGCTTAATGTTCGTTCGATTCGCAACAAATCCTCTATTTTCCATGACTTTGTCTTAGATCACCATTTTAATTTTACATATATGTGTAACTTGGCTGACAACCTCTGATGACGCTGTCATTGAAGATCTTCGACCAAGTGGTTACACCTTTCTCCATCGTCCTAGAGCCTCCAAGCGCGGAGGTGGTGTCGGTTTCCTGTACAAGAACGATCTCAATGTGGTTTTGAATCCCCCACAAGAACATGCACCTTTGAATCAATGCACGGGACTATTTCTAACAGCTCGATCATGCTCGGACATTATAGATTTATATCGGCGTCCACCTGGTAATCAGTCCTTCGCTACCTTTCTTGACGAGTTTTCTGAGCTTCTTGACATGACTCTAATCAAGCCATCACCCATTATCATCACAGGGGATCTGACCATCCACCTTGACAGTTTGTACTCACCGAACACACAGAATTAAGTTCAACGATCTCCTTAGTAGTCATGGTGTTCTCAACTTATCACCTCTCCTACCCATGACAAAGGTCATACTCTTGATGCGGTCATCGTGAGGACTTTGCTCTGCGCTCTGGTCTGAAGGTTTTTCCCGGTGTCTCCGACCACTCTGCAGGCTTCGTCATAAAAGGCCTCTTCGGACTGACTCCACGTTCACCTGTCGCAACATCAAGGCAATAGACAGAGAAGCGTTTGAGGATGATGCTGCCAGCTGCTGGCCTCTGATACGAACAGTGTATGCAATGCTGTGCGGACGTATAATCTTCAGCTCAGCACACTCCTCGATTCTCGCGCTCCTAGCCTAGCTGTCAAGACGAGAACCATCAAGAACTGTAATGATCGACTCTCCTTGGTTCAATCATAGAGCTATTATAGCTCCATGGTTCAATTCTGAGATCTCCGTGGCTAGAGCTAACGCAGGAGACTCGAACGTAGATGGCGTTCCAACGGTAAGCTACACATTGACAGAGAACTATGGTGTGCTCAAAAGAACTTGGTAAACTCCATGCTGATGAAGGCCAAACGTTCTCATTATGTTAGTCTCGTTGAAGACTGTGGTAGCGATTCACGCAAGCTCTTCTCTCTTAGCTTGCTAACAGTCTTTTGAATCGTAAGCAGTCTTCCCCTCCCAATGTCACACCGACAGTCATGTCATGGCTGAGACTTTCACCCAGTTCTTCCAAACGAAAGTTCGGACTATCTGCGACACTCTTCATCCAGATGAGTCCCGTCTTCAACATTTCACTGCAACCTCGCTTGAGACTCTGCACCCAACCGATCCAGATGAGATTCAATCGATTCTTAGGAAAATACCCCCTAAATCATGCCAGTTAGACCCGGTCCCTACCATTTTGTTAAAAGATTGCTCGTTTACATTCGCTCCCATCATTTCACAGATAGTCAATTTAAGTATTGATCAGGCTGAAGGTCCCACTTGTTTGAAGGTTGCTTATATCACTCCACTTCTGAAAAAAAAGTTCTCTTGATCCAGAGGTATTGCAAACTTACCGTTCTGTTTCTAATTTGCCATTCTTATTCAAAATTCTTAAAAGGGTTGTTTTTTCTAGACTTACTGATTATTTTCCGATAACAATTTGTTTGATCCCTTTCAATCTGCATATCGTCCCAACCACAGTGTGGACAACTCTCCTGGTCAATGTGTCCAACTCCATCCTACAGGGAATGGACAAATGAAATATCACTGCCATGTTCTTACTCAACTTGTCTTCCGCTTTTGATACGGTCAATCATACTGTTCTGCTTAATTGGTGTTAGGGGTCAGGCATATGAATGTTTTCAGTCTTATCTTTCCTGTCACTCACAGATTGTCTGTATTAATGACTGCAAATCTACCAGTATGCCACTCACTCACGGTGTACCGCAGGGTTCCGTGGGAGGGCCCACTTTATTTTCGATTTACTTGATTAGTTTGGGACATATCTCACGACGCCATAATATCAATTATCACATCTCTGCCGATGACTTCCAACTCTATCTCTCCTTCAAACCAAACCAGGCTGATGCAATAAATGCAATCACCCTTCTGGAGAATTGTCTATCTGACATTCATTCCTGGTTGGATCATCATTCATTAAAATTGATCCCTCCAAAACTGAGTTCCTTCTATTTGGTTCACAGGCTCAATTTGGAAAGGACAAATTGTCATCCGTCTCTATTTCGGGATGTACCGTACATGTGTCCCAGACGTATCGTAACCTAGGGGTTAGATTGTTAGATTGTGATAAGTCTATGTCAAATCAAATAACCAACATCTGTAGATCTGTAAGTTATCAGCTCCGCAACATTGGGTTCATCAGGAAATAATTGTAAAAATCTGCAACTGAAAAATTAGTTCATGAACTGATTTCTTCACGACTTGATTTCGGGAATGCCTTGCTTTACAATTTACCCAACACCCAGTTTTCTAAACTCCAAAAGCTCCAAAAACGCTGCAGCACGGGTAGTCACCCTTTCCAAAAAACATGTTCATATCACACCCATTCTGAAATCTCTATATTGGTTAAAGGTCAATGATCGCATCATCTTCAAAATCCTTCTCCTTGCATTCCATGCTATTAATGGTTCTGCTCCACAATACAATACTAATTTAATCAACAAATACACTCCTGTCAGGTCCCTTCGTTCATCCAACTCTGGTTTCTTAGTTGTTCCAAAATCTGCTAAGACATAGGGGGCACTGCCTTTTGCTCATGCTGGCCCTGTTCACTGAAATGACCTTCCCCTCGTTATCCGTGACTGCACTTCCATTAACACAATTTATCTTTGTACTGTTCCCTCTCTCTCTTTCTCTTTCGTTCACTGCGCCTTGGGCACTCTGCAAAGTGGATTTGGCGCATTAAATTTCACATTTATTATTATTATTATTATATTGCCTTCATTTTTTGAGCTTTTTCGTTTTTTGTTCCTAATATAAATGTAAATTTAAGACTTTGTCATAATTACCTTCTGGATGTTCTGACTTATGACAAATGACATTTTAACAGGAATATGTTAATCTTCGTTCGCTTGCTTTGCTCAATCGATTTTTCAGAATATTTGACGCATGTATCGCGCCTCTGCTCTGCTCCTCATGGTACTTTACTGCTGTGACAAAGAAAAGGCTTAATAGCGAGTTTAATCATCTTCTTTTACTTATAATGATAAAGAATAATAACGTACGTTTATTTATCCAGGGTAGCCACTTCAGTTCAGAAACAGCTCTACCAGCGGGTCCTGCATAACATAATCATGCTATTATTACCCTTCTCCAATCTAGATGCTTAGTGCCAAGCAAGAAGACAGAAGGTCCTATTTTTATAAGTCTTTGGTATTACTCGGCAAGGGTTTGAACCCACGACCTCCCGTTCACGATGCGGACGCTCTACCACTGAGCCACCATGCTCGGTCAATTTGTCGATTTCGGTATGTCATTTGGTGTTTTGGCATGCAAAGCGCGGATCTGGCCATGGCTAGGCGGGGTGGGGTCGAGCGGCCCTTGACCCTTTCTGCAGCCCCCTATTTTATTATGACAAAAACTCTTAGGGAAAGTGCTTTCATTCAGGAATGAAAACCTTGAGATTTTGCCAGTCATTTTTACCCGCCCCCCCCAAAAAAAAAAAACTGAATATACCTATGGATCCTGGAAACACTGTTTCTGATTCAGATTCAGATTTATTTCCAACAGAAATGACACTGAACAGATCTTGTTTATAAACGGAATCGTATTGTCGTTACAAGAACTTCAATTAGATACAAAGTGTAAGTCAAATAATCAAGGGGAATGGAGGTTGCAAGGAAACTTAGCTACAGTTAAACCCAAATTAACTTAATTTTCCGTTTGACCAAAGATCTCGTGACTTGGGGAGAAACGCTTGATTTGGAATTAAAGTTACTTACCATTTACAACGGGGCATTCACCTCGCATGTCCATCATTGAAATAAGAGGGAGAAAATAGGAGTAAGACGGCCCCTGTACCATTGGTAGTCTAAATAAAACAAGGAACAATTACATCTAATCAGTCCAATCGAAATAATTGAAAATGAAATATCGATAATAATAATGAACTACCATAACTAAAATACAGGTGCCGCGGAACCAGACGGCTGGGGCTTTACCCCCCCCCTCCCCCACACACTTTTGTTTAATAAACGTGTACGAAACCGTAAAAATTACCTTCTGATTTTGATATTTTTATGGTCACCCCCCCCCCACCATACACACACACACACGAACCTTCTTTCGGCTCAGCGCACCCTCGCTTTCAAAACCATTCTGCGGCTCATGAAAAGGCTACCGTTGTATTAACACTCAGTTCTTTTAAAGGGGAATCCAGCCTTGGCCATTAAATGTTGTGTTGGGAAGGAGAAAAATAAATTAAACAGAATGGTGAAAGTTTGAAAGAAATCGGACAAGCAATAAGAAAGTTATAGCTGCTTTAAAATTGAGATCACTAATACTATGTAGATTTCAAATTGGCAACTGGATAAGTAAATTATGACAAGGGGCAAGGACAACTTTCCCATAGGCCATGTACTTTATTATCAGGGATTAGTGGTTTTCTCCTAAGTACCCATTCCCCTGGGGCAGTAATCTAAATATAACCCAGGTAGTATATTGTTTTATGTCCTCATTGAAAGAAAAATATTAATTTGAAATAAAGCTTTTGGGAAAAATCACATTTTCTCCATAATATGAATTGGAGTACATGGAAGAGTAGTCCTTGCCTTACATCACTATGACATCCCATATGCGGCCAATTTGAAGTCTCCATGGGTACAGTGATTACCAATATTTACAACTTTTAACAATTCATAACTTTCTTGTTGTTTGTCCAATATTGTTCAAACTTTCACCTATCAACTTGTCTGATTTTTCTTTTCCTTATAAATTTTTTTTTTTATTTGGGTTGGATTCCCCTTTAATAATTTTTTTAATTGGAAAAGAAAGACTCAAGCTGATTTCATTGCCGCTAGCCTACCTGATGCCCAATGTAGTTTGAAGAAACGTTTGAACCCCAGACACGAACATGATGCTGGCGATGAACTTTGATAGAAGTGTAATGTCTTGGTCGATGCAGAGAAAAGGGGCTAAAGCTATTGGCACTGCGATACTCCCACTGAACATCGTTAAAAAATGCTTCAAACAAAACAAAAAGTAAACACAAATAAGTCAAACTGATTGTTATTGTGTTTTTGTCTGAGTTTTGTCCTGTTACCAATTTAATTCAAATCATCTTCACATATCCTATTTAGTTTGTTAAAAGACAATATTATATCAATAATTATAATAATAAACAGAGGCATGGATGCTATGTGATTTATTTTGTTTTTGTTCTTTTCTTCACGTTTGCTGAAAAAAATAAATACTAGAAATCAAGAAAGTAACCAGCTTTTTGTTTTCCTTATTACTATATACATGAACTTGGTAGTACAAGTTTAATTTATCTAAACATGACCTTTAATGCGTTAGTAAAACATCGATCGTCTCTCTTATCAATTGTTTTTCATTATGTTACTTTTACCACAGACTTAATAGACTTTCAACAGTCATGTTTTTTGATAAATATATATATAAAAAAAACATGGACATGATTATCAGTCAATATTAAAATATGATATAGGAGGCCTTCACGGGTTCGGGGTCATATTTTGCTAAGAGGGCAACCAAAGGTGACTATGATAAAATCTAATATTTAGAACAAAGTGATTAACATAATAACTAATTAACATAATTAAACATAAATATCAAACACAATGTAAGAAAAAAATAATCATGTAATTTCAGAGATTATGCCATGGGCGACATGTTTGTCAATTTTTGTCGCTGTCACGAGTCCACGGCGCGCGGAGAGAGGGGAAAATAGGACTCCCGGGAATTAAGCCACTTAGTCAGGATAGGCCCCATATAAAATTGACCAAACCTTGTTTTTTCATATATACAATGTTTTGTTTATGGTTTCTTGTCAATTCGAGGGTGCTGATTACGAATCTGAATGATGTCACTCGTGTAACCTTGAGCATTTTCCACAAATTGGCAAAATCCAATATGGCCGCCAAAATATGCGAATTACCCATGAAAATCATGTACTTGCCCGCACATTGGTTATAAAATGTATGTATTTGTGTTGCAGGAGTGAAATACTCTCTGAAAAAACGATTTTTGACCAAAAAATATTTTCTAGATATTCAAAATGGCCGCCATAGACCCCTGTATTCTATATTATGTACAATATGAATGGGGACAACTAAATTTCACAAAAGTGAGCGCTTGATGCAAGTAATTGCTGTGATTTTAGTGAAATAATGGATGATTGCTAACGAAATGTATCATTTGTTATGTCATGTATGTAAAAAAATAAGCATTTTAACATTCAAAAAGCCACCAAATGCCCTGACAATATTATGTACAATGTTAATGGGGACAAAAGAAAATCACAAGAATGAGTACTAAAATGCATATTACTAGTGTTAAGATAAGCGAGTGGAATTCTGGCTAAAATCATAATTTTAACGAAATATAAATGCAATTTATTTGATAAATGCTGTATTTTGACATTGAAAATGGCCGCCATATGCCCATTATACATTATGTACAATGCGATTGGAGAAATTAATTTTCACAAGAGTAAGAACTATAAAATGCATGTAATTGTGATCACCGAGTAAAATAAGGTCTGAAAACATGTTTTCTAGCGAAACATGTCATTTCTTTTGTCAGGCATGAGATAAATGCTGTATTTTGAAATTCAAAATGGCCCCTATATAGGCCCTAGCAGTATTATCTACAATGTAAATGAGGACATGTCATTTTGTAAGAATTTAGATTTACTTGACTATGAAATCCATAAAATCCTGTTGTATGATAAAACACTATTTTAAAACATGATTTTTAATGAAATATAGCATTTCTTCTGCCATGTAAGTGATAAATACTGTATTTGACATTCAAAATAGCTTATACAAGCCCTAACTAAATTATGTTACATGCGTATAGGGAATCTTCTTTTTACAAGAGTGAGAATCATAAAATGCATGTAACTGTGATGTATGAGTAAAAATATTGTCTTAAACATGATTTCTAAATAAATAAATCACATATTGGTCATGGAGGTAATAAATGCTGTACTTTGAAATTCAAAATGGCTGCCATAGGTCATAAAAGTATTATGTACATTGTAATTTGGGACATATAATTTTGACAGAATTTGGCTTTGCTTGACTAAGTATAGCATATAATTGTGATGTAAGAGTGAAATGTTGCCTAAAACCATGGTTCCTAACGAGGTATATCATATCTGGTGCATTTAAGGTGATAAATGCTGCATTCTGAAATGGGAAATGGCCGCCATGGGCCCTTATATTGTATTATGTACAATTTGAATAAGGACAGATAATTTTCACAAAAGTGCATCTGGCGGCCATTTTAAATTTTGAAATATAACCTTCATCACCTAAATTTTAGATGATATATTTCGTTAGTAATCATGTTTTCAGACAATATTTCACTCATACAACACCATTTAGTCAAGCAAAGCCAAAAATCTGTTAAAATCATTTGTCCCCATTCAAATTGTACATAATACTGTTGGGGCCTGTAGCGGCGATTTTGACTTTCAAAATACAGTATTTATCACCTACCTGGCAGAAGAACTGATATATCTTGTTAGAAATTATGCTTTCAGACAATATCTTACTCATAGATCACAATTAAGTGCATTTATGGTGCTCACTCGTGTGACAATTTATTTCCTAGTTCGTACATAATACAATCAATGTCTATGGCGGCCATTTTGAAAGTCAAAATACAGTATTAAACACAAACTTTAAAGCTGAATGATATATTTCGTTAAAAATATGTTTATAAGACAGTATCTCATTTATTCATCACAAATAAATGCATTTCAGTGCTCACTTTTGTGATTTCTTTGGTCCTCTTTCTCATTGTACATATTACTCTTAGGGCCTTTTGCGGCCATTTTGAATATCAAAATACAGCATTTATCACATACAAGACATATTAAATAATATATTTCGTTAGCCATTGTGTTTTTAGTCAGTATTCCACTCGTTTCTCTTAATAATATGCATTTTAGTGCTCAATTTTGCGATTTTTGTAGGCCCCTTTGCCATAGAATACTATTTGGGCCAGTGGCAGCTATTTTGAATACTAAATACAACAATTTTCCCATACATGACATAATAAATGATATATCATGTTAGCATTGATGATTTTAATTTATTACTTCGTCCATAGATCACAATTACTTACAGCTTAGTTATCATTTTTGTGAAAAATTAATTTTCCCTATTCATATTGTACATAATAGGGTATACAGAGGTCTGTGGCGGCCATTTTCAATATCAAGATATAAATATTTTGTCAAAATTTTTTTTTTCAGAGAGTATTTCACTCCTGCAACACAATTACATACATTTTATAGCAAATTTGCTGGCAATTTTATGATTTTTATGGGTAATTTCCATATTTTGGCGGCCATATCGGATTTTGCCAATTTGCGGGAAATGCTCAAGGTTACACGAGTGGCATCATTCAGATTCGTAATCAGCACCCTCGAATTGACAAGAAACCATCAAAAAATATTGTATATATGAAAAAAGAAGGCTATGCCTCTTCTATCCTGGACTAACTCGTATGGCCCTAAGATCTCCCAAAATAGCCCGGGCTTGTTAGGCTTAATCATGTTAATGCAGGTTTTATTTTTAAAAGATTTAATCATACATGTTTTTTATATTTAATTTCCCGTATTATCGTATAAGGCCCAAACATTCAATGTCAAAAGAACACTGGAGTACGGATGAAGGGGGTTTGTGGGCTATATGGACCCAAAATTTTTCACTACATGCAAGGAACGAAAAAGGAGAAAAGGAATGAAAAGTAAAGGAAAAGGGGTGAAATATGATATTATTTTCTAAATATTATGTCAAAGTCACAAAAGTAGATCTTTGAATTTAAAAAAAAATGTCAACATGATTGTTCGCTCGCAGCTTTTTAGGAATTCTGCCCCATACGACATACAAGGCCCCTTAACAAATTTGGGCTCATCGGCTACTGCCAAAGAAACCTAAAGAACTTTTCCACGACTGATACGTTTTCTTAAGCTGCAATATTTTATCATTCATATGAGATTCAAATGTATATTTTTTTTATTTCATGTTTGTTCCTTGATTCAATGCATTTTTTAAAATATAATTGTATTTCTATAGATTTCGTACTGATCTATTGCAAATGGGGAAAAGGAATAAAAAAAAAAGAATACTAAAAACATAAACTTACTTGAAAAGCAAGAACACCAGTGGTATACCAAGGCGGTCTGTCTTCCAGCTTATACATCATATCACCGGAGATTTCCTTCAAGATTTGATCCGCTCTCTTCCTGGCCTCATGCGATAGGTAGTCAGTCCCCTGGTCGTTGTCGCTTTCGTCATCGTCAAGCCCTCCAAGCCTCTTCCCGACACCCTGGCTCATGTAGGCCATTGTAAACGAGTAAATATAATACACGTATAACGCTCACAGGAGAAGAACCAAAGGTCAACGGCTTGCTAGAAATTGATCAATACGGATCTGTGTAAAGGATTAAGAAGCGATCGTCGAGGTAATCTGGAGGCCTACAGGCAGCACGGGAACATAGGCGGATCCAGGGGGCCGAGGGGCCCGCCCCCCCCCCCTATTGGCGGAGCAAAAAAAAGAAAAAGGGAGAAAGAAAGGGAAAAAAAGAAAAAGAAGGGAAAAGAGAGGAGGAAAAAAAAGAAGGGGAAACATAAGAGGAGGAAGGCGAGTGAATAAAATAAGATGAGGGGAAGACTTGGAAAATAATTTTTAAAATCTTTCATGCCACTGTACGGTATGAAATTTTCGCTCGCGCTTCGCGCTCCCATTGCCTTTCAGGTGATTTATATATCTCGCTCAATATGGCGCTTATATATCAAATTTTGTAGTCAATATACAAAACATATTTCAGCTCGGATATTCGAACTTTCTTTATTTTGTTTCATTTACAGATCGATTTTTAAAAAGTGCTCTGTAAGAATTTATGTTTTATCTTCTGAATACTAACATTTTCTGCTCGCGCTGCGCGCTCGAAAAATTTGATTTGTCAGGTACCTATCATTTTGCTGTATTCCATAAAGTTTTCAAATATCCCTATTCAGGTCAAATTGTTAAAACGTAATAGCTAGCGCTGCACGCTCGCATTTCGATTGGTGATTTGATATGTATATCTCAATATTAATTCTATAACAAACTACTAAATATCCCCATTTCATGGCAGTTTATCAAAAATTTCGGCTCGCGATTTGCGCTCGCATTGATTGTTGAAAATATATTAACTCATGCATATTATTTTATAATTACAAAAGTGCTTGAAATGTCCAGTTTTCAGGCCATAATGAATTAACAGATTTCGCGCCCTCATTAGGATTATTAAATTAATAAATAATATATCAAATCAATAAAGAAAATTGCCCCTTTTTCAGAATGGAATATCGACAAGTTTCATCTCCCGCTTAGGAAGAAAAATAAGAAGATAGTCATCATTTTCATATGATGACATAATGTTCTTAGAATGTCTCTGTCCTATGTCAAAATTCAAAGTAATAATAATGAAACATATCAGATCTTTTTTTAACTGTGATTCAAATCCACCTCATAATTTTCCTACAAAGTGCTTGAAATACAGAGCTTAAATTGACCTTTTTTTTCAGATTGGAATATCAAATATTTTAAGCTCAAGCTTCGCACTCGCTTAATTGATTTTCATGATGAAAAAAGGTATTTAGAATGCCCAGATTCTAGGTCGAAATCTGAAACATGCGCACGCATGTTTATTCAAACACGAAGCTTGTTCTCTATTTCAATCATTATGAGCCTATATATTCAGTTTCATATCAGAATATCAAACATTTTCTGCTCACCCTTTGTGCTCGCATCATTAATGTAGGAAGATACCAAGTTATACCAAATTTTTTTCATGATTTACAAAACATGAAGAGAGTGACCCGTTTTTAGGTTTGAAATCTCATTTTTTCCGCTCGCGCTTCGCGCTCGCATCAATTGTTTGGTTATATACTTATACCGTTCATGATTACAAAAAGTGCATAGAACGTATAATGTTTCAGGCCGGAACGCCAAAAAAATTTCAGCTCGCGCTTCGCGTTCGCATTATATTGAAATATGTATTGTCTTGGCTAACTACAAATCGTCCTTAACAGGTCCCTTTTCGACAATGCCAGAACGCATTATAACAAGTTCAGATCGCGCTTCGCGCTCGCAGTAATTATCTAGTTACATATACGCATTCAGGTTTACAAACATTGCCCAAAATGTTCAACTGTATTTTCAGGACAAAATACATGAAATTTCAAAATTGTTTAACTCGCACTTCGCGCTCACACTATTTCAATAGGGCTTATGAAATTATTACACATTTATGTTGTTATAAGAATAAAGCTAAGAAATTACTGTTAGGACATAGGCGTTTAGTCCCCCCCCCCCCCCCAAAAAAAAAAAAAAAAATCACGATCACGAAAAAAAGAGAAAAGGAAAGGGAAAAGGTGAAATATATTATCATTTTCCAAATAGCATGTTAAAATCTATCACAAACTTGGATTCTTGTAATAAAAATTTCAAAATTTTTGCTCGCTCACTTCGCTCGCTCGTAACTTCTTATTAATTTTACGCGATACGCCATTTCGAGCCCCCTCAAAACTTTTTGCACATTACGCCACTGGGACAACCCCTTCAAAGAAAGAAACAAAAATCAACATTGAGCGGCCGATCGGGGAAAATAGGGGTGAAAAGAAATTTCGGGCCCCCCCCCCCCCCCATATTAGCGGAGGCTGGATCCGCCCCTGCGGGAAGGTACTGTTGTTAGCTAGATCCAGTCACATCTTTCAGATTGGATGCCAAACGTTGGTCAAATATGTAAATATCGTATTGTCGTGACATTAGGCATAGCAGCGACATTACCGATTGTAACAGGGCTTCTGTTTGCAGTCGAAAAGTCGGAAATATAACAGCAGCTAATGAAGCAGATGAGCTTGAGTTTGGGACCACTGATCCGTAAATATACAGATTAGTGGCTGGATTCGATCTATACGATGATGGTGGGGCGCCAAACTGGCAGAGGCGATATACAGGAGAGAGCACTATTGAAACTGAGAGGTGAACTTTTTGTCGTCCCATTGCTTCTTTGTGGTGTGTGTGTGTGCGAGGGTGTGCGAAAGAAGCCATTTGTAAGGGCGAGGGTGTGTTAGCGCGTGCGTGGGGAAGGTGAGGGTGTGTGTATGATATGCGATACATCATTATCGCGAAATCAACATTTTCATCTTTACCGCACCGCCTCCACGTATCGACATCGTCGTATCATTATTACCATCATAACAGTTATCATCGTTGTCGTCGTCATCGCCACCAACACCGTTGTCACCCTCATCAACACGACTATCGGCGTCATAATTGTCACCATCATGATCACTATCCCCATCATCATCATCATCATTATAATCACCATCATCGATCGTCGTCGTCATCTCATCATCCCCGCCATTATTTAATGTTGCTTCTGAGCATGCGCGGTACTTTATTGCTCAATCCCTCAACCACCCCCCCCCAAAAAAAAAAAAAAAAAAAAAAAACATTGCCCATTTGTTTCATTATCCTAACAGTATGGAAATCATCGAATCTTGTTGATGTTTTGACCAGGTATGTATAGAAAACAAACAGACACAATCCTAATCACTGATACGGATATATTTATTAATACAATGATTCACTGAAAAAATGTTAATCTTATTGCATGGCGCTGGGAAGCGGGGATGCTGGGGGCGCTTGCGATATTCAGACTAGAAAAGATAGGCAGCACCACTGGAATTCTTAAAGGTGTGACAAAATGGAGAGATGTAACCAAAATGACCTTCATTTTGTAGTGAACCCCTTTATTTTTATATTTCATTATTATTTTAGTTTTTTGCTTTTTGCTTTACAAAATTCTCAGGACCAAATTGACCTCATGTTTTAGTGAAAATCTTCTTAAACTATTTTTTGTTTTTGCTTTTTAAATCTACATCAGCACCCCCAGTAAAAAAAATCGTCCCCAGGGCTCTGCTTATCGCTGTAATAACACATTCTTTTATTCGTCGTGCTGCATCAGCAAAATACACCATCTACGACAGACGATTTTCCCCTATAAAACAAAATAACAAACAGCAACAAAATACATCTTTTAACAAGCATTTAAAATTAAAAAAAAGGGGTAAAAACACTGTCTATAACATTTCCATCTCATTCGGGGGGGGGGGGGTTGTTAATGCAATGTCAATTCAAAACTATTTTTAGCGATTAATAGGCCTACCTCATAAAACTCCTTTAATTTGTTTTATTTTCCGGTAATGGAGGGGCTCCTATTCTCCAGGAAACATTTCATCAAGTTGATCGATAATTTTCCTCTTTTCGGAGCAATCAAAATTCAGAGGTTTGCACCCAGCAAAAGCTAGGTTGAAAATCGACGACGAAGGTTTAATTAATTCTGTATATAGAGTCGCAAGCGAAAGCTTACCAAAATAAAAACTCATGCAAGTTAAAACTTCGTGATTCTGTAAGTATGAGTAATATTTATTCATTCGTAATATTTCTTACATTCAAAGTAATATTTCCTAAATTAGATATGATTTTTCATCATCAGAGGATATAGGAATTCACGTAAACGGAGTTGTCAGAGTTGCGTCAGCTGCAGATCACCTTCACATGCAAGGCAATGGCTTTAGCCTCTAAGATGGCGGCGCGATGATGTCAATGCGTAAGGTCTATTATGTAGGGTGACCCATTTATACATTTTCCTCAAACTTTCTCTTCCATATACCGTAATCAGACTTCCACGAAGTGTAGTCACGTCTCCATTGCTGCTCCAGTTCTACCATTGGAGCTGAGAAGAAAAAAAATGCTTTATTTTTTACAACATGCTTTCTGCATTTCGCATAATTCTTTTGGTATTTGAAAACAACGGGAAATTACAAACGTTTATGGGAGACATTATAAAGAAATCCATAGAATCATGTAATAATAATAACAACAGTAATAGTTGGATTTATAAATATATAGCGCTTTTGGCCAAAGGGTACAGAGCGAAACTATTATCACCCCTGGCTTTAGATTTAGTTATCACTCTATCAGCGGCGCTCATAGTGCATTGAAGGCACTAGGTAGCGGATCCAGGGGGAGTGGGAGGGCGAATCCGACCCATGCCCTCCCCCCCTTGAGTCTTCATTAAAATTTGTAATGTAAATATGCCGCAAAATGCGGAAAAATTATACGAAGAGAAAAGTCATTAACAAAAGAAGGAACAAAACAGAAAAGGAAGCCCGGGGGGGCGGTATTGCTTTACACATGCGTGACCAAATTATTTCCAAACACCCCCTAAACTAGTTTTTCTCTGTGTGCACAATAACCCCTAAACAAGTTTTTCGCGAGCTTTATTTACACATTTTGGCCCCTGAACAAGTTGTCGCCAGAATATGACCCCGGGGAAAAGCTTGGGGAAAAAAATAACCTAAACACGTTTGGCTAGTCTTTAAAAAAAAGCTTTTGAAAAAAAAAACATACCCTGAATACGTTTGACCCCGCGATTGACCATCGACCAGTCTTTCAAAACCACCTCTTAAAAAAAAAAATCGGTGTTTTTGATACCATTTAACGAGTGACCCGCGTCCAAAACTGAAAAACAAAGTACAGCAATATATTTGACTGCCCCCCCCCCCCCCCCGAGAGGAAGTCGAAGAAGAAAAAATATACAAAAGAAAGAATAGAGAAGAAAGCGGGGATCAACGATGAAGAAGAAAAAGAAAAGAAGATGAGAAAGGAGATTGTAAACGGCAAACTTCACTTACTTGTTGATGCTTTAAGCATAGGAAGATAAGAGTTCAATAAATGGCACTGCCTCGCTCGAGCTGCTCTACCGTTCCTGAAACCCTGGGACAAAACTTTGTGTCTCAGCCCTCCAGCGTTGAATTCCGGCCAGGGCGGCAAGGTGTTTGTTTGGGGTAGACCCAGCACCTCTGACAGATTTGGATCTCTGGCAGAAAAATTGCATAGAAATGAAGGCTTGAGTTGGAGTTGATTAGAAAGTTGCGAGAGGCTCGAGTGTCGTCGAATGGAGCTGGAGAAATACTCTACTCAAGCCTCTCTCACCTCTCCAACTCAACTCAAGCCTCAACTCAGTCCTCTCATCCTGTCAACTACTCAAGCTTTCCACTCCTTCTGGTTTACAGTCCTTTTAATGACTACATGCAGTCACTCCGAAAAGAATAACCTCCACTTTCTCTCCTTTTCATTTCACCTCTATCTCTATATCCACTTTTATCTCAGTCCATCCAAGGACGTCTTACAAAGAGTTTCGATTGATCCGATCAACCACAACTATGATATGGACGACCAGCCAACTTCAACATCTAAAATCCAAATTTTCTCAAAATATTTTCTAGATAATAATGTATATTAATTCATTCATCATTCTCTTGAAGATTCATTCAATGGGATTCTCTTTGTTTACTAAAGTGATTGTGCAAATTTCCTGTAGAAAAAAGTATGGTTCGGATGGATTTCCATACAGTTGAGATTGATTGGATTAATCGTAATTCTTTGTAAGACGGGGCCCAGGACTTTACACTATGATGTACCGAAAGCACTTCGGTGATTGTCATAGGTGGCGGAAGCGGGGGGGGGGGGGACGATCCCCTCTAAATTTTTCGTTGAGAACCTTTTTTTTTTTTTTTTTTTGCTTGTCAATTTTTTTCCTGCGTCCCCCCTAAATTCAGGTGGACCCCCCTAAATTTGTTGTGGTCCCCCCTAAAATTTTGGTTGATAACCTTTTTTTTTGCTTGTCAAATTAATTACCTGTATCCAACCTAAAATTTCAGGTGAACCCCCCCCCCCCCTAAATTTTTTGCCTTCCGCCACCAATGGTGATTGTTTATACCACCATGGAACCCTTGAAACATCATCTTACCCTGTTTTAGCGAAGTTTGTCCAATACTTCATTATCTGAATGGAGAGGATCTTCTCTTCTTCGGTGACGTTATGACCTCGAACATGATAGAGTTCATCGATAAAGGGAAAGCCGAAGACAAAGGTCAAATCTTCTCCATGACCTGCCTTCAACCACGGGGTGGACGGTATGACGTCACGGAACTGAAAGACACTCCTAAAATGATATCACATGATGAATGGTAAGATAGAGGCTAGAATTACAAGATGAAACAAAAATTATCATGTAATCAATTGATTATTTATGCATGTATAATTAATCAATTTGTTCAATTTTTTTAATGTATGGATTTATTCATTCATCCATTAATTCATTTATTTATTTATTCAATCATTATTTTATTAATTCATTCATTCATTGTTTCATAATTTCATACATTCATTCATCCTCCATCCATTTATTCCGATCCATTCATTTAAATATGTATTCATTCATACATGCATTTATTCATTCATTCATTTATCATGCATTCATTCAGTCATTCATTCATCCATCCACTCATTCATTAATCCATCCATCCAACCATTCATTCATTAATCCATCAATTCATTCAGTCACTCATCCATCCACTCATTTATCCATCCATCCATTCATCCAAACATTCAGGCACTCATCCATCCATTCATTTATCCATTCATTCATCCATCATTTATTCATTAGAGTAAGATTCAATGAAACGAATAAAAAGAGCAGTGAAAAAAAATCGAGACGATTAAAATTGATATGATGTCATCATTAACATAGACAAACCTGACAATGAAGAATAATGGCATAATGAACCCTAATATTTTTTTAGGCATGTTAAGGTGAACGGGGAAAACTAAAAAGTCGAGAGCGAGCAAAACATTTACCTTTTAAGAATTGAAGTATAATTTTGCCATAGCTTTTGAGATAATATTTGGAAAGTAAATTATCCTTCATCTTTCTTCTTTTTTCCCTACCCCCTTTGGTGGTGGAACTAGGGGGGGGGGGCAAGTGCCCCTAATAAACCACCCCATCTATACACCAGCGATGAAGAATATATTGCCGAAGATTAGAAAAATGATGAGCAAGGCGGTGAGGGTCATGACAACTTACTTAGTAGGCTCATGGGTTAAAACATATTTGTATATTTTACTGCCAGCACTGTCGTGAGCACGGAGAACCTTATCAGTGGTGCATGCGTAGTACACGTCGGTTTCGACGTCGACGAACGTCCGGAAGAAGTTCGCAGTAGGATCCGGTATCATCGACCAGTTCGTGTACACCTCCAAGGCTGCGTTACGCAGGATGCTACCGGTGAACCCCATCCCCGATACCATCCGGGTCACGCGATTCTGAGCAGCCTGTTAGGACAGGGGTGGTGATCGAGTTAAAGGATTTAAGTTCACAGATCCCCCATATAATTGTAATATAAATTCTATGAATTCCATTTTTTCAATTCAATTCAATTCATTTATTTTCAATCTTTTTACATTGACAATGATAGTTCAATATACATATTTACAGAATATAACATTTAAATCATTTTTTATAATACAATAAAACCATGAAATTGAAAGGGAAGGAGACCAACTAAAAAGCAGAGCTTGTCGGGTGAAGGCCCCCTTTTTATAAGTAAATTTTATGAATAAAAAATAAGATAAAATAAAGAAATAAACAATATATATATATATATATATATATATTCCGGGCAGAGACATTTTTTCGGCATCACCAATTTTTCCAAAGGGTAGATAGCTCTGGGGAACCTTGATTTAAGCTACGCCTACCATTGTTCTCTTCATCCATTTCTTTACAATATTTAAATAAAAGAGTTGCCAAAGCTGTTGTACATGTATAGCTTTACTAATTTGTATACTTTCTCCCATACGTGTACTGTATCAAAGCAATAGCTTTGATCCAGCTGAAGCATGGCGGCTTGTCATTGTTCGAAACCCACCTTCACCCGACAAAGGAAATTATAATTGGTATAGTGTCGAAAATCTGTCTATCTGACGGTCAATCGGATCGGGGTCGCCCTAGCCACTAACCCGTCTCTGTGGTCTAGTGGTTAAGGCACCGGCGTTCAAAGCTGGGGGCCCGGGTTCGATTCCGGGCAGAGACATTTTTTCGGCATCACCAATTTTTCCAAAGGGTAGATAGCTCTGGGGAACCTTGATTTAAGCTACGCCTACCATTGTTCTCTTCATCCATTTCTTTACAATATATATATATATATATATATATGTGTGTGTGAACTTCACACATTTGTATACTTTCTCCCATACGTGTACTGTATCAAAGCAACAGCTTTGATCCAGCTGAGGCATGGCGGCTTGTCATTGTTCAAAACCCACCTTCACCCGACAAAGGAAATTACAATTGGTATGGTGTCGAAAATCTGTCTATCTGACGGTCAATCGGATCGGGGTCGCCCTAGCCACTAACCCGTCTCTGTGGTCTAGTGGTTAAGGCACCGGCGTTCAAAGCTGGGGGCCCGGATTCGATTCCCGGCAGGGACATTTTTTCGGCATCACCAATTTTTCCAAAAGGGTAGATAGCTCTGGGGAACCTTGATTTAAGCTACGCCTACCGTTGTTCTCTTCATCCATTTCTTTCACACAATATATATATATATATATATATATATAATGAATGAAAAAATAAACAAAAATAAATAAGTAATAATAGAAATAAATGATTCAGTATACACTGTATACAGAAATCATAAAACGATTAAATATATATACAAAGAGAAATTAATAAACACATTTACATATTAAGTTCTGAATTACATTACTTTTGGAAAAAAACGATAATCTAATATGAATTCAGAGAATATTTTTAAAGTTTTCCTTAGAAATTTTGAATTAAATTACATTGTTTAATATCCTTTGAAAAAGAATTCCATAATTTTGGACCAGTAAAAACAAATGTCTTCTGTGCAAAAGATGTTCTATTCAGAGGTAAATGAAAGGAACTCGCCTGGCGAGTGAAGTGCTTATGAATTGTATCATTTTTTTACAAACATATCATTAAAAGGTAACGGTAATTGTTTATTGATAAACTTGTACATTAACTGTCCGAGTTAAAAAGAATATAAATCTTTAACCTTCAAGACTTTATTTCTCAAAAACAGAATATTTGTATGTGCCCTGAATTCTGCATGACTTATAATACGAATCATTCTTTTTTGTAAAATAAAAAGTATATTAATTTGAGAATTCGCTGCGTTACCCCACGCAACAACTCCGTAATTCAAGTAAGGTAAAATTAACGTTGAATACAATGATAACAAAATATAATGGGGTAAGAAGCAACTTAATTTTCTAATGACACCAATGTTGCGAGCAATGATTTTACAAATATTATCAATATGTGCTTTCCAAGAAAGTTTTACGTCAATGATCAGTCCCAAAAATTTAGTAGATCGCACTCTTTGAATGACAGTATCATTTAAAATTACATCTTTTGGTACAGTCGTAATCTTGTTGCTAAATAGCATGTAGCTAGTTTTTTTTTAGGTTAAGAGAGAGTTTGTTAGCTGTTATCCAATTAGAAACATTTTTTAGTTCGTCATTGAATATATGCGTCAATTGATCTGGGTCGGGGTGCGACAGAAATACTAGAGTCATCAGCGAAAAGTATAAATTGAAGCAATCTAGATGACATATCAATATCATTTATATAAGTAATGAACAAAAGTGGGCCAAGAATGCTGCCCTGTGGAACTCCACAAAGGACAGGTTTACGTTCAGAAATATTACAATCAAGTGAAACGAACTGTGAACGCCCGGTTAGATAATTCTTGAACCACTTTAGTGGTTCCCCTCTAATTCCATAATGAGAAAGTTTATAAAGGAGAATGTTATGATCAACTGTATCGAATGCTTTTGAAAAATCTAAAAACAAACCAATCGTATTCGAAGACTTGTCATAAGCTTTGGCAACTGTTTGAACTAAAGAAAGGATTGCGTGGAAAGTGCTACTCTTTTCCCGGAAACCAAATTGAGTATCGGATAAGATATTGTGCTTTAAAAAAAACCAAAAATGTTTCGTATGTGAACCAATTTTTCAAGAATTTTAGATAAGTTTGTAAGCAATGAAATAGGTCTGTAGTTACTTGCTAAAGAACTATTAACTTTTTTGAAGACTGGTACTATCTTAGAAATTTTCATTGATTTAGGAATAT
Source organism: Lytechinus pictus (assembly GCF_037042905.1). Taxonomy (NCBI): domain Eukaryota; kingdom Metazoa; phylum Echinodermata; class Echinoidea; order Temnopleuroida; family Toxopneustidae; genus Lytechinus; species Lytechinus pictus. The sequence goes on from NC_087249.1 coordinate 38,426,461, forward strand.
TTCCCGATGACAATGACAAATTGAATGTATAAATAAGAGGGTAAATTATATAATTCATAGTTTTCTGTAAAAGGTTGTTATCAATGTTATCAAATCCTGCACTTTTATTTGATTTTAGGCTAGATATAATTTTAATTATCTCCTGTGCGTTCGTAGGAGAGAAAAACATAGAACTTTGATTTCTATCCCCCAGATATTAATGAAATGAATGGGAGTTTGTTGGTATACTTCTAGAGAGCTTAAATCCAACTTGTGAAAAGTAATTGTTGAAAATATTAGCCATCTGAACTTTATCTTTATTAATAGAATCATCATGCATAAGCTTAGTTAGCTTTGAAAACTTTGGTCCATTATTGATGGTAGAATTGATCAATTTCCATTTTTTAATGAAATATGATGAATAAAAATATGTTTCTTATAGAATGGGGTATGAAAATGATGTGTCTGATATGTCCACAGCACAAATAAAATCACTGTCATTTTTTTTCTTTGAAAAAAAAGGTTTTGGTAGGATTTATATTACACAACCTATGGAGGAGCAGCTCGTCTTGGACGTCACAAAGGGTTTTTCACACGTAAATCTTTAATCATCATTGTAATGATGATTGTAATTCGTCTTTAGAATCATCTTACCGTAATTTGAGTGAAACTTAACTGGAATTCACCTCCGGAGTAGAATTTGAATTCGTGATTGTGATTAGCGTTCGTGATTCTAGTCTGTTTTCACACGTGCTAAAAATGAAAATTCGTCATTAGCCTTATTATTCACTGGAATCATCATTTAAATTACGATATCTTTTTTACCGTGTAAAAGGGCGGAAAATCAAATCTGTAACTAACTCCGTCATTCTCTGGGCCTTTTCACAAGAGAATCTTTAATGTCACGTAAGCTCCGCCCCCAAAAGATGTTTTGGAGGTCAACCCTTTCAGGCGACAAATTTGTACCGTAATTTGAGTGAAACCTAACTGGAATTCACCTCCGAAGTCATTTGGATTCGTGATTGCGATTAGCGTTCGTGATTCTAGTTTGGTTTCACACGTGCTAAAAATTCGTCATTAGAATTGTTTTTTTCACTGGAATCATCATTCATATTACGATTTTGGTACCGCGTGAAAGGGCGGTCTTACGGATTTTCATCAAACCTTTACCAGAATTTGTCTCTCGCTGTTCTGCTTTTACGGAAAACAACTTATTGTCAGGGTGAAATTCCTATTTAAAAAAAATCGAGATGTCATATGTACATTAAACAAGTGAAAATCGTCCCCAAACTACCATTTCTACTTACAATCTCAATTTCAATACCCACATATTTTCCTTTTTCGCTTAAAAAGGGTAACTATACGAGCCAGATATCAGTAACAATATATATATTTTTCAGATCGGATTATAAGCATTCTGGGAAGCATTACTGTTCATTCAATGATAACATGTCACCTAGGTCTGTGAATTCATAGTACATATTGTGTGTTACAAAAGCGGGGTGGGGATGTGGGGGCCGGGTAGTGTTGATATAGCAGGACAGCCATTACATTATCCCCGTTGGAAAAACATAGCTTTACTACTGTCACATAGTGTATTCGAAGTGTGTCCGGATAATAGACTGCATGGAAATGTGATTCATACTGTTGAAATGCTCAAAATTAAACAGTGTGAAGATATGTTCACACTGTGGATACCTCGACAGTATGAGTATTGACAGTTTGTTCACATAGTAGACAATGTGCAGTTGTGATTCACGGTGTACTAAATGTTCAAAATCAACTGCTTGTAGATATATGTTCACACTGAGGATATCTCGACATTGTGAATATTGGCAGTGTGTTCACACAGTAGAAAATGTGATTCACACTTTAAAATTTCCTAATTGAACGGTGTGAAAATTACTTCACATTATGGACACCGCGACAGTGTAAGCATTCAACATTCACAGAGTTGTCATATACTGTAGTTGACTATAAGAAAATGTAAATCAATTAATTTTTTAGTGTGAATGTGATTTAAATTTGCCTTTTGCCTGTTCACAGTTATTGACAGTGTGTTCACAGAGTAGGCAATGTGAACTTGTGATAAACAATGAAAAAAATGTTCAAAATTAACTGGACGTAGATGTGTTCACACTGTGGACGCCTCGACAGTGTGAGTATTGGCAGTGTATTCACATAGTAGATAATGTGAACCTGTGATTCACGATGTAAAAAAAAATTCATAATCAACTGGTCGTAGATAATTATGTTCACACTGTGGATACCTCGACAGTGTGAGTATTGGCAGTGTGTTCACATAGTAGATAAAGTGATTATGTATCATTCACACTTTTAAAATTCCCTAATTGAACAGTGTGATAATAATTTCACATTATGGACACCTCGACAGTGTAAGCGTTCACCATTCACAGTGTGCTCACATAGTTGACTTTAAGAAAATGTAAATCAATCAAAATTTTCATAGTGTGAATGTGATTTAAAATTGCGTTCCATACTGTGAACACACTATGTTATTTCCAGTAAGGATAGGACATTTTCATACTCATGAAATACATGCTAACCAAACTGCTGACACGACATTTGCTCCTGCGACATTTGCTCCAGCCTTAATATCTTAAAGGGCATGCATAGTGTTATAGCTAAGATTGTGATATAGTTTTTGGTTCAGAATAATGTAAAGATTAAGATCAGGGTTTGTTTAGTTTTGAAGGTTAGGTCTTAATATGTTTGGCTTAACGTGCAGATTTTACATCGGAGCAATTGTCACCGGAGCAAATGTCGTGGAAACCCTGAAGCTTTACCCTCAGACCGATGAAGGGGTGGTAAGACTGCCCTCTGTAACGTGGGTAGTAGAAGTATGGCGTCATAGTGCCCTCGTCTTTGTTAAAGCCCGCTAGGATTGGACATCGCTTAAAGTCACGTGACAGATACAAGTTAGTGGGCGTGTTTTCCAGGAAGAGGCCGTCCACGAAGATCGGGTAGGCGCCGTATACCTGGTGAATGATTTCAGCAAAAATTAAGTTCCAGTTGAATAAGTTAATGTACAGATAGATAGATAGATAGGTAGGTAGGTAGGTAGGTAGGTAGGTAAATAAATAGATAGATATATAGATAGATAGATAGATAGGTAGGTAGGTAGGTAGGTAGGTAGGTAGGTAGGTAGGTAGGTAGGTAGGTAGGTAGGTAGATAGATAAATTTCTGCTATGCCAAATTTTACTCTTCATGGCGCTAGCTGTAAGCCATGTTGATATGTTAAAAGTCAAAGCGTGGATCCTAGGATCCATGAGTCAAAGTGACTCGTTTCCGAGTTAGGGCAAGGTTGTTGACTCCATTTTTACTCCATTCAGAGTCAAATTTGACGCCGCGGAAATAAGAGAGTGGAACAGATCGGATTTAAAAGAGGAAGTCTATCAATGGGAGAGGAGGCACTTTGCGTAACTATGTACTTTCTCAGCTGGAGTGAAATTAAGTTCGATCTTAAATTACTAAATAAGAACATATTCCCCGTTTATTTGAGTAATTTGATCAATAAAATGGTTGATATACGAATAAGAACAACTTCGTCTGTCCTGGCGACAGTGTCGACCACTTGAGTTAAATTAGATGCAGACACGTTATGATTTTCGATTTGCTCACATACAAAACCTGAGTACGGTGCCTTTTAATGCTGAGCTTGTATAGACGTGGATGCATCGCTCTGAGCCTGTTACTGAACCGTGCAAGAACCGTAAATTGTGTCAGAATTCATGGAATGAATTAATATCACGCATTTTCAAGATTATCGTTTAATCCATGCAGAGTAACAAGATATACTACTTTCAGCAAGAATCATTGCCATTACGAGAGCTATTAATTGGTACTTACCCCTCCTGCAGTTCTCATCAAACTCTTGGCATCCTTGGTTCGTAAACATGCAACCAGATCGGATGTTGAAGCAGTAGGGCATCCCATCCTCTGACCAAGACGAATGGCCCGGTTCGTGTCCACCTCCGACGAAGGATTCTTGAAGGCCCATTCAGAAAACGAATTCCCACTCTTTCTTGGGAAAAGTAATTACAAAAAAATATCTCACAACTACAATGACAATGTTACAGTAATGTGCGTTCATCTATTCATGGAGCTCGATCATGTAAAGAAATTAAATCTAACCAATGACAGGCAGAGCATTATTTCAGTTGGATCTCTTTTGTTTTGATATATGTCTATCTCAATTACATCAGAAATTTAGGGCCAGTGTAAACCCGACCTGGCATCGCGTCGTTAATTTGGGGACAGTCTGGAGATAATCGGCTGACGATATCCCGACAAAATTCTGTTTAAATGGTGATAGCGCGCGTGTAAGTTACAAGCTGATTCAGATAATCTTTGTTCAAGCCTTAATTCGGTCACTTCTATTGGGCTATGTCGTTAATCAACCACACACAATGAATTGTATCTGATTCTTTACCTGATAACAGTTCCTAAAATTCGTTCCCAACACCCACTTTTAATGTGAAGACACTCTGTTGCAATTTTATTGTCAAACGGAAGACAGTCTGTTGTCAGTCTTTCGCAAAACTGAAGATAGTCTGGTGTCCCTCTGATTCATTTCTTGAAGAATGTAGTCTGGTGCCAGTATAGTATCAAGCCAAAGTCAGTCTCAGTCAGTATGAAGTCTGTCTTATGCCAGTTTGGTGTCAATCTGCAGTAGTTGTACCATTTGTTAGTATCAGCCTAGCTGTTGCCAGTCTGGTGTCAATCTGCAGTCGTTGTACCATTTGTTAGTATCAGCCAAGCTGTTGCCAGTCTGGCGTCAATCTATACTGTACCATTATTTTGTCAGTGTCATTCTGTTGCCAGCTTGGTGCAAACCTTCTGTAGTGACATTTGTCAGTTTCAGTCTGGTGCCATATCTTTCAGCTGATGTCAGCATCACCCTGTTGCTTGTCTGGCGTCAGTCTGCAGTCGTTGTGCCATTAATGTCAGTTTCAGTCTGTTGCCGGTCTGGTGTCAGTCTGTTGCCAGTCTGGCGTCAATCTGCAGTCATTGTGCCGTTAATGTCAGTTTCAGTCTGTTGCCGGTTTGGCGTCAATTTGCGGTAGTTATGCCAATTGTCAGTTTCAGTCTGTTGCCAGTCTGGCGTCAATCTGCAGTGATTGTACAATTTATCACTGAGTATCAGGCTGCTTTCCGGTGCCGTCATGCAGTCATTATGACATTCGCGTTTTCAGGTCTGTTCTCCGTCTGGTGTCAGCCTGTGTCCAAATGGTGTCGCTTTCCAAACTCTCCAGTCTGATTGGTAACTTTCTAATATGAACTATAAATTTTATCACATTTGCAACAGTATAAGACCGACTAACCTGCATGATTGCTTGGCTAAAGAGTCCCCTACTCAGTTTTGAAAGCAGTAGGAAATCCACGCTTGCAGCCCCAGCACTTCCACCGAAAATTGTAACTCTATCCCTGTCACCGCCGAATGCTGAACAAACCAACGAATAAAGAAATGGGCGGATTATGATAATGGCGATGATGGCCATTATTGGTGAAAATACTTTCAGACGATGATGAAGAAGAAGAAAAAAAGAGGAAAATTATGAATATGAAGAAGAAGCAGAACAAGAAGAAGAACAAGAAGAAACTGAGAAGGGAGGAAAAAGAATTAAGAGAAGAAAAGAAGAAGTAAAAAAGGATAGGTAGTATAGCAGTAGTAGTAGTAGTGGTGGTGGTGGTGATGGAAGTAGTATTAGTAGTGGTGATTATAGTAGTAGTAGTAGTAGTATAGTGCGTAGAAGTAGTAATAGTAGTAGTGTTATATATAAGTAGAATTGTAAGAGCAATTACATTCATTTTATTTAGTTATTTTCTCTTTATAGTCCAGGATAGAAGAGGCATAACCTTCTTTTTTTATATATACAATATCTTTTTATGGTTACTTGTCAATTCGAGGGTGCTGATTACGAATTTGAATGATGCCACTCGTGTAACCTTGAGCATTTTCCGCAAATTAGCAAAATCCAATATGGCCGCCAAAATATGCAAATTACCCATGAAAATCATAAAATTGTCCGCACATTTACTATGAAATTCATGAAATTGTGTGGCAGGAGTGAAATACTCTGTCAAAAAATAATTTTTGACAAAATATTTATTTTCCTGATATTCAAAATGGCCGCCATAGGCCCCTGTATACTCTATTATGTACAATATGAATAGGGAAAACTAATTTTCACAAAAATGAGCACTAAACTGCAAAAAATCGCGATGTATGAACGAAGTAATATATGCAAATCATCATTACTAACGAGATATATCATTTATTATGTCATATATGGGAACATTGCTGTATTTTGATATATCAAATAGCCGCCACTGGCCCAAACATTATTGCGTATAATGGCAATGGGGGCCAAACAATTCACAAGAGTGATCACTAAAATGCATATTATTAAGATTAAATGAGTGGAATACTGACTAAAAACATAATTGTTAACGAAATATATTATTAATATGCCATGTATGTGATGAATGTTGTATTTTGATATTCAAAATGGCTGCCAAAGGCCCTAAAAGTATTATGCACAATGAGAAAGAGGAGCAAAGAAATCACAAGAGTGAGCTCTAAAATGCATATATATGTGATAAATTAATGGGATACTGTCTAAAAACGTATTTTCTAACAAAATATATCATTCAGGTTTTAAGTTTGTGTTAAATACTGTATTTTGACTTTCAAAATTAACTGTATTATGTACAATGCAAAGTGGGAAACCAATATTCACAAGAGTGAGCACCATAAATGCACGTAATAGTGATATATGAGTAAAATATTGTCTGAAAGCATAATTTCTATTAAGATATATCATTTATTCTGCCAGTTAGGTGATAAATACTGTTATTGGAATGTCAAAATGGCCGCTACAGGCCCTTACGGTATTATGCACAATGTGAATGGGAACAAATAATTTCAACAGATTTTGGCTTTGCTTGGCCAAATGGTGATGTATGAGTGAAATATTGTCTGAAGACATGATTTATAACAAAATTTATCATATCTTATGTAATTTAGGTGATAAATACTGTATTTCAACATTCAAAATGGCTACCATATGCCCTTTTTGTGAACATTATTTGTCTCCATTCAAATTGCATATTATACGATAAGGGCCTATGGTGGCCATTTTCAATTTAAAAATGCAGCATTTATCACCTTAATTACACAACATTATGATATATCTCGTTAGAAACCATGGTTTTAGACAATATTTCACCCTTAGATCACAATTCACAATTATATGCAATATTAAGAGTCAAGCAAAGCCAAATTCTGTCAAAATTCTATGTCCCATGTTACAATGTACACAATACTTTTAGGACCTATGGCAGCCATTTTGGATTTCAAAGTACAGCATTTATTACCTCCACGACCAATATGTGATGTATTTAGTTAGAAACCATGTTTAAGACAATATTTTTACTCGTACATCACAGTTATATGCATTTTATGATTCTCACTCTTGTGAAAATTAGTTTCCCTATTCGCATGTTACATAATATAATTAGGGCTTGTAGAGGTTATTTTGAATGTCAAAATACAGTATTTATCACCTATATGGCAGAAGAATTGCTATAATTTATAAAAAAAATATGTTTTCAAATAACATTTTACTCATACAACAGGATTATATGGATGTCATAGTCAAGCAAATCCAAGTTCTTACAAAATTATATGTCCCCATTCACATTGTAGACTCAATACTGTAAGTGCCTATAGGGGCCATTTTGAATTTCATAATACAGCATTTATCTCATGCATGACAAAAGAAATGATATGTCTTGCTATAAAACATGTTGTCAGACAATATTTTACTCGTAGATCACAATTACATGCATTTTATGTTTCTTACTCGTGTGAAAATTAGTTTCTCCATTCGCATTGTACATGATAAATATAGGGCCTATGGCGGCCATTTTGAAT